>NW_004567114.1:7908369-7917714 GCF_000260355.1 Condylura cristata
ATTGGCTTATCCATTGCAATAGGTGCATCACACATGTAAGATGTTCATGTGGGGAGACCTGGGGAGGGACTAGAGGAACGAGGAAGAAAAATAAAGCAATTCTGTATTTTCTGTAAACCTAAAACGGCTCTAAGAAAATTAAGTCTATTAACTGGAAATAAGCATGCACAGTTGGCTCTCCTGCTTGCTGCCTGGCGACCCTGGATGGGTGGCTTGATTTCTCTGGGCTTCCTCCACCTCATTTGCAAAATGGAGCCGCCCTGCGGACCTACATAAGAGCTGGCTGCGAGGAGCAAGTAGATTACTACTTGGAATGGACCCGGTCCTGGGATGTTGCTGTTAGTGGTGTCTACGCTGAGGTAGCTGCCCCAAGTGCTCAGCACACCTAGAGCTATGCGCTTCAAGTCTGCGGCCACCCCCTGAGGCAGGCAGGGGCCTCTGCTCCCCGCTTTTTACAAAAGCTCACATTCAGATTTACAAACTCAGATTATGTTAGCCTGTTCAAGGTCACATGAGCTGGGATTTCAACCCACACGCTCATCTTCACATGAAACTGTCACCTCCAAGAGGAAGGCACTGGCCTTTGCTGGGATAGGCGCTCCTTCTAGCTGCTGGTCAGCCCTTGCTTGTCCAGTACAACCTCATCTTGGTGAGGAAGGTGAGAGAGAACGGGGTTGTGGGGAAGTGTATAAATGCCAGGCAGGATCTCAGCGGAACCAATACTAAACCCAGATCTCCCACCCTCCCTGGCCCCCTGTTTATAACACCCTCAGCCTCTACACCAGAAAGTCAGAGTGACCACTTGGGAGGGAACAGCTGTCTCCTCGACCTCGATTTGTGATGGGGTCAGGGGCTCTGCCAGCCTATCACTGCCCCAGGGTAGTTGACGACGCTTTCCCCCAGAAGTCACCGGCTCCCTGGAGGTTGCCCGGCCCAGAAGACCCCTCCGCAGGCCAAATGCTTGCCCCAGCCCTCTGGGAGAGTAACTGATCTGTGTTCGACCCTGCCCAGTCCTTGCTTCTCCAAGGCAGTTTTGCTTTTACGTAACAACGTGAAGACTTCAGATGTGTGACTTGTCTCCAGAGCCTGCGGGAGCCGCCTCTGAACAGACGTTCCCTCAGCACCCAGATGCCTCGTCATGTCGCGGTACCACCCCACCTCCACGCCCACATGTCCTGGTGTACTTTTTGCAGCTCTAGGTCCCCCCTCCTACTCGTAAGTTCTGAACCTCTGCCCCACACACAGGGGCGCCCACAGAAGAGACCGGCGGCAGTGGGTGCGTCTGCCCCTTTGCATGGGATCCCACCCCTCCCGCTGCTACCAAGGCCGGCACAGCAGCCCCATAGAGAATAGAGGAAGGGGAGGTGGGAGGCAGGTAGACCCAGAGATGTCCTCCTAGGGCGTGCCTCCAGCAGCTCTGCTCTGAAAAGCGAGGGGCCCCCTGCCCTGCCTCTTCAGAGCGCCCTGAAATGTCCCTTAATCAGTCCTTTCTCCGTCTTTCCACTGGTGTGGCATGCATGTCTGCGTCTCCTCGAAAGTCCAAGGCTGAAGTACTAACCCCCTAATTACAGGCACACCTCGGGGAGAGCAGGGGCTCAGACCCAGACAACAACAAGCCCATGTTGTCACAAATTGAGTCATGGAAGTTATTTGGTTTCCCTGTGCATGTAAATGTTATATTTCCACTACACCATAGTCTGTGGTGTGCAAGATTTATGTCTAAAATAAATAATGAATTTACTTTAGTGAAAAAACACTTTATTGCTAAAAATGGTAACCGTCACTGGAGCTTCATCTTTTTGCTGGTGGAAAAACAAACAACTAAACAAAACAACACCGTATTTTGGAGTGCGATAAAGCAAAGCACACTAAATTGGGGTGTGCTGGTAATGGAAGTAGAAGATGGTTAGGAGGGTCTGAGGGGATTGTTGGGGAGAGAGCTTGTTCTCACTCATGCACCCCACAGGGACGATTCAGCCAGCTGCAAGCCAGGGAGAGTGTTCAATTGACCCCAGCCAGGCTACCACCCTCCCTCATACTCCCAGCCTGCAGGCTGGAAAAATGCATTTCTGTTGTCTAAGCCCCAGTCCATGGTATTGTGTTCCCACAGTCTGAGTTAATATACGTAGCCACGGGCATTTCCTAAGACATAAATGAAAATTGAAGACCAAACACGACAAAGAAAATCCCTCCAAATTCACCAGGGAGGTAAGAGCCTCCCTCTCCTTTCTAAACAGCAGCGCTAGGATGTTGGGAACCCCGACAAACAGGGTGACACGTGCCACTTACTGGCTCTCGGGGAGGGGGGGGAGGAGGCAGGTAAGCACAGGGGAGGTCATGGCCACCCCAGCTAAAAAGCCAAAATGGAAAGGAATACAAGTGACAAGAAACAGTCCGACAAGCCACCCTCGAGCATCCTAAATCTTCAAAAATAAAAATTAAAACAACTGACTCCCAGAGAAGCAAAAGATATTTATTTCTTAACCTGTCATTGGCACAGCTGTTCAAGCTGTTCAACGCTACTATCCCGCAGCGTTGCGTTATCTCTGAGCTAAACAGATAAGATAAAAATGGAAGCCAACGTGCAAACAGGTATCACGTGCCAAGCACGTGTGTGTGTGTGTGTGTGTGTATAAGCACTGAATGAATCCACTCATTTAATTCTAACAACGCTGTAAGATGGGTGCAATTACCACCCCCATTTTACAGAAGAAAAAACGGAAGCACACACATTGGTTGTAAAAAGCAACCCAGACTTCCCCCTTTCTGCTGCCGTGGCAAGAGACCTGCCATGGGTGAGCTGGCAAGGCATGACTCTAGAGCTCACCTAACTCCGGACAGATATTGGCCACTGTGCGTTCTGTGTTCAAGGGTGTTCAAGGGCTGGAGCTAGCCCAGGTATCTGTGTTTTTGGAAGTGGGATGTCCAGGAAGTCATTAGGTTTAGATGACATCAACAGGGTGGGGTCCCACAATGGGCTTAGTGCCCTTATAAGAGCATCATGCTGTCTCTCACCCATGTACACACTGTGAGAAGCAGCCATCCGCAAGCCAGGAAGCAGGCCTCACCTGGAGCAGAGCTGGCCCTCACCTGGACCTCAGACTGCCCCTTCTCCAGCACTCGGGAAATAAATGTCTGTCCTTTAAGCCGCACCGTCTGTGGTATTTAGTTATGGCAGCCAAGCTCAGACCTTGTTAAGGGACGCTCAGCCAGGCCTCTCATTTCTTATTCCCTGCCTTTTGCACAGGGCTCTGCACAGGCCATGAAATAAAGATCTGAGGCTTAGAGGCCCAGACCGTTGGGGGAAGATAACCTTGTGGCTATTTTGTAGACATTAGTAGTCAGAAATGAAGCAGATTTCTTTTACCCTCCCTACACTGAGAAAAAGAAACCAAACTGGTTTTCAGGAGGAAAAAAAACTGCTATGTTCAAGTCTCAGCTTTCATTCAGCATTCAAATGTGTACTGAAGTCCTGCCTGCCAGGAGTGGCAGGCAGAGCTCTGGCCAGAACCGCTCAGCCTTTGGGTGTGGGTGACCTGCCCGAGGGTATCACTAGGTTGCAGGTTCGGATCCAGTAGGAGGTCTGGGTGGGTCTGAGGCCCCACGCTGCTGACAAGTTCCTAGGTCCAGCGCCCGACCTGGCGAGCCTCCACTCTGGCTTCAGTTTAAAGTGCCTGGGGAACATTTAAAGGACTGATTTCTGGGCCGTATTCCAGATCAATAAAATCAGACACTACAGGGCATGTTTAAGGTAATTCAGGTGATCCCAACGTGTCACCAGCGTTAAGCATCACTCTTTGAGCACAGAGCAGTGAGCCCAGTAGCCAAGGGGAGACAAATGATGGTAAGTCATTGTCATAAAAGCGATGACGTAAGGTCACGTCACGTGATGGGGTGAAGAGGGAGCCCTGAAGCTGAAACATGAGCTGAGACCACCACCAAGATCAGGGGAGTGACCCCAGACACAGTTCCATTCTCCACGCCAAGTCTCAGGAGACCCTGAGCAGGACTCAGTTCGTATTTTTCGGGGAGGAAATCACTCTTTCCCCAGGGAGGGGAAGATATGTCCAGTCAGTAGGACACACCTGGGCACCTGGTGGCCAAGAACTGGCCACTCTTGAACGTCTGATGTGGGCAGGGCTGCGGGCAGGTTCATCTCACCGTATCCCTAAAAGACCAGGTTGGGGCCGCCAGCTGGTAAAAATGGAAGCTGAGTGGAAGCTCCAGGGGAGGCAGCAACCCCCCCAGTCGTTCTCTGTGGGCAGTTCCCTGCGGGGAAGGATGCAGCAGCCTTCGAGCCACCTCTGCCCCCTCCAGGACCCCCAGTGGGAGCACGCCCCCTCTACCCCAGGACAGACCCCCATGATGAACAGTCTTAAAGAAATGAAGGCTGCTCCTCTGATGCCGCCCACCCTGACTCACTCCGGGGCGGGGGGGGGGTGTCTTGTGACCCAGGCAGAGCTGTGACCCAGGGGTGAGCCCGACACTTCCTCAGCCCAGTCAATCGGCTTAGGGGTCTGAATGACTCAACAGGCAGGACAACTGGGGTGTCTGCAGAAGCAGATCAGCACAGGGTGCTCTGTCCCAGCGCTTAGGTCTGGATGGACATGGGGGGTACAGCGATGAGAACCTCAACACAGGGGAGGGCAGCGCAGAGACAGAGCTGCTGAGGTGACACCCTCCTTAACCGTCATTCTCATGTCTTCAGATGGAGTCAACCAAGCCTCTGTTCACTAACCCCAGCTCGGGGAGTTTTCCTGCCCTGCAGTGTGGGGCTGCTGGGGGTAGGGGGGCACGACTGTGCCACCCTGCATCAAACTGTCTCTTCCCTGGTCACCTGATACTACCGGTAGGAAGGACCCGTCCTACACATGCTCCCTCCCCCAGGGCTGGACACCACTGCTCATCTGTGCTAGGAAGTGAAATGAAACAGAGTGGGGGGTGGGGCTCAGACCCCAAGGGGATCCTGAAAGTGTGTGCTCAGCCCCTCCTAGGCTGGGTGGAGCTGGGCAGGTGCAGGGGAGCACAGAGGGCGTGGGTCTGGATCCAGCACCCCAAGGACACTCCTGCGGGCAAAGGGCTTTGAGGGGTCACTAAACTTCTTAGGAAACTAAATGTGTTCTTCATTTGATTGTTTGATGCAGAAAACACTAAGGATTAAACTGTTCAATAATCAAAACACACTTCCAACTGACATTTCCTGAGTGCTTGGGAGCAGCGGCAAGTGAACTTACTACTGCGAAGATCTTGCTTCCTCTCTCAGTGAGGGTGGGGGCGGGGCAAGGCCAGATTCCTGCCAAATAGGACTGACTGCTCCTTAGTAGGTGGGGACTTTGGACACTGGCCAGACCCTGCGGATGCAGTGAAGCAACCGGCATGGGAAAGCACTGTCCTAAGGAGCAGGGCGCTGTCCAAGCTCACATACCCAGACTAGATGCCATAGAAGCTGCGGGAGGAGGGTCCTCCCCGGTGGTGCAACAGGTCAGGCACAGCATTAGGAGGCTGGCCACAGCCACAGCCACTTCAGCATGAGTTCGATCCCCAGCCAGGGAAGTGACCCACATGGCGCAGCAGACCTCTCCTGTCCCCCCACTGCTCCCCTCAGCAGTGTACTTCCATTGATCTGCCTGTTCTGCTTTCCAAGCTGTCTCTGGTGAGCCCGAGAGGGGCGCCAGCAAGTTAGGCCAAAATGCACTAATATTCCCCCTGCAAGTAGTGCAAATTCTAGCATCTGAGGACTAAGGAGTCCTCGGAGGGACCCTAACATTAGTCCGGGCCTCATGCACACTGATGGTCAGCAAAGGCATCCCCATGTTCTGGCTGATGAAAGGTGTGCTGGGGGTTGCGGTTCCAGTGACAACCACGCACGGCAGGCTCGCCAGGGCAGATGGACTCCCAGACACAAGTGCCCCAAAGTTTGAAGGGAACCCAGCTGCTTCTCTGTAGGCCTGCCCTGGCCTCCCTTCCAAGACCCCAGAGTACCTCTCAGAAGGCGTCTGGAGGGAAGGGAAGTGGAAGTGAGTATCGTGGGAAACAAGCTCTGAGGGAAGGCTCTAGCCTCAAGCACCTGGCACCAGCCACACACTGCAGCCCCACCAGCCTGTGTTCCAGGCTGAGATTATGGCGGATGAGACCTCCGGAAGAAAGTAAGACACATGAACACCACCTTCAACCCTGCTCTGCTGCTGGGGGTCTCTGTTTCCTTTCACACATGGCCCCATTCAGGGCGGTACCAGAGTCTCCCAATAACCCTGGAGTTGGCCAGGACTACCCCACCCATTTTACAGGCAAAAAATGAGAGACCTAAGAAAGGAGCTGTGATTGACAGGAATTCAGCTGGAAGCTAAGCAGTCCCCATCTACAGTAAAATACTTCTCTGTAACAAAACTGCATTGTTCCCAAAGGGTTTCAAATACACTCTCCCTCTGGATCCTTCTCACAGAGATCTCCACGTGGGCCAGGGCTGGTGCAGGGCTGCCTGACGTGAGGCTGGCAGCTTCCGTTTGCCCCACTGCATGCTGGCACCACCCTGGCACCCTCCTTCACCCATTAAAGCCAGACCTGCCTGTGGCAGGAGGTCAGATGATGTAGCCTCTGGTCCCCATGACTCCCTCAGGATGATGCCAAGAGACACTGAAGCTGCTTCCAGGCAAGCGGAGCCATTTCCCGGCTGCAAGGACACCCCACGGGCTCCCACTGCAGAGAAGGGGCCCTGCTGCTGTGGCCGTGTGCAGAGACCCAGCTGGGCCGGCCCAAAGAGCCACCTGCCAGCGTGGCTCTCCTACCCCTAGAGTGCCATCAGCTGGGCCCTGTGAGCAACAGGAACCACCCCCACCCCAGCCGACAGGCCTCAGGAGAAGGAAAACACTCTGCCTGTAGAAGCATTGTGAGAAGACAATGAAATTTTAAAACTTTTGACTATGACCTTGTTGGGCAAAAGAAAGTACTTGAGTTGCCTGGCAGCACCGCTGATGAGCACCTGCTCATTACCTCTCAAGGCCTTCTAGCTCCCCTTGCCCACTCCGGTTCGTGAACCACCACTCTGGCTGCAACTGCCCACCTAGGCACGGGCTCCAGGCCACGTGCTCAGGGAGCGCGGCGCGGGGTCGGGGGGGGTGGCGGGGAGACTCGATTTCTTACCAGGATCTGTGCAGTTCTTGGCTGTCTGAGTCCCGTTCATGGGTGCCATCAGCTTTCTATTTCGCCACGTGTCTGGTAGAACATGTTTGCTGGCAGACGCTGTTTTGTGCCCTGGGTGGAAAAACAAGGCACAGACACCACGAGGTCAAGGTGGGCCTGTGTTCTCACAGTGGCCTCATATGTGTCTAGCAATGCCAGCGGCGGCCCTGTTTGATTTACAGTCACCGGTAGGGAGTGTCACAAAGGCTAGAAGCACAGTCTCACCCGCTTATATTATACACAGTCATCTGTTTCCTAGATTCAGCTCATTGTTTCTAGTCTGCACGTGACATGACCTTGGCCAAGATGGCACCAGCCTCAGGCTGCTCACAGGTGCCAGGAAGGTTGACCATTAAGCTCTCACCCAGCACCCATGCTTAGGAATCCCTCCTCTGGAGCAACTACAGAGGGGTAGTAAGTCAGCAGGCAAGTGGAGATGGTTGATGGAGTATAGACCGGTTTCTTGTCCTTGAATGTGCACACAATCGCCCAGGGACCTTGTTAAAATGCAGATTCTGACTCAGTAGATCTGGACTGGGACCTGAATTCTGCACTAACAAGCTCCCAGGTGATACTGATGCTGCTAGTTCAAGGACCATACAGAGTGAGGAGGGGGATCACTGGCGTGGATGGGGGGACCAAGCACAAACTCTGAAAGGGAGTGCCTGGTCTAGCGAATAGAAGCTCCTCACCGAAGACCTTCAGGGTATTCATTTACCTCTCTGGTGCACACTGCTTCTGCTGATAATGATTTCTGCTCTGTAGTGCTGACATCTAAGAGCCTCTAGGCATTTCGTTATTTCTGGTGTATAATTGAAGGGGGGAAACACACCAACTTGCCCGACTGCAAAAGCATCCAGCATTGAGATATTCAAATAATCTTTCTGGATTTCCGCTGGAGTGAGTCACTTTTTAAGCTTATATTCTCAAGCCACAAAGTTTGAGTTTTGACAGGTAGTATGTTTTTAAATTTAATCAAGTTCCATTTGATTCTTACTTATCATTATAAATCCTCTCGAAACGTCCCTTTTGGCTTTGCCTCTATGCCCAGATTGCCAAATCACCTGCATTTCTTTTACGTTTTAAAATGTGCAGAACTAAATGGTCTGTAGAATCCATCTGAAAATACCAACGTCAACCAACTAAATGCCTTCTGAGGACTCCTCCTGAGTTCATAGTACCCTGCCCCCCTCCCCATAAAAAGCCCCAGATCATCTTTGTAAGTTTCTTCTTGCCAACTCAAATGACCATACACTAAGCAAGTCCCTGGGACCCTCTTTGGATGGAGGAGCACAGACCGTGGCTCCAGACACAGCGTGCACCGATCACCCCACCAACACCACCCCGTGGGCACGTAGAGGAGGTAAGAGAAGCGTTGCGGAAACACGGCAGCAACCTCCCATCTTTAGGGCTTAGAGGACGTGTCAGGACGCCAGGGCACCCATCTGGACCTGGGCAGGGGCAAGCGAAGGCTGAGACACAGCTCCCAGCCTCTCCATCTGGGTTTCCGCGAACCGCGCCGGCACAATGCTTTCCCGCTCGCCAGAACGCGAAGGCGGGCTACTCAGTTTTCGTCTGCCCCAAGCCCAGAGGATCCACCGCAGCGCTGCCCATTCCCCGGGGCTCTCCAGGGACAGAACTCTAGCGCCAGGGGCCAGCGGCTCGAGCTTTCGCCTTAGTAACACAGACCGGCGGCAGCGTCCTGCGTCCCCCCGGGCCGCGCAGCTCAGGGGAACAGGCGCCACAGCTCCGAGCGTGGGTACCAGACCTCCTGGGAGCGCCCTACCTGCCGGGGCTGGGGGAGGGGGGACTGGATGAACCCTTGGGACCAACCCGACGGGGAAGGAGGGACGCATCCCGGGGCAGCCTCGCGGGCTCCCAGCGCAAGCCCCCCAACTCCCGGGGTGGGCCCGCGCGGGTACCTACCCAAGCTTCCAAAGAGCCCGGACGCACAGCACACCAGGGTCAGCACCGCGCACACGAAGCCAACTTGCTGCGGCATCATCTCTCGCCTCCCGCGAACTTTGCGCGGCCCGAGAGGCCCCCGAAGCGCCATCCCGGAGCGCCTGGCTGCTGTCCCTGGGAGAGGATGGGCAGCTTCAGCGACCCGAGTGTGAGCTGTGGACGAGCGGCCGAGGCTGCAGCCGAAGACTCGCGGCCCAGAGA
>NW_004567114.1:7917964-7966613 GCF_000260355.1 Condylura cristata
GCTGCGGCCGCTACCTGCGGGCTCAGAGTCGGCGCGCTGGCCCGGCCACAGCCCTGGCGGCAGAGTCCGGGGGCGCCGGCCGGGAGCACTCAGTGCTCCCCCGCGCCCCGCGTCGCAGCTCCCACTCGTGGCATCCTCCTCCTCCAAGTTTGGCGGCCGCCACCGGCTTGAGACGTTTCTCTCCTTCCTGACGAACAGAGCCCGGGCGGCCCAGCGAACGGGGAGGCGGGCTGGACGCGCGGGACCTGGGAGCCTGGCCGCGAGGCACCTGGACGTCGGCCTCCCGGGGGCGAGCTCTCGTCGGGAACTTTCTCTCAGGCTGCCGGCGCCTGCGTCTGCGAGGCCGTGGCGCCCGCCGCCCGCAGCTCTCGCTCGCTCGCTCCCCGCCCGCCGCCCGCCTCTCACCCCTCCCCCAGCACGTGTAGTCCGTCCCTAGGGCGCACCCCCCGGGCGCTCCTCCCTCCCCCGCGGCTCAACTAGTGACCCACACGCTCGCCCTCCTCCCCGGCTCTCTCCTTCCCTCGGAGCCGAGCCCTCCGCTGCCCTCCCAGGCGGCTGCCGAGAGGAACAGGTTACCGCACCGCAGGGACTCTCGCAACAAGGAATTCTGTGGAGCGACCGCTCTTCGCCCGGCTCCCCGCGACCCCCGAGGCGACCCGATGCCCACCCCCCTCCTGGGGCGGGTGATGCCCCGGAAGATTAATTGCTCGGGCAGAGCTAACAAACAGGCTTACACCACGCCAACGGTGCCTGCGCCCGCCGGGACCCGCTCCGGCAGGGCCCTCGGGCGGGCGGGGGAGCTCGCGGCGGGGCGCGGCGCCGACCTGCCAAACGCTGGAGACCGGGCAGGGGGAGGAACCCGAGAGTTCGGTGGCCTGGCCGCCGAGTGTGAGCTTTTGATGTTCGGGAACCTGAACGCTTCGCAGTGCTTTCTGGGTTGGGTTGGGTTGGGTTTTTCCTCCTTGTCTCTGATCGGCTTGCGAGCGTAAACCGCTTTCAAAACGGGCTAGGAGGGAGAATTTCAAAAGAAATGCCGTTGAGGTGTAATCCAGGTGTCCGGAGGTGGTGGGGACCTTCGCGGAAGGGCCTGGACAGAGGAGGGTTTGTGATCCCCTGGCGCGGACTTCCTTCCCAGACCAGCGCATCACGCAGCTGGTTAGGACTTGCTAGGGGTTAAGGCCACTTAAGATCCTTTTGGAACAAAGCCAGGTCTGTTTAATTAAATAAATACACACCCACCGTGTGCAGGGATTTGCGCCAAGTACCAGCCAGAGAACAAAACAAAACATCAACACACACACACAATGTGTAATACCCAGCCCCTGCTTTCAAGGAACCCTAAGTCAGGGGGGAGCCAGACCCTCACAGAAATGGCTGCTTAGTAGTGTTGCTCTAAAAGTCATTGCTGTGCACAAAGCATTATTCCCTCACTGCTGGAAATGTGGCTGCAGCAGCATTAACTGGAAGCGTGCAAGAAATGCAGTCTCTGAGGTTCCAGCCCAGACCCACTGAGTCAGAAAGTGGATTTTTAACACGACCACCCCTGCCCTGGAGATCTGTAACACGACCACCCCCGCCCTGGAGATCTGTAAGCACATTGCAGTGTGAGGAGCTGTGACCCTTTCAAGTCAGCCGCAGGGCACAAGCAAGCAGGTCATCATCTGGGGGCTCCCCTGGGCTGAGTTCACAGAGATAAATTTGCTTGTGTTAGCCTGGCATAGTGACACAGGTATCAGATACCTGGAGGGCCAGGGGAGGGAAGAGGTTGGCTAATTATTTTCATCACCCCATTTCAGTACCCACAAAGATACTGAAGGCATGAACACAAGACTAATTGCAGTGGAAACCTCTGGAGGAAATGAATGGAAAAGGCGGGGTTGGCCTTGTACAGCAAGCACAGGGTTCTGTTTCTCTGTGGAGGGTTCTTCTCACCGAGGCTCACCCTCCACTCTGGTCTCTTCTACCAAGCATGCCTGCCAGTGACGGAGAAGACGCTTTATGTGTTTACAGAATTTTCTTCTCATTGATTAGGCTGGGTATGGATGCACTCAATAGCAAAGAGCAGATTATATAGTACTTCTCTTTATTATGTTAAATATGTCACTTGGAAAACTAGCCAAGGAAGCCTGGCACCCAATTGAAGCCAAAGGACAAAGAAAAAGTAAAAGTACTAATAGGCTACAGTCCCTTGCATAAGACAGTCAGAGTCATGTTGGTTACAGCAACTCCCATAGGTGCCCGGGCATCTTGTTACTAGGATGTGATCTCTTCTCAAAGCATTTGCCCAAGGAGCTCACCGAGGGCTGGTGAAAATAGAAAGTTTTGGATCTAAAACAGGCCCAAGGAGTCACTCAGTGTCTGTCCTTATAACATTCTGTAATAGAGTGTTTCTTTTCTTTGTCACCTTTCACCTGTTTTCAGTTAATAGTTAGAACCTTTGGAATAATTTCACATGCACAAATGGATTCTTTATATTTGACACTTTAAAAAGCCATTCAATTGAAACTGTATTCTGCTTCATTTAAATAGTGCCCATTACCAAATGGCCTCTTCTGTCGCCCTCCTGACTCGCCCTGCAGAAACCTTTATGTACCTTTCAGATTCAGGCTTAGACAGCACTTTCTATGACAGCGAGGCCCTGGGGAAAGTACAAGTGCATTTCTGGGTTGACATTAGGCCCTAGATCTGGCTGGATCCAGAACACCCATCCGCAGGGGGGTTTCTTCAGATGTGACGTGGATGGAGCCCACTCCACAGCCACATGGTTTGGGGCATTTGGATAGGAAGGCACAGTCTGTCACAATGAACACAGTAGATTTTTTTCTTGAAAATTCTTGCCTAGGATGTGAAGAGCCTCCTCATTGAAAAGGTCTTCTTGTTCAGTGTTTTCAAGTTCACAAGAATGACCTTCTCTAGGAATTCTAATTCCTCTGCTCCGCCTTCGAGCACCAGCTAGACCAGCCACCTGAAACTTGAGTGGGCAGGAGAATCCCCCGGGGGGCTTGCCCAAACTCACACTACTGAGCTTCAGTAAGTTCAGGGTGGGCCTGGGAATTTGTATTGATAGTTCCAGTAAGGTGATACAGATGCTGTTGGTCTGGGGCCCACACCTGGAGAGCCCAGAGCTAGGTCATGCTAGCAGTAGAACAACAAAAGACTGGGTAGCAGAACATGCCCCCCCCCCCAAACATGCTGCTTTGGCATGTGGATTATTTTGAGCTGAAGCAAGAAAAAAGAGATGGAAGAAAAGTTCTCTGCCTGCCCCCTATTTTCCCCAAAGCAGGACACATTTGCAGAAATGTGTTCATTGCTCAGAGCTAGGCAATGCCCGCCCGCCCCCGGCCCCATCAGGCAGCGGGTACCTTCCTCCCTTTCGGGCTGAGAGGTGAACACTGCCTTGGGGGCCCAGTGACAGCCAGGGCCTGCAAACCCCCTTCTTCTCCCTCGCTTTCCAGGTCTTTCCTGCCAGGCCCTTTCCCTTCCCTGGTGGAATTAGCCCAGCTTGTTCTAAAACCCCTGACTGAGTCTCCCTTAGAGCACCTCCAGTGCCAGGTCTGTGACATGGCTGAGAAGATCTGTCTCCTCCTGGCGAGAAGAGGCCTTGAGGACTCGCCATCTTATCCACAGCTCTGACCACGGAGTCCAGCACCTCAAGTGCTTAATAAATAAAGCCTTTGTGAAACAAGTAACTCATTTCAGGGGCCACGCGAAGACAGAAGACTGCTTCAGTCGGGCACGCCTGCTCTCGCTATCACTACAGTTTCCATCCACCATCACTGCCAAGGTCACCCGGGACGGTGGACGCAGCTCAGCAGAAGCAGCCACTCACGAACACATCTTCGGTGCTCTTGGCCATCACTGTTTTCTCTTCCTTCTCTGACCAGCTCTTCCCTGGCTCAGCTCTGCTGGGGCTTAGCTCGAGGCTGCTGTGCTCTTCTTCCTGAGGAGCTCAGCGTTCTCTAGATGCAGTGATTTGCGCTCTGCTGCTGATTCGTAGGTCTGAATCTGAAGCTGGAACCTTGTCAGGAATTTTGAGCTGCCTGCTCACAGCATTGCCCCAGAGAGGAATCCGGCCCTCATCTTCCTGTCTGCCCCACCCCTTCAGTCCCTGTCACTCAGGCCTCAGATCTCCCCTCTAGACATCCCCATTCCACCTCTGGTTCCCTTCCTCACCTGAACCCCATAGACCCCATCTTAATAGTGCCTCTAACCCCAGTTTTCCATTGCATTCTTATTTCCACCCAGCAGCTAATCTTTCTGGAGAAAGAAAAATCCGATTATATTCCTTCCTTCCATGGCACCGTGAGACGCCCTGTTGCTCAAAGGACAGACTTCTAGCATGTCAGCTCAGTGTATGGGCGCCCGCATGATCCAGCCTGTGCTTCCAACTTCGACCGCACACTGGAATCAGCTGGGGGGCTTTTAAACCAGCTGAGGGTGGGAGCTGGGCATCAGTATTGACCCAGGCTGCACCAGGGCCCAAAATCCCTGCCCCACCCCTCCTCCACTCCTGCCAGGTCCCTCGTCTTTCCTTCTTTGGTCTCCAGACTCCAGCCATGTGGAACTTCTCTTTTTCTCATTCTTCAAAGGTGACCCTGTTTCATTTGCCTGAAATAACTCTTCCTACCCCCCCCCCAAGTCTTCTTTACCCAACGGTATGGACTTAAAATCCATGCCAGCGCTAAATTGTGATCAAACCTATTTCCTTACATTTTGGTGTTAGGCGGGGGAACCTTTGGAAGATGATTAGGTCATGAGGCCAAGGTCACATGAATGGGGTCCGTGTCCTCAGAGATGAGGCCCCTGAGCCCTCCCTCCTGCCTCTGTCATGTGAGGACAAGAGCCAAGGCAGCTGACTGTGAACCAGGAAATGGATCTCACCACATGCCCTATTTGCCAGTGCCATCACCTTGGGCTTCCCAGCCTCCAGAACTGTGAGAAACCTTCTGACTTATACAAGCCAGCTGGTCTTTGTTAATAGCTCATGTGGCTAAGACACAAGGCTAGTGCTTCCCAGAAGCCTCCCAGGCCCCCCAAAATCAACTAACCCCCTCTTCTGTGTGTTTATGGTGCCTTGTTCTACCAAATAACTCATCCTGCTGTATTGTACTTGCCTGTTTGCTTGTGTAAGGTTTCCTCCAGACTCCCAGTTCTGTGGGGACAGGAACCACATCAGCCATGCTCTCTTCCTGGGCTTAGTACCTGGTCAAGGAATGCTCGTGGAATGCAGGTGACAAGCATACATGGCCCACATTCTGGAAGTGTGACGTGACCTGCCAGGTTTCTCCCACGGGCATCTGCCATAGGCAGTGTTTCCACCATCATTGTCTCTTGGGACCCCATGCCAGCCCAGGCAGTAGGCAGAGGCAGAGGTACACCCCCATCACAATTAGGGGGCCTGCCCAGTTTGCCCAGGAGTCAGAAGGGCAGCCAGTATTTGGACCCAGTCTTCTGGCCCAACACTAAACAGCTACTCTTCCTGATACACCAGCAACTCATCCTGACAGGGGAGTCGACTGGAGAGTGGGATAAGCTGGTTCCCAGAGAAGACAGAAGCCTCTAGGTCATGGGTCTGTCTCCTGCCTGGACCATTGCCTGGTTATGACTATGGAAGGAATTTCCAGCCAAGACCAGCTAGCAAATAAATGATGCTTACACAGACGAGGCTTGGGGTTCCTGCAACCAAGTTAGCTTCTTCGTGCTCTCTAAGCCTGCTTCTCAGATCCCGTGGATTTAAATACGTAAATAACCAGTCTCTTGCTTACTATTCATTGAGAAGAAGTTTCTTGAGCACCTGGCTATAGAGCACGCTATGCTTCTATACTTCACCACACACAGCTCTATGAAGAATGGAGGAGATCCAGTGAAGACTGACCCACTGTGTTAGAGAAATTCACCCCTCTGGTGACTAAAGGAACAAGCAGTTTCTTTCTTTTTGTAAGACAGCCATCCAGCCAACACAGCCATCCAGGTTGCTAAGATGGCCCCTCAGTGGCACACAGGGACCCAGGTTCCTGCTGCCTTGTGGCTCAGCAGTCATAGGACGGGACCCCCACACCCAGGCTGCGGTCAACAGGAGCAGAAGGAGCATCCAGAGTCCTAAGTCCCAGCCCAGCCATATCACCTTTCTTGTCCCATCAAGGGGAAACAGGCACAGCTAACCATGGAAGGCCAGGAAGAATTCCCTGAGCAAACCGTGGCCAGGAGCTCTGTCACCATGGAAGCAGGGACGGGGGTGTGTGGGTAAGCCACTACCAGCGCCCCTCCCAGCTGTGGAATGGTGCTTCAGGAGACCAAGGGACTTGCCCAAGAGCCCCCAGGCCATTTACCACATGTCCAGGACTCCACCCCAATGTACAGGATGCCCCACCCCTTGACTGCCCACCACCCACTTTTCCTGGCTCTTGTTAATCAAAAGTGGCTATGAAGCAGAGAGGACTGACCATAGGGGACAGTATGGACTATCTGGCAAGGGACATGAGTCCCTCCCAATTTAGACCCTTGCTAATCTCCTGTCGTTGGGTTGGCCTCTCCATGCTCAGAGTCGCCATGACACTTCACCAGAATCAGATTTTCTTCACAAAGGCGAGGGCAGCTGGCAAATCTGTGTTTCTGTGAATGTACTTTACTTTGTTCTCCCATCCCTTTCTTTCTTTCCGGTGGCCCAAGCTTCTGAAGCCCCTGTCTCTCTGCAGCTCCAGAATACATGATAGAAATGATCATTGTGCGAGGAGGAATGTGACCAGGGCCAGGCGGCTGAGTCTACGTCTCTGGTGCAAGCTCAGCAAATGACCACCAGGAGCCAGTTCCTCTGAGCCCTGTGCTTCTGCAGAGTTTGTGCTACAATTTGAGTTTTCATGCGGATAAGTTCCCTGTTGTCCAGTTCAAAGACTCCTGCACAAACGTCCCTGCTAATTCCCACTCGAGGGACACACAGCTGGGAAGACAAAGGGGACCAAGACCTGGGGCTGGAAATCGTGGCTAGTAAGTCCACTTAGTGTCGTCCACAGCTCTCGGATACGTCGACTTGAAGAGAAACGCAATATAAGGAAAGCAGATCTTGAAGAACTTCATTCCGTTCACGGTCAGCCAGGATGGGTGTTTTTCCTCATCATCTCTACAACGAAGTGATGCTGAATGAAACGCCTTCACTCGAGGCACTGCTGCTCTGAACACGGGCCATCGCCAGGGGAACCTGAGCAGCTTCCTATGGCATCCGGGCAGAAATGTGGCTCCATTGTCCAGAAAGTGGGGGCAGTGAGCCCAGCCGGCCAGTTTGGGCAGCTTTCTCTGGGGAGCTCGCCAGGTACCAGGGCTGTCCTTGCTGGACATACAAGCAGGGAACTGGACGTCCTCTGGTCCAGGGAACAGATAACACCAGGGACTTGGAGTCAAGCAACTGAACAGACTCACCCAGATGCAGCCCTTCTGGAGAAGGCTCAGCCCCATCCAAGCCTGAGCCTCGCCCCATGCCTGGCTGTAGGATGTCAGCTGCTCCCGGGTCTCTGGCTCAGCGCTTTAGAAACTTCTGTTTTGTTCAGATGAAGTTTGTGTTGCCTGAGCCAGCAGACGGCTCTTCTGTGCGTGATTATTCTGAGGTCCTGGATCCTCCATCTCAGCTTCTGGGGAGCTCATCGACGCTAAAACAGCATAGGGAAAGGACCTGGAGAATCCTGAGCAGGTCTGTATGGGTCAGTCCTGGATGGTGACTTCACCTCCACCTCCACACCTGTGTTGGAACTCAGTCATGTGGCAGCCGGCAGCGAGGCCCAGACGTGTGCCCATGGAGAAAGGGATGGCCTGGTGAGTGGTCCCCACCTTGCGTCACAAGATTCTTGCTCTGGGCCAGCCAGTATTCAAAACCCCTTGTATCCATCCACCCACCCAATCCTCCCAGCAGCTCTACTAGGCAAGGACTTTCTGGGTACGATGTAGTGAGTTTAAAAATCAGCCCCCACTCCTTGTGCTGCAGATAGGTTTGGGAGACTGGGGTGGATAAGGGAATTGATAAGGCTGCCTTAATCACTAGGCCGTAAGGCTGACCACCAGGACCAGAAAAACCAGCCCAGCTCCAGCAATGGAGGGGCCGAAGCCAGGACATGTTTCTGTGTCAAAGGACAGAGCCCAAGACCAGACATCCCCACGGGCCACTGGTTCAACCTGGCCCCCAAGTTAGAAAGCCCGCAAAAACACTACAAAAGGCCTCACATGCCCCTTCTTCTCAGACTTCTCCCATCTCACGCTGCTCCCTGCAGCAGTGGACTTCAATCAGCCCACAGGGTGTGTTCTCCACTAAGTCTCTGGTGAGTTCTTTCTTCCCCGAGCCTCCAGCCTCACCCTGATATTTCTCCCCATGACAAGGACCACTTACATCATCAGCTCACAGGGGATGGAGAGCCCAGGGCTCTGAGTGGTTAAGTAACTTGCCCAAAGTCATACAGCCAGTGTGTTACAAAGTAGACATTCAAAGCCAGCCAGTCTGGGTCCGGGATCTTTGCACTCAACCGTCCTGCCTCAAGCATGAGTTTCCCGCCAAGCTGCCCTTTTTTGGATGGGGAAACTGAGACCCAGGAAGGGAAAGGCAAAGCCAGAAGCTCAGACTTTCCTCCCGTTCTGCATGGAGGACACTTCCCTATGGACGTAGGTCGCAGTACCCACTTGTTCCATGAATGACTGCCAGCTCTGCCTTTGGTAGGATTGACAGTGTTTTTAAAATATCAAACATGACTTTAGTGCTGGTGACCAACTTCCAAAGCCAATGACCACTTTGCCAGCCTTGCCCTGGGGAAACCATGGAACAGGATCTACACGGACTCAGCCCATTTGGAAATAAATGAGCAAACTGCGACTCTTTCTGGGAATTAAAAAAATTTTTTTTTAAAAGGCCCCAGAGGAGATTTACCACTGGGTTGCATAATAAAGTGCCCCCCAAAGTAATACTAATACTTTAATGGCTGTTATGCAATGTGGCTGGAGCTCCATGACTCAGCATTTTAAATTAATTTAAAGGGTTTCTCTTGAATGTCGTTAGTTAGCTGTGGGCCTCGGCTTTCTCTCTTTCTTTAAAGCCAGGTTCTGAAAGCAAACTCCAGCAAATTCTTACCTGCAGGATGGAGATATTTCGGGTAGAAATGTGCAGATGCTTCAGACAACATGAAGAAGAGAAAGAAAAGAGCTAGTGAGATCCTCACAGAGTGATGCCCCCCACCCCCCCATACGCCTCCATCCCCCTCCTCCCCCCCACCCCGTGCCCTCTAACCTGCCCTGCATGTGGGTGAGCAGCCATAGGATCCTCCAAGCCCAGAGAAGCCCGGCCTGCCAGGCCGCTGCTAAATGATCGTGCAAAAACGTATGGTTCATGTTCTGTTTCAAAGGCCAGGAGGCAAAGACAGTGGACAGCCAGAAGGACTTAGAACTCTGCTTTTAAATGAACCCTGGAAGCCTCTGTCTGGGTTTCTTGATTTTCCCTGAACCTTCTCCTGGTCAACTCACCAGGCCCCGGTCTCGGCCGTGCATGCATGTGTGTTTGGCCGGTCCGGTCACCATTTCTCAGCTCCTCAACCGGCTCCCCAGTTAGCACTGAGGGAGTCCGAGGTGGTGTCTTAGAGGGAGAGATAAGTGGAGCCCCGCTGACCTGTGAGAGCTGCAGTCTTTCAGACACAGCAGCATTCTCCCCTGCCACGAAGCTGAATATGCAGCAGCTGAGTTCCTGCGGAATGCCCAAGTCCTGATTCTCACAGCAAGACCAGGGGAAGGATGGGGGTGCCCAGGGAGGAGAAGCTACTGACCCCAGGGCTCCCCATTTTCCATCCACTTTCCTACCATTTCCAGGCCCCGCGACTCCCTGCCCGCCTCCCCTCAGCAGACCAGTCTCCCTGTGTATAAAATGTTTTGCAAATTCCTATGACGTCAAACTCAATTTCTACTAAGGTTTCCTCATCTTTGCGATACTGGTACCTTTGCAAAGTCAGTGAACTCTGTCTCCAGGGAATTCTGGGAACTCTACACATCAGAGTTTAAGTACAAATTCTGGAGGAGTGAAACCCTTCCCCCAAACCCATCTCTTTTCAAGAGTCTCTGGTTCAAGATGGGTCCCTCCCTCACCCCCAAGTCCTCACCAAAGACTGTTTATGTCATAGAACAAATGCAAAAGGACCAAGAGCCTTAGATTTTTAAAGAAGTGAAGATCAATGTCTCATTGCCTCTCAAGGAGAAAAAGAAAACTCTCGGTTCAGAGGTTCCAAATTGCCATAGGTTTTGGAAGCAGAAGCCTTGTGCTGTAGTCCCTTTTGGGAGAGCTGCAAGACAGACCAAAGGTTCTGGGAGATCCACAACAATGGAACATCTTTTATTTTGCTAAATGCAGTACTTCCCAAGCTTATGGGGCCCTGGAGTCCTTTCTGCTCCCACCATCAGTGGAAATCCCTACAGGATGGGGGTTATAGAAAACACATATAGATGTAGCTGTGTGAACTCCAACTCCAATGCTGGAGTTTTACAGGCGGGGAGCCCTTCCCCAGGGTGGCTGTGGGTCAGTGGTGCAGCCGCCTTCCCTCCTGGCTCATGGTTCTTTGCACTTGGCCAAAGCCACAGAAAAGAGATCTCGTCCGGAGCAGGAGGGACAGCCCGGTTTCGGTCCTCTCCTCCAGGGACGCAAGACATTCTGTCCGAGTCGCAGCGGACAACCCATGCCTAGGTTTAACACCCAACACTCTCCTTAGGTCCTCCCAGCCCAGACGCCTGACCTGTGTGTGGATTTTGTCCCCTGGTTACATTCCAGGAGCCTGGGTGCTGGGGACGCAGGGCCCAGCAGGACCAGCCCACACTAGGCTGCAGGTAGGGGACCTCGGGGCCAGGCCACTTATAGACCTGCTGGCCCCAGCTGGCATCACCAGGGAAACCTGACAGGTCAACCTTAGGAGTGAAGACTGCGGGCAAATCTCCACCCCGGCATGCTCCCTGGTAACCAAGGTTACAGCTCGGGAGCAGCACAGAAAGGAGCACCGAGCTCTGGTGGGTGAGTGGAGCAGGTGGGGCGCTGGGGTGTGGCAGAGAGGTCAAGACTCTGCACCACTTCCATTAGGGCTTGAGGCTCCCTCTGTTGACTTGTTCCAAGTCGACAAGCAAGGAGCTGCACCCTCCCGCTGCCCCCAGCATGGCTGGCAGCTGATGGGCCGTCTGCCGCCCCCTCTTTCCAAAGTCTTGAACCTTAGGACCTGCCGCCAGCCCGGACGCCACCACTGGTGGCATGTTCCAGATGTGCCACCTGAGCCTCCCGCCAACGTCCCAAGCCAGGAGAGTCCTTTGACTCATTGCTGAAGACGCAGCCAACCTGTGACCATTTGCTCAAAAATCAAAGGATGCCAAGGGTTGCTAAGAAGTTGGAAGGGAAAGATCTGAGGTTTTTCTGTTTGAAAAAACAACGACGAGGATCCTCCTTGTCATGCATATAGCTATGCAGAAATGTGTGCACTACTATGTGTGGGCAGAGACAGCAAGAGAAAATAGCGCTTTCGATAAGAAAATGAGGATGCTTAAGTGGGGTCCTGAGCCTCCTGGACAGGGGCTGGTCCTTGATGTCCTTGCTACCAAGGACCCCTCCTTCTCTGCAGGACCTTCCTCCTGGGCACGGGACCCTTGGAGAAAGGGCGCACCCTCGCCAGGCACCTGTCCCCCAGGGCTGCCTTCGACACCCTAACCCCCCACCACCATTCTTTCCATCAGCCATCTTCCTCGCGGGCCCCACATCTCCCTGTGGCCCTCCCCTATTTTCCACAACTCTGAACCAGAGGAAGAAAACTTGAGTTGAGGATGCATCAGGCTGACAGCGCTGGCTGTGGCGTCTCAGACCTGAGGCCCGGGCAGGCTGGGCGGCCCTCAGCACATCGCTTAATCCCCCCTTGCCTTGGCTTTGTGGACAGCAGGGGGTGGCCTTTCCTGGAGGGTCTGCCCTGGACTCACAGGAGCCCCTCCCACACATCACATGCTCCGGGCCCATGGCGGGAGCCACAGGAGAGGCCGCCAGGCTGATGCCAACATGCTCCCCACCCCACACCCCGCCCCGCCCCTCCCACCCCTCCTCATCCCACTTGGCTTCCCACACGGGACGGGGACTCCCCTTTCTGGCCGCCCTGCTAACCTTTAGATTCGTCCCATGATCTTAGATCCCGCCATCCTTTGCTGGAGCCCTTCCTTCCTGGAGCGCTTTGCTGGATGCCTCTGATTGAGTCCACCTTCGTTTACCTCTCACGTCTACCCCCAGGCACTGCCTCTCTGTTACCTACTCTCAGTCCCCACGGGAGTGGGGGCCGGGTTATTTGGCTTCAAAGGTGAAGCAAGATCTCGCCTATGGAGGTGCTGACCCTGGTGAGGGTCTGCCAGGGAAGAGACCAATGAGTTATTTCCCCTGGCGCTATCCTGCTATCTCTTAGCTCTCCAGGCTTCTGGAAACTCTGAGTGACCCAGCAAACACTGTTCCCTCAGCAACGCTGGGTAGAGAATGAGTTATGCTGCAAAGACCACGGAACTTCTCACGTGCCATTTCCCATGACTGGCCGTGATTCCCAGAGAGCGGAGCTGACAATGAGAAGCCTGGGTCTCAGCTCATGGGAAAGGTGCCAGGGTGGACCCTAAAGTCAACTGAGTGTGCTGGGCAACAGCTGGCACTTCCTTTGATCTTAGCTCCATTCCAATCTGTGCAAAAGAACAGGAAAGACTTCTCTGAGCCTCTCTAAGGAACTCCTGCCACTTCTAGAAGTTTCCCTGAGGTCCTCACATACCACATGCACCCTAAGGAAAGAGCAGAGTACTTAGTGAGTGACCTTTGGCCCCCAGACCACCGAAGACCTGGCTCAGGCATCCCCTACCCTCCGTGCCCCCAGGCTGGACCCCAGCACCCCCTTCTCTGAGGCTTCCGAGGGCGGGGGTCTTGCCTTTCTCCCGAATGGCAGGCCTGCTGGCTGTGGCTCTAAACCCCTAAATTGGGAAATGTTCAACTGCAGATTGTTTACATTGTGTATTCAGAGTACGAAGTGGTGTTTGAGAGGTGTTGCCATGGAAACAGTGAAGTGAGGAGGCAGCTAACTATGAAGAGAAATAATCCAATATTAACACGCACAAGCTACGCTCTTGGGCTGCTGTAAATGAAATATCACATCCTGGGCAAGGAGCCACTGTCCGTGCGCCCGGCCTCAGCCTTAGAAACTAGAGGAACTACCCCTGGGGTCTGGTTGTGTTAAAGAGACCGCAGCAGGCTCTGACTGCGGCCCCTGGATGTGGGTGACAAGGTCCACCCCCACCCCCGCTGGAGGAGTAGATGCCTCTCAAACTGCTGACCGGTGACCCACTTGGGACTGAGACCCCACAGCCCACCTGCCCACACTGTCCCAGCTGCTGGTGGAGAAGGGCCTGCGGATATGGGCAAGGCCCATGTCCAGGCCAGTCTCGGGAGCTGGAGGTGTGTGGACACGCTGGCCTTTGCCAGAGGTGGGGCCCGTGTGTGTGACGATGCATGTGGTGTCAGCGTCTAGTTATGGGAAAATTACGGAGTCCCCAGTTGGTTGACAAACGCAGGCTTCACTGAGCACTGCGGGGTTAACCAGCCGGCCTGCCCTGATGTTATGGATACGCGAAGCTGAAAGCACAGCCAGCACCAGCACAAGAGGACACTGGCAGTGTATGTCCTTCCCCGAGGAGCAGGATTCCCAGCCACCGGCTGTGCCAAGAGCTGGGTGGCAGCCAGGTGCCTTAGTGGAATGCTAAGTGGGAGTCCTGAGTAGACTCGCCGCTAGTGTGTTTTACCCTATAAACACCAAGCATTTGACACCCTCGGCGCTCACTTATCAGCCTGACAGTGGTGTGACAGTGACCACCTTCTGGGCGAGCACCCTCTGCCAGGGGGAGGGTGCGCAGGCTGGTGTCAGGAGGGGCCCCGAGGCTGCCCGTGGGCTGCAGGTCCCTCGGAATCACGCGGCGGCAAAGGCTGGTGGGTGGGTTCCCCTCCAGCTCTGTGACTCTCTCTGCACCTCTCACCCTGCTGGACGACGGCAGCACGATGCTGCTGGACAACTTTAGCCCCCAGCCTGCACTGTGGGCCGTGCATCAGAATTACCTGGGGAATACTGCAAAATGTCCTGCCAGGCTATAAATCCGGAAATGTTGACCTACAAGGTCCGGCTGGGGCTCAGGGATAGACGTTTCTAACTGCCCAGAGTGGGCACGCATGGCCAGACAGAGAAAACGGGGCTCTGTGAACTCCACCGTGCCATGTCTTCTACTTGGGACCTGGCCTGGTTTGGAGAGCCGAGCAACTCAGTTTCCCCATCTCTATGCTGAGGTTAAAAGGCTGGCGTCTGGGCCTTCCCCGGTGGCACAGCGGGTTAAAGCACTGCACTGAGAAGCTAAAGCCGCTTCCGCATGAGTTCGATTCCCGCCTGCCCTGGAGGTGACCACATGGCGCGGCAGACCTCTCCTGACCTGCCCGCTGCTCCCCTCAGCAGTGTACTTCGTTGATCTGCCTGTTCTGCTCCCCACTCTGTCTCTGGTGAAGCCTCTCACCGCCCCTGAGCCTCTGGCCTGTACCCCAGTTCAGTGTGCACAAATAAATCTTAAAAAAAAAAAAAAAAAAGGCCCGTTTCTCAGGGGCGCGAGGGTCCCAGGACCAAAGACGAGAAAGCTCTCAGCCCAGCTGGGTTCCTGCAGGTCCCTTTCAAGGGTCACTGGGAGAACACGTGGCCCACGGAGAGCCTGAGAGGGGTCCTTGTGCTTATAACCTCTGCCTATATTATGCGTGTCCTTCTCGGTCAAATGCTGTATAATTTTTTAAGTCTGTTGGGGGAAAAAATAGAAGTTGATTTGGAGACGAACCACCTGTGTTGCAATCCCGGTTCTGCTGCCTGCTCTGCCCACCGGCTGTGTTTCGTCCCCTCTAAAGCTGCACTTCATGGCCTTTAAAATAGAAATAATAATCCTTACCTCACAGGGTTTTTGTGAGGGTTGAAAAACAAATTTATCTTAAAATCATTTTGAGATGAATCCAGATATAACTATACGAGTGAAATAAATGACCGGACCAGCTGGAGGAAGTGCAGAGAATAGGGAGGCCCAGGCCGGGTGGGGGAGACACACCTGGGCCTCGTGAGTCCCGACAGCCCCGCACCGGACAGCCCGCTGAGCAGAAGAGGGGCAAGGAGCTGGGCAGAAGAGGAGCAATGGCGCCTCCTCCCACATCAGGGTCGGTACCCCAAGTCCAGAATGAGAGTCCCCAAGGCCCTACCCAAAGCACAGAGTTCAGCTTCAGAGCACTGAGAGAAACAACGTGCCAAGCCCTTGTGCAGCCTGCAAGCCTGCACAGCCCATCCTTGCCCACGCCACCTGGCAAGACGCTAGGCTGCTGCCCTGGGCCCACCCTGCCAGGTTCAGGAACCCTCAGGGGTGCCTCTGTGTGCCCAGGTCTGTGGTCCAGTCCTGCGTTTGTCCTAGTGCCCACAAACGCAGGCGGCCCGTCCAGGCCAACCACCCACAAAGGCATAGGCGGATGCCGGCCCTGCCGCTGGGCAGTGGCTGGTCCCACCCAGCCCTCTGTGGCTCCCGGGGGAGTTAGATGGACACCCACAGCAGCAGTCACCTGCAGAGCTGGCCTCGGCGCTGGAGTTCTACCCGTCAATGTCACTGCTTCAAAGGGACAGGCCCATAGTTAACTAGGACAGTTGTCCTGTAGAGCTGAAGCTTGTTAGTCTTTGGCCTCTGGCTGTTGGCTAGAGTTAACCTGGAAAATTCTAGTGCAAAGGCCACCTTGCCACTTGCTGCCACTTGATTAGTGTCACCCCAAAGGGGAAGGGTCGGCGTTGGGTTTTTTCCCTCAAGAAGGCATCTCTGCTCCTGGCGCAGTTTCAGCTTCTCCCAGCAACCACTGTCACCACACACGGGTTGTGCCAGCGGCCTGGTCATGTGTGTCCATCTACTCATGGACCAGAACGGAAGCCTTGACCCATTTGGCTGCCCTGGTGAGCCTGGCGCTGCCAGAAAAAGACCTACCCCATTCAGTCCCTAATGTCTCTGTCTCTTTGGGCTGCTGTAACAAAAAGGCCATTGACTGGATGGCTTCGGAATAATGGAAATTGATTTCTCACGGTCTGGAGTCTGGAAAATGCACTTTGTGATACCAGCAGGTACAGCAGCCTGGGATGACGGGCCCACACCCCAGCTCTCCCGGGATTGTCTTCTCCCCATGGCCTCGCATGAGAGGGCGCCCTGGGGTCTCCATAGCAGCACTAATCCCAATCAGGAGGCCTCTGCTGGCAGGACCTCACCAGCTCCCCTAAGGTCACCTCCAAATAACATCACAGCAGGGGGTCAGATTTCAACACAGGAATTGAGAGGACAAAAACATTCCATTTCAAACACCTGTACTTACACAGCTATGAGCTCCTTTAGAGTGCCAGGTCCTGCTGGTCTCTGCAGAGGCAGAAGAAAAGACAAGTGTCTACCCTTAAAATGCTCACACCTAAGAAGAGAGGCACAGGGCAACATACCCGGGCAAAGGCATGGCCAGGGAGGGGGCCCTCCCTGAGTGGTATGGGGGAGCAGGCCTCCAGCCACCAGGGACCGGGTGGGGTGAAGGGAGATTACTGGGACGCCAGAGCTGTCAGACAGTTACCAGAGTGAGACGCTGGTCCTGCCAGAAGAGCATAAGCCCGGTTATGAGAACCAGGGCCCAGAAAGACTAGAACAAGAGCAGGGTCACTAGAAATCCTGGAGTAGGGGAGCGGCTCTGGAGACACCTCGCTCAACCCACCCCCAGGACACCCAGCTCATTCTGAATTTCAGATAAACAAAGTTATTTAGCATAAGTTGGTCCCTTACAATGTTTGGAGTTATTCATTGATCATCTGAAATTCAAGTTTAACTGAGCAGCCTGTATTTGATTTTGCTAAATCTAGCAACCCTAAGATTGCAGCTATTTCTCTCTTACTTCAGGTTTGGCTGGTCCAGGCTGGGTTGGGGGGGGGATGCTGCCTGCTCCCTAAAGTCACTCAGAGACGGGTTCAGCCTCCTGTTTCACCTACCTGAGGGCAGAAGTTCTTCAGGTGTGGTTCAAGACCAGCAGCATCACATGTTAGATATCACTTGTGGGCCCTCCCTAGTGATGCAGTGTGTTAAAGCAGAGCACTGAGAAGCTAAAGCCACTTCCGCCTGAGTTCGATCCCCGCCCCAGAGGTGACCCACATGGTGTGCAGACATCTCCTGACCGGCCGCTGCTCCCCTCAGCAGTGTACTTCATCAGTCGGCCTGTTCTGCTCCCCACTCTGTCTCTGGGGAATCCTCTCATTGCCCCTGCACCTCTGGCCTATATCCCAGTTCTGTATGCACAAATAAATAAATCTTTTAAAACAAAAGAAATCACTTGTTAAAAACACAATCCTTGGGCCCACCCCAAAAACTCTGAGTAGCTCCAGCAAACGGTGTTCTCACAAGCCTACGGGGTGGCTGCTGTTCTCGAGTCTGAGAACCCCTGTGCTGGGACCTCACCCCTTTTGGTGTGGCTGGCTTTGGGTCGCTGCCACAGCCTGTATGGCAGGTGGTGCAGGAAGGGGGAGGAGAATGTGGAGAGACCATGCCACTTTCCTAAGGCCTGGACCAGCTCAGGGCCCATGGCCCACCGGTCAGGCCTCTTCATGGCCACACAATCTGCAAGGAGGGCTGGGAAACGTAGTCCCTGGTAAGACGGCCTCCTGTCTACTATAACTCCCTAACCAGCGGCAGGCAAGAAGAGATCCTGGTGAACTCCTGGCAATTTCTGTTGTGCACGTTCTCAGGTCACCCTGCCAGCCATAAGATGGAGAACTGAAGCAGCTTGGTCAGCAAGTCCAGTTCTTGAACTGGGAAGTTGGTAGGAAAACGCAGAGAAGTGGGGGATAGCTGGCCGAAGGCCCTCTCTGCTAGGCTTCCTGGCCGTTCTTTCAGGCAGCTCAGCATTCCCTCTTCCCCAGGGTGTAAATGCACTGCCCCACCACACGTTCTCCAGAGTAACCTCTCCACTGCAGTGTCCCACATGTCCTTGGCTTCCTTCTTCTTCTTTTTTTATTTCCTTGATTTTCTTCCAGCAAACTTTGCCTTTCCTACATCTCACTATTCCAGGATCATCTTATCAAATGTTACGTTCTCTATATCCCTTTCTTCTAGGTGAAATCTAGATAAAAGAATTTTGTCAGCTCTGGTGGCATTAACAGAAGCATAGGGTCCTAATCCAAGGAGGTGATAGAAACGGTTTTGTTTTTCAGACCACAGGTAGAACATCTTGCTAAGTTCTGATTGTCCCATAACATGAAGAAGAATGTTAAGAATTTAAAACATGTTCAAAAGAAAGTGCCAGTGATAGTGAGGGTATCTCTCAAAAACTTTAGAGAATTGTTTGGCTTGACGAAGACCCAGGGGTGGAAGGCATAGAAATTATCTCCAAACATAGGAAAGACTGTTGTAGGGAAGGACTCATATCACGTAGCCAGAGGACTGAGGATACAGAGAAGCAGACATGGGTTCTGTGGTATAAAAAAAAAAAACTGACGGAGACTAGCCAACAATGGGATAGAAAATTTGTCTTGTGAAGAAGTTAGCTCATTGCTAGAAGGATCCAAACAGAAGTTAGGCTACTGCCTGTCTGGGGCGCTATAGAAGAGACGCCTGGGTCTGCATGAGCTCTGAGTCAACCCAAGCCTCGAAGAGTCTTTGGTTCTAATACATACTTGCTGGTGACCCTGAACAAGTCATTTAATGTGAGTCTCAGTTTCCTCACCTATAAATGTGGGAGTCCCTGCCTCATGTGCCTCCACAGAGAAATGCAGGCTAAGTGGCAAAACCTCAAGAGCCCCTTGTAACTGTAAATACTAGCCAAAACTGCCCACCTGATGATTCCATTGTTTACAGCGACGTTTTAGGGACCCCATGGTCCCCAGCATCTCAAGGAGTGGCTTATGGTTGGACACTCCAGTCATGGAAGAAGTTTCTGGGGCAGGGGAGAAGGACATCATCTCCTAAATAGGGCACTGTGAACCATCACAGGCTACACCACCTCCTTGGCCGACATCCGTGACCAAGTCTGAGAGAAGCTGGATCAGCCCGAACTTCAAAGCCAGGCAGGATGTGACCACCACGCTCTGTCGCTGAATACAAGACTCACCTGGCATTTGAGCTTATTGATTAAGAGTCTGCTGGCCTCTGGTCCGTGCTCAGGAAAAATCCTTTCTTATTATAGCACAGCTTGGCTTCGCAGAGGTATATTTTAAAGTTTCCGACGGGGATGAGGAGGGAGGGGTCCACATTTGGATGTGTTTCAAGGGGAGATTGTTGCTGAGTGGGTTTTGAATAATGCTGCGGAGCAGAACTAGGCCATGGTCAGCAGATCAATGCAGTGCTGATGTCTGTGAGCTGATTGTCTGGACTTTATAACGACCCAGGAAGAGAGGCTCACGGACCATTGTCAAGGCTCACTTGACCAAAAAGCAAATGGGAGTGGGGGTGGTGAATCGAGCGCTCTGCTGAATTGTGTTTGCTGATTGTGTAACGAGGGGGAGAGAAATGTTTCCATCACGGGAGGCCGCACATCTGCAGTCACGAGGATTGGTAGGGCCCCTTTTCTTCCACTGGCTCTTGAAATCAGGCCAACCAAGAAAAAACAGCAATCATTCCCTCTAGAGCTCATAGCCTCTAGTCCACTCGATTCTCAATTTGCCCTGTTTCTAGTATCAGTTAGCTTTATCTGAGGTCTGTTCAAGAAACATGATGTTCACAATACTTTCTTCAATTGGTTCCTCCCATTCAGAAAGATAAATCTACACGGGGACATCGAAATCTACACAGGGACATCGTTTGGACCCTGTCCAATATTATGAGGTTAAACCATCAACTTTTTAAAAAATATTTATTTATTTATGCATGCAGAACTGGGGTACAGGCATGGGTTAAACAATGTCATGTTTATAAAGTTGCTTTACTTATAATTAGATTTAGGATTCAAAGCAGGGTTTCCCAGTCTCTCTCCATGACAGCATCAATGCTTTCATTTCTTCCTTCATCTGGTAAATATTGATTGATTCCCCACTGTGTGCTGGTTCCTGTCGCAAGACTTGGCAATAGGGTGTGAATTCGAACACAAAGTCTGCTCTGTGCCACTTACACTCCAGGAGGAAAGACGTGGAGTGTATCACCTAATACGTCTTGTCTAGGCTGAGCACTTGACGTGTTTAATAAGTGAATGAGTGAATGTTCTAATAGTGGCTTTGATCCACGATCTTCATTAGCTCCCCCAAGGCCACACAGACAGGGTGTTCCTACTGAAAACACGCCCCGACACGCCCGACGAAAGTGAGGTGGCTGGTGCACAGATCCACTATCTCCACTCCAGGGAGCAAGATGCAGTTCTTCTCATGAAGCATGAACTTGGAATAATTTCTAAATGTCAGGTGCACAGATTATTTCTCCAAGGAGAAGACAATTTCATCTTCCCACTTTTCATCATGCAAATCTTTCAACTGCAGTTGGTAATAAGTGAAAATAGATCAATGAGATCCAAAATTCACATTGAACTGTTTGGAAGAACGATTTTAGTTGGGAAAAAACAGCTGAACAGAACAGGGGCCTGGTGAGGGTGGAATCTGTTTCTGAGACATTGCTGGAGCTGAAACCGAGGTAAATGTCAGAGCAGAGAAGGCAAAAGGATAAAAACAGAAATTTTGTTAAAGTTTAATGTGCAAGTTTAGCATTCAAGCTGTGGGGACCAGTTGCTACCTGCCTCTGTCCAGGGCGCTGTGCCTTGGGGACCAGATTCGGCTGTCTTGGTCGGCACACAAAGCCTTCACGGCTAGCCCCACAACCCCTCGGCTACTCTGCCAGGCCCAGCACACAGTCAATCTGCCCAACTCTCTTCCCCAGCACCCCCCCCCACCGCCCTTTTCTTTAAGTTATTAAGTTACTATTAAGTTATTTTTATTTTTGAAATCTGGTGTTTGATAACTGGATCAATGCCCCATCTGTAAAGTCAAGGGACTTTTTGAATGTTGTAGTATCCATGAGATAGAAGTTGGTGGTCCCATATCATTTATTGATCAAAATTTTCTTTAGATATAGAAGGTTAGTGTGTCTTTGGGCAAATATAGGCCTCTTCTGTTTTCTTGCAAGACATCTTCAGTTTTAATGCTTCATAGCTTTCACTGATGAACTTTTTAGAACAGAAACCTGTTGTGGGGAAACCAGGCACAATGGAGGTTGCTGACAGACCCCCAAACCCCCGAACAGGATCTTCCAGAACGCTTCCACCCTCGTGACTTAGCTTAAGCTGCTTCCTCCCCCTGGACAAGCCCCTGCGCCCTGCCATCCCTCAAGATATAACTGAATGCTGCCCCCTCCACAGTTTCCTTCCTCCAGTCAGTTTCCTTGTGCCAGTCAGTTTCCTTCCCCCGTACTCCACGGCCCATGGTCACACCACTCCGAATGTTCGAATCCCTCTTTTGGTCGACTGGAAGCTCTATCTCTGCCACTAGGTTATGAGTTCTTTGGGTCTTGATTTCATTCAAATTATCACAGGGTCCAGAGCTGTGCCTGGCACCCAAGAATGTTACAGCAAGAGGCCACAGATGCCCATTTGATGGGGGGGGGTGCTGATGGCTAGAAAGTCCTGGACACTGCACGTGGTCACTAAAGCGGGATTACAGAACAGCTTGCGGGAATAGCTTGAAGACTCATTAGCCTGAGACCCACAGGGGCTTGGAGGTGGGAGGAAGGACCAGAAGCAAGTGGGGATGAGGATGAGTGATGAGAGTGTCTACCTCAGAGGGAGCAGGGTGTGTACTCCCCCCACTCTCTTGCCTGACTTGGGTCCCCACAGTGGCTGGTCACACACATCCCCAGGTCACTCATCTCCAGAGGCTGCAGTCTCTGAGGCACAACTCCCCACTTACTGCTGCTGGGATCCCCAGACACCTCACCATCCCTTGGGGGTTCCCCTATCCCACGCACACCTTTCTAATAGAGCTGGGCTTGGAAATATCAGTGGAGGCCCCTGACTATTGCCCACTTATAGTCCTAGATTCCAGCTCCCACAAAATTCTGGTTAAAAAAATGCCAGCGATTTCCCTGCTCTGACTGGCACCCCCAACCCATGGACTGGACCTTTTTTGAAACAGGTTTTGTTGGAACCTTCACTTATTAGAACACCACCCATTTTTTGTAATACAGTTTCCTTTGAACCCAGCACTCCCCATTCATTTACAGCGGTCTCAGCTCCTTCCAAGACTGCATGCCCGAGCGGCACCATTGCAACAGACAGAAAAGACTGCAGAGCGAAAATGCTTAGGATCTGGTCTTTTCCAGAGGTCTGTGAGGGGCGGCCTTGTGCTGCACTAACTCTCACGAGTAGGTAGTTCCTTTAACATCCATCTGTGAAGTACCTTCTAGAGGTCTCTAGAGCACTCTAACACCTGGTTCTCTCTCCTGTCCTCTTTACACCTTTTTTCCAATCCACTCTTGACAGGCTTTCCAGCCAGACCTTGTCCAAGCACAGATTTGACCTTCTCCATCCCCATTTTGGGAGATGCATAGCATGCCAATGTCCTGTCTCGCTCGCCCGCTGGCTTGCTTCAGATCAAGTGAGCCTTGGACTTGAGGAGCAGCAGTCACCTGATGGAAGAAAATGGGTGGCGGGGGGATTCTGGCTGATGGCCTCCTGGAGAAGGTCCTGGAGGGCCTTGGGTATGGAGTTCAGGTTTTGTTCCAGTGATGATTAAGAGGCGTGGTTGACAGGTTAGGCTTTTATGGTGGGGGTCCACACTGAGCCCTTCCCCTAAGTCTCGGATAGCCTCATGCCAGCCTCTCCCTCTAGGCTGTGTTGAGTTCTCGGAGTGAAGTGATGGGTGAGGTTGCACTTAGATCAGAGCTGTAGGCTGGGTGTTGTTCTCTTTGCTTTTCCTTACACAGCTTCACACTGGGTGCTTGCTCCTGTTATTAAGCTCCAGGTACTTAAACGCTGGCTAGTGAAAGCTTTCAGTTGTCTTGGGTTAGGCCCTGGTGGTGACAAGGCAGGTATTTTGAATACCTGAGCCTCAGGTTGCAGATAGAGCTTCTCTATGAGGAGACGCAGTTGATCTGACCTGGTCTCCTCAATGCTTAGAGCCCCAGCTCTAAGCATATTGGTCTGAGCCAATTACCATCAGTCTGCACCCCATGCGTATGGTTCTCCAAAATTCACCCTCTGTTCTGCACACCAACTTCATGCATGCCCTTACCTAGATTAATGCAGGTGTCCAAAGTCCCCAGGGCTGGCAAACACCCCAAAGTTAGCAGCTGCAGGGGTTTCTGCAGAGCAGACGCCTTCACTCTGCGAACTGTACTGTCCCGGTAATGCTGCCAACAGCTCCATTAGCATTTTCCTTGCTCCTTTCTGCTGGACAGGAGGAGGGAAGGGCCAGTGATCCTCAGCAAGCAGGACCAGAATGGCCACAGAGCAACAAGCGGGGAAGGGGACAGAAGGACTAGGTTGGCTGAGGGGCCCCCGGGATACAATGCTTTTTTTGGGGATGATGCAAAATTTATGGGGAAGACTAGGTCAGAAGGACTGAAGGGTCCCATCTGGATGGCAATGTCAAGGTCAGATTCTGAGCAAGAGCTGGCCTGGGGGGTCGTTTGAAGTTTAAGTCAAAGAAAGTACAGATCACCCAGTCTGGTCTTTCTGAGATGATCAGCTCCATAGAGAACACTTCTGGTTTGCAAAGGATTTCAGAACTTCATTTCAAGACTGTTTACAGTAGTTTTTTCATGTAACTGATGTAGATAAGGGCAGGGGTTATTATGTTCCCATCCCCTGCTGAGAACCAGGAACACCTCCCTCCCCAACTCCTCTAAAGTCCCACAATTGTAAGGGATGGAGGGGTTTCCAGCCTGGGAGGGTGGTTATTATCTCCATGGTGAGATGGGACAACACGTTCTGATCCAATTGTCTCTCCCCTGTACTTACAATCAGGTCTTGAAGCAGGTGCCCCAGAAACAATCTAGTTCTTCGTTGCACCAGAGACCTCAGATGAAAGCTGTTCCTGGGTTGGGGTCACCTGCTGTGAACATATCTGTCATGAAAACCAGTTGGCTCAGGTGACTGTTGATTCCAAGCCCACTCAGTGCATTACAAAAATAAATGTTTCAATTCAGCCTAGATGTATCTTTTTTAGTCACAACAATATTAGTGATAATTATCCCCCTCCTCCTAAGTTGAGACAATTATTCTGGAATATTTTATTAGTTCTAATAACCAAATGCTATTAAAAGTCATCGCAACCCATCTGATTAATTAAGGCTCCAATTACAAGGAAGGTAAGAAGAGGAAGTTGCAAGATTTCCTGAATGCTACTTAATAAGGCTTTTAGTTTGAAGAGTATTGTGTCATTTTGTTCTAACACCACAAAAACCTGCCTTGGAGGAGATTAAAGTAGGGATTCTTCAAAGGAGATAATTTCTGTTGAAGTGCATAGTGAGTCCTTTATGTGGAGACTTGGCGGAGAACACGGAATCCATTCTACTTGAAACTTTTCAAAGGGAGGTTGGGGCTGGAGAGGGAGGTGGGAACAGGAAGGATTGTGAGAGAAGCCAGCACTGAGAGGCAGTGATGCAGGGGCAGAAATGCCCTAAACTATAGAAAGAGGAAAGTATAGGGCAGGGTGGATGGGGGTGATGCCTCAGTGAGAGACAGGAGTGGGGTGGGATCTTCCATTTTCGGGACTGACTTCGGGCTGAAGGGCACTGGTTTGCTGGTGGGCGTGAGTATATGCCTTCCATCTGAGCTCTGCCTGAGGAGCGCTGGTACGGACACCCAGTCCCTCGCTCACTAGGAGTGTGGGTTTGGCGGCCCTGATGACGAAATCGGTGCCTTAGAGTGGGGTGCGCTTCCTTTTCACTCATATCCTTGTCATTTGACCCTCATGACCCCAACGAAGTTGGCAGGCCAAAACAATGGGCCCTTTTCACAGAGGAGGACCCTGTGGACACAGAATTTAAGTTTCATATTCAAGGCCCGGATAAGGAAATGAAAGTTCAGGAGCGGGCCTGGAGATCAATTTGCTATCAGCACATGCAAAATTTCAATTCACGCGTTCTTTCACATTCAATCCAGGCGGGCTATCAGTGAGGTCACTCAGAGCCAGCCTGGCAATTTAGGAACTTGTATTTCTTTAAAGAGCCATGGAAGGAAGGAACCTGGGTTTTCTCTGTCTGAAAAATGACTTTACAGCCCTCAGGGGCTGGATGAGTTTTTTTCTGCCATAACAATGTACCATGAACCAGGTGGGTTGAAATTGCAGACATACATTCTCTCACAGCTTGGGAGAGAGAAGTTCAACATCAAGGTGCTAGCAGAATCACGTGTCTCTGAAGACTCTAGGGGAAAATCCTATTTTGACTCTGCCTCGCCTCTCTAGCGGTGAGTAATCCTTGGGGTCCCCTGGCTGATAATACACCACTCCCATCTCAGCTCTGTTCTCTCTCTGTCACAGCCTGTACGAAGTGATTGCTCCTTATAAAGGTGTATCCGTCATCGGCTCAGCGTCCACCCCACTCGGTATGAATTCACCTGCACTTGATTACATCTGCAAAGACTCTATAAATAAAGTTTTATTCATACATTCTGTGGGCTTAAACTGTAATATATCTTTTGGGGAGGGAATACAATTTAACCCCTAACAGTGGCTGGCCCACCTCTTCCACCACTTCTCAACCTCGAGAGGGCTTCTCACAAGGCTTTGGTTTTGAAAAATTAATAATCCCAAGGAACTTCAGAATAAACCTTTGTCTGCCATGTGTGCAAGAAGGGAACTGAATGGCAGTGTGCTGTGGCTAGTGTCCCCAGTATCATACTACTTAGAAGAAGAGTGAATCTCCTCAGGGAGAGACTCCAGGTCCATGGGAGACCCCCGGGGAGTGACCAATACTTAAGCTAAATGGGGTTTATATGATCTCTAAATAAAGTAACTATTTGTGAAGGGAGTTTAGGGGGTGATTCTCACATCATATTTTAAATGCTCCTCTATGCAGTTATGTGGTTATGAAAGCTTGAGCTGAGCCGCTTGAACACTTGTGTTAGTTCAGACTTGATAAAAAGGCAGGAGTGTCCTAACTGCTGTCCTACCCATTGAGGTGCATTTTTGCATGAACTTCCTAGAGAACTGTGTTTTCCTCATAGGAGCTATGGGTTGGGGGCAAACCAAGAAAATCAGACTGCACAAAATTACAGAAAACTGGCCTTTTGCAGTTTTGGTACACCTCCAAGTTTCTTGTGTCGTTACAGAAACAGTTTTGTTTCTTGTCATATAGCCTGGCGATGTCTGGGACTGAATTCACTTGTGGTCTCTCTTACTAATTCATCCTTTCCCTGAAGTCTTTGGTTTCTTTTCCCAGTTTGAAAAAATAGATACATGACAGTACATGAACAATATCTATTGTGGGCTTGAAAAAAACAAGCCCATTTGCCAGTCTTCTAAACCCCAGGGAAAAGTCATCAGTTCTGTAGCAGAGAAGCAAAAACTTTCCTTAGGATGCATCCAGGATGCGAGGGGCCTGTCCACAGTGTCAGGCAGGACTTTTGTTTGTTTGTCCTGTCTGTTTTCTAGAAACTTCTGGCAAAAAATGCACCTCCATGGATAGGACAGCAGTTAGGGAACTCCAGTGTGTCGACAGTGGGTCAAATGAGCAAAGGTGGTCCTGCAGCAGCTACTACTGGACTTCCAGTGAACCCACGGGCCTAAGTCCTGATTCTAAAAATTGGAAAGAATGGGAAGTCTACATAAATTCCACTTTTCAGGGCCCTCCCTGGTGGTGCAGCGGGTTAAAGCACAGCACTAAGAACATAAAGCCACTTCACGGGTTCGATCCCCTGCCTCGGAGGTGACCCACATGGCTCAGCAGACCTCTCCTGACCCACCCGCTGCTCTCCTCAGCAGTGTACTTCATCGGTCTCCTGTTTTGCTCCCCACTCTGTCTCTAGTGAAGCCTCTCACTGCCCCTTCTGTATGCATAAATAAATACATCTTTAAAAATAAATAAATAAAAATCCCACTTCAGTGTCTTTACAAATCATACCTTTCCCTCTCTAGCAGATGAGTAAGGTGCCTCTCCCTTTCTCTTCCCAAATGTTCCCAATGCCTGTCTAAAGACCCTGGTGAGTCAAGAAAAAATTCCAGGTGATTCCAGTCCAGGGGTAGATCACAGGACTAGGCCAATCAAGGCTTTTCATGCCCCAGAGATTGGTACAAAGCCTGGGCTGCTCCAGTGTGTGCAGCTCAAGACTTTTCATTGAAAAATGCTAAGACAAAGGCCCTCTACTTCTCTTTGGACAGGAATGGGGAGGCTGGTTGATTTGGGGACTGCTGGCAGCCCACTGCAGCTACAAATGCTGCTAAACTTTGGATGAAGTCAACACTATGGATTTAGTAGCCAGATGGTTCATTTTTTTTTTTAAGATTTATTTATTTGTGCATACAGAACTGGGGTACAGGCCAGAGGCTCAGGGGTGGTGAGAGGCTTCACCAGAGTCAGAGTGGGGAGCAGATCGACTAAGTACACTGCAGAGGGGAGCAGCGGGAGGGTCAGGAGAGGTCTGCCACGCCATGTGGTCACCTCCGGGGCAGGCGGGGATCGAACTCATGCGGAAGCGGCTTTAGATTCTCAGTGCTGTGCTTTAACCCGCTGCGCCACCAGGGAGGGCCAGTCAGATGGTTCTTAATAGTGTTGCTGAGTTTTTGGGTCAAGACACATGCTAGTGTCTCCTTTCTTTTGGACGATTTGTTACGGGCCTCAATTAACTCCCTTTATTACTTACACCTGTTGAGAGGGGTTTTCTATTGCCTACAACTGGAAGGTTTTCATTTCCTCCCTCATTTCTCTCTGTCACCTATTTCTGCACACGCTGTCTTCTGATACTATGTTTAAGGTATGATGAGTTTGAGGTGCTTGCTGAATAGGTAGGTGCCTGTAACTAGAACGGCACTGCCCATCAGAACTTCTGGTAGTGCTCTGTAGCTACGTTGCCCCAACAGTGTAGCCATGTACAACTATCAAGCCCTTGAGATGAGGTTTATGTGAATGAAGAATCAAGTGTTAGATTTTATTTTAAGATTTCAATTTCAAATAACCACATGTAGCTGGTAGCAAATATATCAAGCAACACAGATTAGATAGAAGTTGAAAACATGGAACTAAGACATAAATTGGGTAAAGACAGATATTTGGAGGAGTTTCAATGTTGTTCAGAGTATTTGAAGAAGTATTTGATATCCTTAGGGGGCATCAACATTCAAGTGAAAATGTAGAAAGGAGCCAGCAAAGGCTATCAGGAATCTGGGGATGAGAAGTAGGAAGAGAAGCATGTGCTGTGGACACCTGAGAGCTAAGAGAGGCACATGCAGGAAGCAGAGGTCAGTAACAGGACCACATGCGGCCCCAGCTGCATTAGACCAGTGTCCACTGGCCTCACCAACAAGGAGGCCATTTGTGGTTGTCTGAAGAATAATGACCTGTTAGGAGGGAAGCCAGATGGTTTGGGAAATCAGGACAGAGATACTTTCATTCATGATCACCGATGTCCATAAAGAAGTCAGACCGTGGAATGTGAAAGAGACATCAAACAAATAGAGACTAAATTCATACTTTCCTGGGTCTTCACCTTGTTCCCTTTGACTCCAATTGTCATTTTACATTTACAATTTAGACAGTTTACCAAATCAAATATGTCTTCCAAGAAACCATGGCAGTATCCCCACTACTTATAATTTCTGATTCTAATTTCTGCATTGTCAGCTTAGGCCATCAAGCAATTCATCCCAAGTCACTGTTTTCTCTATGCTACCTCTGAGAGATATTTATTTGGGATTTCTATTTTTAGCCTTCTGAAGAAAAAACAGAGTAATGGGAATTCACAGGATTTACTGCACAAATTAATTCTCTGGCTCCCTCCGACCTCCAACAAGACTTCTGACAGTGGCATTGAATTTCTTATTTATTAGATTTTTAAGTGCTCTATTAGGTAGTTTACAAGCCTTTCCTAATGTCTCTGCAAGCCAAGTGCACAACAGTCACTGAAAATTGATCATAGATCATATCTGGCCCATTTTTAAATTTATATCACAGATTGTCTTCTTCAACTCCATGATGACTTCCAACATTTCAGACTGTTGTGAACCCTACATCAAAACAAAGGAGACTAACTTCAGAGATATTTATAACACAGAGAGAGCATTGTTATCCTATATAACTAATGACCAAAGAGAAAGCCAAAGTATCCAAATAATCTCTACTTAATATCTAAATGATCTGCACTTCAAACAAGACTTGTAGCTACTTCCTAACTCCTGAGTTTTAAAGTGGTTTTGGAAAGGATTCTCCCTCTAATACTCACTGTCCAGTATCTCATCAACACACAAAAGCAAGTAATCATGAAAGAGTTAAGGCCATACTGTGCTGTCCCTGTGGGTTTTGGGGAAATCTCTAGAGTTGTAGTCCTGGTTCACATTTGCAGTTCTACTTCATACTGCTTCTCCCACTCTGGGTTGTACCCAATTCTGGGTCTTTCCAAGTTTTCCTTAGGAGATGACTTCCCTCTGTTTCAATGCTTCCTCTTCATATCCATCAGCGAACACCTACTGATTCTTCAAAACCCATTTGTTATCAAAGCTGGGAGAGCTCTCTGTGTGTCCCAAATCAGAGGTAGCTATTTCTCCCTCTAGACATTCACACCCATTATATGACTTGAGTACGTTGTCTTTTGTTTATGGATTTTTCTACCCTGCTAGATTCTTCCACGGATAGTACCATGTTTTATTCACCTAGCCCAACAGCCTAATGTATAATAAGTCTTTCCCAAGTGTAGCTTAATGTACAGCAAGTGAATGAATGAATAATGTTCATGGGCTACAAAATTAGTAAGGTCTGCAAAGTCAATGCAAAACTCTTTTTTAGCAAAGACACAAGAAATGTGGATTAAAACAAACAAACAAAAAATCTCTAAGCAAAAGAAACTTACTGGAAAGAGCTATTAGGCTGGAAATGAAAAGGCAGGGAGCCGGAATTGGCTCTGGCACTAACTCCCTGTGTGAATTGGATGAGTCATTTCCGTCTCTCTAGGTCCTCAAAGTAAGAGAAAGAGTTTTATCAACTTATCACTCATAGTCCTTCTAACACTATCTTCTTTTAGTCCCAAATCAAAGGATGAAATTTCTAAGGCAAAATTTATGCTGCTGTTGTCTTTCTAATTGACAAATGTCAATAAACATCAGAACTCAAAGAAGGAAGTTGTCTTCCTGGGCCTGGGTCTAGTTGGCTTCCTCCATTAAATTATATGTCTATAGCTTCAAATATTTTATCTACACTTTTTTGTAAACACCTTATCCTCCACCCACCACCCCCAGACTCCTTTCCTCTGTCCAGCACAATATTAGAATAAAAGAGTTTCCACAGATGTTGACTGATTGACATAAGTCATGCCAAGTGGATTTCTTCCACTTACTAGGTCACTCACTCATTCATTCATTCATGCACCTATTTATTTAATCAGCCACCTCTCCCCAGTCCATCCCACTCTTCATCCCCCCATTCTTGGGAGGGGGGAAGATCTCCTTGTACTTCATGCCAAGTTCTGAGGTGATGACTCACCATTTGGGATAGAAGTCATGTGCACAACCTGGGGACAAGTGAAATATGCCACTGGGGAGTTCTCCCCAAATGTCAGAACACCTCTCCTTCTGGAGTGAAAGCATAGCATTATGTGGAGGTAATGTAGGGAAACCAAAGATGGCTGGCCTGGACGAAGGAAAATCTCCAACCACTGAAGACTTTCTCTACATGACACAAGCGAAGTTGTCTCCTAGAAGTTATAGAGACATGGATGTCAGTTTTCCATGTGAAAAATCTGGCTCACAGAGCAATCAGAAAATAGAATGGGCTGCCTGAGAAGGTAACGAGGGCTCTGACACTGGAAGTGATTGCACCAGGCTACGATATCATCATGTGCTGGGAATGTCACACTGGGAATTCAAGCATGGAAGGAGGGGTTGGGCAAGGTGACCGTCAAAGTTCCTTCTCACCTTGAAATTTCAGAAATTAGCAGCAAAACTATATTCATGTCAACTCAGAACCCAGCCAGTCTATTCAATGTTTACCCTCTTCCCCTCCCTCAAAGCCTCAATTCTACTGGAAATAAGTTGTCAGAGAACACAATAGCCTCCCCATCACATTGGTGGGGTTGCGTTTAGGAAAATTGTTTGGCAGCATTAGAGATCTAAAATTCTCCACCAGGAAAGACAGAAGGGAAGAGATTCACGCTGAGGACCTCAGGTGGGTTTCAACCCCACCTTGTAAGACCGAATTTTTACCTGCATTCTCAATGACAAGCAGAAATCTGCAGGAGTCTTAAGTCACCAGAACCTGGAGAGTTTGTTGACCCCTACACCTGTCACTCCCTAAACTCTCTAATGGCTTAGCTGCCCTATTAGAATGCAAACCCGAGATTGCCTTTTTTCTTATTAAAAATTAAAGCAGTCAACAAAACCAAAAAATAAACAGTTCTGAGAGGTGTTTTCCCCTAAAGAATCTGATGTAACCCTGCACATACAGAAGACAAATGCCGGGGGAGCAACTTTGACCAACAGCTGGCACGAAGATTGAAACCAGTGTCCCTGGGCCTCCTTTCTGCTCTCAGCTGCACAGGAGTTCTAGGTGGTAACCCGTAGCTTCCTTTCATTTCTCAGTAGGAGGAGCAGATGGATGTGGCTGTTGAGAGAGCAGGGTTTATTGGAGAAATAAATCTCTTTGGCTAAATATGAACCATGCAGAGGAAACAAAGGAACTGCTTTTTAATGACCAAGGTTTAAATGAAGCCCAGCCGCCTAAGGCAGAACCCCAATTAAGAAGAGATGGGAAATTAGTGTCCAAGAGACTACTTACAGTTACATAAATATTTACCCAGTACCCACACACCCCAGGAATGGTGTTAGTTGCTGGGGTTTTAAGATAAATAATGCAGACACGCGGACTCTTGCCAAGCCCCCGACCTGGCCTGGCTCCAGAGCTGACAGTGGGGGTGGGGTGGCATTGCCAGTTGAGGTTGAAAGGTAAAGACAGAAAAGGGTGAAAAGCATGAGAATCCTGGGGTGATGTGGTGTTTGGAGGTCCTCCCCAGGGCGAGATCAAGGAGGGCTTCAGAGGTGTTGCTTGCCCTGGCCTCAGGAGATGCCAGGAGGAAACAGCACGAGGGGGGAGGGCTCGTCCAGGCAGGAGGAAGAGCGTGGAAGAAGCTGGGACAGGGTGGGGAAGCAGAGGCCTGACTGGCCACGTTGCTGTACGCCTGCCTCGGGGACATCTGGTGCCATCTTAGCCCCACTGAAAAATATGTAGCCGTCCCTTTACTGCTGTCAATGAACTTCACAGGTCATCTAAGTACAGCCCTTATTCTGTAGGTCGGGGGAGCTCGAACTTAAGGGACACAGCATCCCCCAGGGAGCACCTATTGAAGGCCGCTTCCTGCGCCGCATCCCCAAAACCTGTGATTCTGTCAGTGCCTGGGCCCACAAGCCCTGGCCACCCATCCACTTGGGACTCTTGGGCGTAGCATGGGTGCCAAGGAAGCATCCTGGCTTTGTGGGAAACAGGAGGCCTGGGGTCCTCGGCACGAGACTGGAGACCTCCGTTGGGTGGACCGTGCAGTCACCAGGAAAAGTCACCTGACCTGGGTGGGGGGTAGTGTGGAGGCCCGATCTGCCCGCTCTGCGGCAGTGGCAAGGGAGGGTGGCCATCCCGGGGGGGCTAGACCTCATTTACGTGTTGTGCCACTAATTAAGCCCAAGGTCCCAAGGCTGGCGCGGGCTGGTACCCAGGTTGGGAGTGAAGCTGGAACACAAACAAGCGGTGAGGATGGCAAGCTGGCAGCCCCCAGGGTGCAGTCTTGGCCAACGCCCCACCCCAGCCAGTGACGTGGCTGGTGACAGCCCAGTCCCCACAGCTCTGCCCCTGCCAGGGCCTCCGGATGACCCGGCTCTTTGGGCTGCTGCCAGCTGCTTTGTGCAGGTAGCCGGACTCAGAGGGATTGTGCTGTGCGCTGGGCTCATGGCGCTCCGGCCGTGTGCCAGGTCGCAGGTGACAGAGTCCCCAGCCCTCAGTGACGAACCTCATCGTTATCACCTAAAGCCACGCCTGTGCCTCACTGTTGCTAGAGGCAGGGCAATGACAAAGGCACAGAGGTCCCCTTTCTTCTGGGGGTGCTCCACTGCAGCCAGGTCACCCTGGACTGTCAGGCGTCTATACCACAGGCTGAAAGATGCAAAATCTCCAACAGGCCCCTACCCAGCCTAATAAAAGTTGGCATCCGCTCTGTGCCTGAGCACAAAATCACTCAACCCTGGTCAGAAGCCCCATTTAAAGACATTCAGCCATCCCCATACTGTTCTTCAATGAAATTCATAGATCACTTATGCAAGTCACAGTTTCATCATTGCTGGCCTGGCTGTGGTAGAAAGGAAGACACATTCGGGTCATGTATTTCACAGCTGTGCTAGGAGACGGGGGGCAGACAGCTGTGTCTCTACTGAGATTCCCGTGGATGAGACGTGTCATGTGGAGCATGGGACGCAGAAGACACAGTGTGACAGCGAGGCATCACAGACCCCTTCTCTAAATGCAGGTTGTTGAATAGTTGAATTTTCTGAAGTGGCAGTGAATGATTTTTGATGAAATTCCAAACAAAATAAGACTCAGCTTTCCCTAGATTCTCCTGGTGGTGCTTTCTCTCAAAAAGCGTAGGCAATCAGAAACGACAAACAGAAATACTTTGTGACAATTGAGCTAGGGGCCAGATCTGGATGATCGTGCTGGGTTGCTGTTTTTATTTTTTAAAGATTTATTTCTGCATACAGAACTGGGTACAGGCCAGAGGTACAGAGGCGGTGAGAGGACTCACCAGAGACAAAGTGGGGAGCAGAACAGGCTGACTGACAAAGTACATTGCTGAGGGGAGTAGTGGGCAGGTCAGGAGAGGTCTGCCGCGCCGTGTGGGTCAGCTCCAAGGTGGGGCTCGAACTCATGCTAGCATAGTTTAGCTTCTGAGTACTGAGCTTTAATCTGCTATGCCACCAGGGAAGGCCCATTGGATTGTTGTTTTTTTGTTAAGACATTTATTTATGCATACAGAACTGGGGTACAGGCCAGAGGGGCAGAGGCAGTGAGAGGATTCACCAGAGACAGCATGGGGAGCAGAACAGGCAGGTTGATGAAGTACACTGCTGAGGGGAGCAGTGGATGAGACAGGAGAGGTCTGCCGCGCCCTGTAGGCCAGCTCACTGACTGGGGATCGAACTTGTGCTGCAGCGGCTGTGGCCAGCTTCACAGCACTGCGCTTTAATCTATTGCACCACAAGAGAGGGCCCCGTGGTGGTTTTTGTTTTTGTTTTGTTTTTTTTTCATCCACATGAGAGGATATTAGAAAGTTATGAGTGAATGAAAGACCCATCATGGGGCTGGGTCTTCCACTGTCATGGTAATCCAAAGCACAAGTACCTGCAGATTTTAAAACACCCCCAGTCTACCACTGCTGGGGAGTTAACAGTTCTTTCTTATCCATGAACTGATTCTTCTTCCCATGAAGAGAGGCTGAGAAGATGTGAAAACAGGGTGGGGAGACACTTCCACAGCTTGGTTCCTGGGGAGTGAGCACTGCAGAGTGAGGGGAAGGGAAACCCAGAACCTCTGAATCTTGGATGGGGGTTATGGGTTGAACTATGTCCCCCAAATCCAAAGACAGTCCTTATCTCTGTAAGGGACCAAGTTCAAAGATCTACAAAGAGCTCACACAATTCACAAAAGAAAAAGCAAGCAATCCAGTCATAAAATGGGCAGAAGACCTAGAAAGATACTTCTCCAAAGAGGAAATGCAAATGGCCAACAGTTACACACACACACACAAAATGCTCAACATCACTTACAATCAGGAAAATGCAAATCAAAACCACAATGAGATACCACCTTACACCAATAAGAATGGCACATATGTGGGCCCTCCCTGGTGGAGCAGCAGGTTAAAGTACAGCACTAAGAAGCTAAAGCCACTTCTGCATGAGTTCAATCCCCGCCTGTCCGGGAGGTGATCCACATGGTGTGGCAGATCTCTCCTGACCAGCCCGCTGCTCCTCTCAGCAGTGTGCTTCATTGATCTGCCTGTTCTTCTCCCCACTCTGTCTCTGGTAAATCTTCTCACTGCCCCTGCTCCTCTGGCCTGTACCCCAGTTCTGCATGCATTAATTAATCAATTAATTATTTTTTTTAAGTTTAAAAAAAAAAAGAATGGTGCATATGAAAAAATCTGGCAACAATAAATGCAGGTGAGGATGTGGAGAAAAAGAAACTCTCCTGCACTGCTGGTAGGAATGTAAACTGGTGCAACCACCATGGAAAGCTGTGTGGAGGATACTCAAACTACTAAATATGGAATTACCATATAACCCAGCAATTCCACTCCTAGGAATCTACCCAAAGGACACAAAAACATTAATCCAAAAGCATACCTGAAACCTTCTGTTTATTGCAACACTTTATAATAGCCAATATGGAAACAACCTAAATACCCCAAAACAGATGGCTGGATCAAGAAGATGTGGTCCATACATATGTATCCATTTCACATATCATGGAGTATTATTAAGCAATCAAAAAAAGAAAAACTCATGCCCCTTGCAACAACATGGATGATGGAGCTAGAAGGGATTATGCTCAATGAAATAAATCAGAAGGAAAAGAAAGGTATTGAAGGGTTTCACTTACAGGAGGAATACAGGGAACCAAACAAGGGATCAGGAAAAAACAATAGATAAAACTAGCAGGCAAACTATAAATCAGAGACATTCTGCAGGGGCGCATGAGGGAGAAGGATCAAAACGGGGGAGGGAATAGCACACGAGACTGTGGTGACAGGTCACAGTTTTCTTGGCGGTGGCAATTTTATGGGAATTACACCTGAAAAAAAGAAATCAACCTTGTACAGAAATGAACAACAGTGTAGAAAGAAAGAAGGGGAAGGGAGATCCAGGGAGGGAGAAAGGAAGGAAGTCCTTATCGCTGGTCCCTTTGACTGTATTTGGGGGCAGCTTCTCTCTTTAGAGAGATAATTAAGCTAAAATGAGGTCATTGGGGTGGACCCTAAGCCATTAAGTCTGGTGTCCTTGAAAGACTGTGACATTCTCGGAGGGATGACCGTGTGAGGACATAGGTAGGAGAAGACCACCACCTACCAGCCAAGGAGAAGCCAGCCCCGCTGACTCCTTGACCTTCAACCTTTAGCCTCCAGATGGTGAGATCACGCGTTTCTGTTGTTCACACCCCTGTCTGCGGTCTCCGTTGTCATGGCGGCCCCAGCAGACTCAGGCAGGCAGGTATTTGAAGATGGCCTAGTCCAGCCACCTGCCCTCCTATAAATTGTTTTGGGGTTACCAAAGTCAGTCTCGTGGCTTCCCATCTACTGTTGCCACACACCGCAGGCCTGAAAGTGTAGACGCTCTCAAGCACCCCACAAGCCAATGAGGTCGTTCGCCTGAGCCAGGCAAACTCAGAAAGCATCCCCACACGCGGGTCAGCAGGGAAGCATGCAACCTCTAATTGTGTCTCCAACATTATTGAGCCCTGTATCATTCAGAGGAGACCAAATCAGGCCAATTAATTACCCACATTACATTAATTACCCAAATCTCTGTGTTGAGGCTCCATCTGCCAGGCTGAAGGGAAACTTAGTCATTGCCTGGGGTTCTTAGAATCACCAGGGGTGCTGACTCATGTCTGAAACCAGAATTTTGGGCATCTTATCCTGAGAGTAAGGCACAAAAACAGGCACCCTGTGATCCCCAGAGCCCCTAGTATAATCCACTGCCTCTTTGGGGCTCCATTCCTAGTGCTTAGGGCTGGGGTCCAGCATCTAGAGATCACCACCTGGTGCAGCTCTGAGCTTCCTTGCGAAGTAAAAACTCCTGTTTTAGGTCAAGGGGTTCCCATGCAAGGGGACCCAGTTATGTTCCAGTTCCTTTCATCCCCACGTAGCCCCAGACATTACCTCCCAAAATATGAAGGTAATTGGGGAGTTGACCCCCACCTCCCGCCCGGTCACTTTTTGTCGAAGCCACTGGGAAGTTCGGAATCTTTGTTCCTATTGTATGGGGGGGTTGGTGAGTGCTGCTAGGGAGCCTGGTCTTGCCTGAATCTGCCCCAGGAGGGGCTATCCAGCATACTTTGTGTTTTTTATCTCTAAACTGCAACAGCAATCAGAATTCCCACATCCTTTTGCCCCTAGTCCCCTGAGACGCTCTGTGTCCACTCATGCACAGGGGCCGAGTCCACTGTGCCACTCTGCCCCCAGCAGCCAGATCCTGTGGCCGCCATATTGTTCCATCCAATGGCCAGTTGTTGACCCTCACCTTTGGTCCCGCCTCTGAGACACTTGTGCACTTGGCTACCAAGTCACCACCCTCTCCTGGTTCCCCTTCCACACCAGCTAGTCCTTCCCTCCCCCAGTCATGTCAGCACCCTCTCCATGGCGGAGTTCCCGGATGGCTTCTGTCCTTTGCCGCCACTCAGCCCTTTGTGAGTCCCTAACTACCACTGACACACTGAGGACTCCAAACCAGGCTGCTCCTGCTTGCTCTGGATTTGGACTTGACTATCCATCGGCTCACTCAACACGTCCAGTGGCCTCTGAAACTCGACATGTCCACACTGCGCTTCTGTTCACCACTCCCTACACACCAGCTTTTCCCACAATCTTGCTTCTTCTCTGTATCTGTCACCCCCACTCATCTATTTCCTTGGAGTCACCCTAAACCTTCCTGGATCTCAGTTTTCTCATTTGTAAAATGGGGGTTGTTTTTAATCTCAGTTTTTATAAGGATAGAGTGAGTTGGTGTTTGTAAAGACCTTAGACCACGGTCTCTGACATTGAACGTGCTGTAAGTGTTAGCTAACCTCACCTAATCCTTGCCTCTTCTCTTTTGCACATCTCAGAGCTAATCTGTCATTAAGCCTTACTTGCTGCATCAACAAAATAGCATCTGACTACTTCTCACCACCTCCTCTCTTATCACCCTGCTCCAAATCAACAATTTTTAGTAATTTTTTAAAGATTTATTTATTTATTTATGCATACAGAACTGCGGTACAGGCCAGAGGTGCAGAGGCGGTAAGAGGCTTCACTAGAGAGAGAGTGGGGAGCAGAATAGGCAGATCGTTGAAGTACACTGCTGAGGGGAGCAGCGGGGAGACAGGAGAGGTCTGTCATACCATGTGGGTCACCTCCGGGGCATGGATCGAACTCACACTGAAGTGGCTGTGGCTTGCTTGCATGCTGTGTCATCAGAAAGGGCCCAATTTTTAGTAAAGTTATAGAGTCATGCAAACATCATCCCATGTATTTTTATAATATTTCCATCAGTCTCTTGTGGACATTTCATATAAATGGATTCATACAGCATGTGATCTTTGCGTCTAATTTCTTTCGCTCAGCATAATGTTTTCCAGGTTCTTCCATGTCGTAGCAGCTTTATTAGTTTGTTCTTTTTAACTGCTGAGTAATATTCCATAGTTTAAGCATGAGTGTTGGTATCTTTCTTTTTCTAATGCAAGTACACAATTTAAGCTTTGACTGCCCAGGCATCCACTTCACAGATGTCCATCTCAAAATTACCATTGCCAGCCAAGATGTGCCCACAGCTCCCCCACTATTTATCCTCCCCCAAGCTCTTTTGTGTTAGAGATCTCAGTTGATTTCCATCACTAACCATTTGGGCCACTGGTTTTTCTGTTCCTGTGCTCTAAATTCCCATTAAATTTGCCAATGAAGAGTGAGTCTGTGAAACCCTAAATCTTTTTTTTAAAGATTTATTTTTTTATGCATATAGAACTGGGGTACAAACTAGAGGTGCAGGCAGTGAGAGAATTCACCAGAGACAGAGTGGGGAGCAGAACAGGCCAACTGACAAAGTACACTGCTGAGGGGAGCAGCGGGCGGGTCAGGAGAGGTCTGCTGTACCATGTGTGTCACCTCCGGGGCGGGGATCGAACTCATGCTGAAACAGCTGAGGCTAGCTTGCAGTGCTGCACTCCAACCCATTGCACCACCAGGGAGGGCCAAATTCTAAATCTTCTATCCCAATAAAACTAGAACCCCAGGCCCAAGAGCCAAGACCCAGCACACTCCCACCCTCTTTGCCTCTGTGCCTCAATTTCATCACAGGTTCAGGTGTGCCTGTGACTTCTAGGCCTGTGATGATTTGCCCTTGTCTCTTCCCAAGTTCCTGAGTGCTGAGGGACGTCTCGCCATCCTACTGAGAACTGCCAGCACTGACCCAGCCATACCATACCATGGCAGACCTCTCCTGTCTCCTGCTGTGCCCCTCAGCAGTGTATTTCAGTCAATCTGCCCGCTCTGTCTCTGGTGAATCCTCTCATTCCTGTACCTCTGGCCTGTACATAAAAAATAAGTTTTTGTACATAAAAATAAGTAAATCAAATAAGTTTTTGTACATAAAAATAAGTAAATCAAAAAAAAAAGAGTAGGTGAATTTATCTATTTTGTTGAAAAGGAGAACAAGTTTCAGAGAAATAACTTATTAGTAAGTAGCTAATGTGGGTCTTAAAGTACCTTCTAGCCCCAAACCTGGGAGACAGCCAGACACTGGTAACAGTGGGACAAGTTCAGGGAGTCTATATAAATTCTGTCACTGGTTATTGTGACCTCTTGCCAAAGGAAGTACCAGTTAGTCCAATACTAGAAAAGTGGGGGGGGGGGGTGCCTATTGCCCCAAATTCTACTTAAGAGATAATGAGCCACTATAATGAACGATTTATATTTGCAAAGTTTTCTCAACAGGAATTTTCTGCTTAAAAAAAAAAAATCTACACAAATCCTTACAATTGCTTCTCTGAAATCATGCACCATGGGGTCTTTGTGAGGCATGTAAGCAGCATTCTCTGGTAATGAAAATCTGAGCTAGCGGTGGCTTGGGCTACAAGAATATCCCCTCTTGGTATTATTCATAGTAAACCAGGCCACCTACCTACTTTACGGTACACATTATAGACTGTACTTCTCATTCCTCACATGGGTTCTTCAAGATAATTTCCTAAAGAATATGTTCTTTTTACCCTGGCAGGTGAAAAACAGTTGGGAAAAGCCTTCAAACTCATTCCTGAAAGAGCAAGCTGTCTTGTTTTTCCTTCCTTGACTGTTTTCTCATCCATCTGACTCAGAAAAGGCAACTCTTGTGCTGGGGGTGTTGAGACAGAGTCCAGACAGACCCCACATCCTAAGGTGTCTGCAGCAGGATCTTCACCTTCACGGCATCTTTCTGAGGTCTCCACCCTTGAGCACTGCACCTAGAAGGCAGGAAAGCCCAACCAGGCTTCTCGCAGGAGTCCCACAGCTTCACCCTCACCTGTGAAGGAGGAATGAAAGCTGCTGGGGGAAGGTAACCTAGTTCTCTGCTGCTCTTGATAGAGCAGGTGTGTGTGATAGTCAGGACGGGTGAGATGAGGCTGCAGTAACAAACATCCCCCAAATTTCAAGGAGCTGAGATAACAAAGGGTATTCCTCTCTCATGCTGTCTATCGAGGGTCAGCTAGAGGCCCTGACTCTCTGGTCATTCAGAGACCCAGACTAATAAGCAGTTTCCTCCTCAAATACTGTAAGAACTCTGACATGTGTACGCCGTCACCTATACCTCCAGCCTCAAAGTGGCATGAGTCACTTCTACTCACAACTTCTTGCCCAGAACTAATCACATGGTTCCCAGGGGCTTCGTGGGGGCCAGGAAATACAATCCCTCCACTTCCCCAAAGGCAGAGAGCTGGACACCCCGACCTCAGCCCCAGTGGCTCCTCACTGGAGACCTGCTGTGCTGTGCTCTCTGCTTTTCCTACTTGGAATTTGCGTCCTCTGGCTTACCAGTAGCAGGAAGGGGACTGAGAGGGCAGGGCTGTAAGATGCAACGGATCATCTGAAAGTCTTAACTGAATGAATGTCACATGCTCCCCCCACCCCATCCCACATATTCACATCAGAAAAACCACTGTCCAGCACAGACCAGCTTGAAGGCTGTAGAGCAATGACTTATCAACCCCCAGGGGAGGAAAGGTGCCTGGTCAGGCTCAGAGCTGAAAGGACTGCAAGAGGTCATCGAACATAACCCTGAGGTCACCTGAGCAGGAACAGGACCAACAACCAGCTTTCCTGGCTCCAGGGAGTGAAAAAAGAAAACTCTGCCTGGCTTGCCAACAGCCCCCTCTGGGCAGCCTGATCTGAAAGGAGAGGAGGGAAAGGCTGGAGGACTGGGGGAGGGGCACTCCTAGGAGGGTTCCCCTTTGCCCCTTTTCTTTTCTTTTTTTTTTTTTTTTTTTAAAGATATATTTATTTGTACATACAGAACTGGGGTACAGGCCAGAAGCTCAGGGGCGGCGAGAGGCTTCACCAGAGACAGAGTGGGGAACAGAACAGGCAGATCGACGAAGTACACTGCTGAGGGGAGCAGCGGGCGGGTCAGGAGAGGTCTGCCACGCCATGTGGTCACCTCCAGGGCAGGCGGGAATCGAACTCATGCAGAAGCGGTTTTAGATTCTCAGTGCTGTGCTTTAACCCGCTGCGCCACCAGGGAGGGCCTCTTTTCTTTTTTTTTAAAAGATTTATTTATTTATGCATACAGAGCTGGTGTACAGGCCAGAGGTGCAGGGGCAGCGAGAGGACTCACCAGAGTGGAGAGCAAAACAGGTAGATTGACAGAATACACTGAGGGGTGCAGCAGGCCAGCCAGGAGAGGTCTGCCGCGCCATGTGGGTCACCTCCGGGGTGGGGCTCAAACTCGCACTGAAGCGGCTGTGGCCAGCTTGCAGTGCTGTGCTTTAACCCGTTGTGCCACCAGGGAGGGCCGGCCCCTTTTCTTTAGCCTTTCTTTGGCAGACCCTGGACAAACTCCCTTCCTAAGGTCACTAGATCAACAAGGCCTTTGTTCACCCTAATCTCTATAAGCCCCTTGGGAGTTCCATTTCAAGCTGATATAAGCTACTGACTCAGATACGTCATTTAGCTGCCTGTGACTTTTTGAGAACTTGGAAGCTGAGTATGTCAAAGAGACAGAAAGAGAGTCAGAGAAGGAAACACAGACAACAGGCAGCAGGGTGAGTGTGGTCTACAAAGAAGCATGAGTGTGATCCTCGTTGCGCCATGGTTACAGGCACCTGCCAGGGACGTCCTGGTCTATTCTCACTTGTTCAGTGACTCTCATCCCTGGGCTTATAAATTCCACAGGACTTTATCTGCAGTCTTGCCTCGTATGAGGATTGGTCACAGGTACCAAAAGAAACATTGCAACAACCCTTGCACGGGGAGTTCAGTAAGTATTGGCTGACTGGACTCAGAACAACAGAAAGGCACTAAAAGGCTCTCAATACATGGGTGAGAGGATCATGAAAGACCATAAGCAAGTCAGGTCCAAGCAACCTCCAAACTCAAAGACGGCACAGAGGTGCCGGAGACTAAGAGATGTAGGGAGGAGGGAGAAGGTCCAGTGTGGAGAATAAGCAGGTGCAGTTAAACTACACTCGTTCAGTTATCAGTCTCTCACTCAACCCACCAGTGTCCTCTCCCCTCATAAATACAGTGAGTCTGTGGCGCATGGGAAGAAAACCCGGCAGATGCCGTCAGCCCAGACATAGCTGTCCACGTCATGGCTTCTGTCTTCTCCTGATCTTATAGCCAAGACATTGAGGGGTCAATTCAATGTGAGCCTGGGCCCTGCTCCTGGTCTCTCCTGCACAGACATGCTTCCCCCGGTCAATCTGGGGAGAATGAGCCAAAGCAGAAAACTAACAGGGACCCAGTAATCCCCAAACTGGTCAGACAGGCTAGTAATAATGGAGGGTTTATGGGAGGGTTGTCAGGGAGGAGCTTTTGAACCCGAGGTCAGAGCCAAGGCTGACTAGATGGATCTATGACACTGAGACTGAAACTGGAGCCTGCAGGGCTGAGGGTCTGTGTCCTGCAGCCAAGCCAAGGCCCGGCATCCTGCCTTTCCTCCCCTGCCAGGCCTGCTGCTGAAGCCCTCCCTCTTCCTCATTCACTCCAGTCTTAAGAGCTCTTTGACCTCATCAGACCCCAGCGAGGACTCGTTTTAGGAAACAAGGTTCGGATCTATGCCTTTGCTCTTCTGATTCACAGATTTTCTTGGTCCAAGAGGCCAGAATGGGAGGTGATAGCTAGACACTATTTTTATAATTTCTGTGTGATTTTAGAAGGCCTGTTTCACAGATCACCAAGAATACCATGTTGCACCCACATAAGTTCATCGGGAGACCCAGAAGCTTGTCAGGCCCATAGGGAAGCCCAGGCTCAAAGCCACTCCTGGCCTCAGGAAGAACATAAATACTCCGCACCAGGAGAGACAGGCTGCAGCCTTTGCAAAAATATTTAGAAGGCCTGTAATTAAACACAACCCCTAATTAGTCTGTGTAAAAGAGACTTGGCTTGGCTCCATTCCCCAAATCTAAGGCAAATTGACTTTCCTTGGGTAGGCCAGAGAAGTGCTTTCAGGGAGAAGGTCTCCCAGATGTGAGAGGGGGATCCCAGCTCAAATGGCATGTCAAAGATGATAGCAAGTTATTTAAGCCTGAGTTCAGGGAGCATGCTAAAGCAGCACAGATCACATTCCCATGAATGCCACGCCCGCCCACCATGATTGATGGTTCCAATAAATGGTCAAGGAGTCAGGAGTGATTGACTAGATATCTCTTCAGAGCACTGCCAAAAAACTCCCTCAGAGAGTGGACCTACTCCACCATTGGTAAAAAATGCATGTTCACATAACATCAGCTCTATTAAGTCATCAGGTGGGTATACTCCATCAGCTGATACCTGGCCAGAGTGTGAAGCTGAGAATTTTGGAATGTGTTAAGATGCACACCTGTGTAGGACTTTCTCTATGTCGCCACCATCTGCATTGGCTGTAGCTCAGGTGGTAAAGCTGAGGTACCTGAGATCGAGGTCACAGTTAGAATCTCCCTGGCCAAGGCCTGCAGCTAGTGGTTGGTTTTCCTGCGTGACAATGATCTACACTGGATCCAGGAGGGCTTTGGGACCCCATGCAAGGGATCAGAAAGGTGCCTCTGTCTTCTTCCCACCCCGGCTGAGCTCCACACAAGCGCCTCTATACCCCCTTCCCACTGTCCCTCGACCTTGTTCCCTCCCCAGCCTCATACCGCAGGCCCCTGAAAGTGGCCTGATGACTGAAGTGGCACCAGTAGGCAGTGACCACCTCTCGGGGCACACGACTCAAATAAAACTCCCTTCTCTTTGCTCTCCACTTGCAGCTCCCCAGTTTCTGACTTGTCCACTCTACCCCCCAGAAACTGCAGCATCACATCTGCACCTCCTGTCTGCCCAGACACCACCATCCAGGAACAGCATTGCCACAGTCTCAGTGTCCCCTGGAGATGACTGAGAGGCTCCTCAGCACCCCACTGTCCTCAGCCACCGCTGCCTGGGCAGATGTGAGCCACACGCAATGATTCTACTCCTGCCCTTCATCCATCAATGCCATCAGAACGTAGGTCTGACCTCATCATTTATGGGGTGACTATTTCTTCCTAAATGGTTTCTCCATGCTCCAATCTATCACTCCACTGTTGCCATGGTGATTTCTCCAAATGTAAATAAAATCCACCCCCCCCACACACACACCTTGTCTCTAATCATATCCCACTGCCCACGGCACACAAATCAATAAAATATTTTCAGGACTTTGACGATTTTCAAATCCTGCGCCCCACTCAAATTTGCAGCCCCAGCTCCCCACACTCCCCCAGACACCTCCTACTTCCAATCATACAAAATGCCCAGTGGGTAAATTAAACAACCCTCCCGGGCCAGCTCACACCGTCTTGCCTTTGCACATTCGGTTCCGTCAGGCTGGATATCTGCTTTTGCTTTTCTGGTGGACGAACTTTCCTTCTTTGGTAAAGCTTCTGCCATTGGCTCCTTGATGAAGAGTCTGAGGCATGTTCTTGTTCCGGGGTTGGCCTCAGGAGGAGGGTGCGGGAAATAGGATAGGGGAGGAGCGGGTTGAGCAAGATGTGGACTCTGTTGAGAGCAGGCGTCTTCCTGAGCGCACCTTGCATTCCAGCGCCAGCCCCTCACACAGTCGCAGCAAAGGCGTTGGCTCTTTGCAGCCCAGGCCCAGCGCTGGCCTCCACCGTGGGCACAGAGATGGCAGTGACCTCCTGAGTGAGGCCGCCTCCGGTGGAGGGCACAGCTCAGGAGGACGGGAGTTAGCAGCCTGCGCTGCGGCAGTGGGGGTGGCTGCAGAGAGGGACCCACATTTACTCCACGTAGAGCAGAGGTCTCGCCCCAGCCCTTCCACTAACCAGCGTGTGACCTTCACCCATGGAGTTACCCTGTCTGGGCCCCAGTACTGGGCTCCCTAGTAAATGAAGATTTGATGAGATCCAGGGAGTTTTTAAGTATTATGGATCCCTTTGGAGTTTGGTGGGGCTTACAGACCCCTCCTCAGGATATCTGAAGTGCATTAAAAAAATTAAACTTACAAGGGAAAATAATTATATTGTCATAAACTTATCAATACATTGGGAAAATAGTGTTACATAGTGATCTATGACTTGTCAATATTGCCACGAACAAGAGCCAGCAGTGGGTATGTAACTAACTCCTAATTAGCTACCGGTGTAAGCTTGTATGTGCATATACCTACAGCCATCATTTGCTGTGACTTCTCTCAGTGATGAGGTTACAGGTGCTGCTAATGCTGCTAGTTTATTGCCTGTGTTTGTCACGTAGAAGGGAAACACTGCCTATCAGCTATAGACGTGTGGACACAAAAATGTCTCTTTCCAGTTCTTCCCAGTTTTATGCACAAATCCTGTTCTGGATGGAATTGTGTCCCCCAGACCGCTTAAAGTTCATGTGACATTCATGAGATGTCCCCCTCTCATCTCTGAATGTGATTGTGTTGGGAGCTGGCACCTTTAAGGGGAGAGATATGCTAAAATGAGATCATGAGGGAGACCCTGATCCAGTACGACTGTTGTCCTCATAGGAAGGGATTAGGGACTGGACACAGAGAGAAGACCACGTGGGGACATGGGAACAGACAGCTGCATGCGAGGAGCCACTGGCCCCACTGACACGTTGGTCGCAAACTTCCAGTCTCCAGAACAGGGGAAAGTACATTTCTGTTGTCTGAGTCACCCCATCTGCGGTGCTTACTGCAGCAGCCCGAGCCCTTAAAGCAAACCCCCAATCTGTAGACCCTGGATTCCAGATTCCAGAAAGGGACGACCTCAGAACTCCTCTAACTGCCTGTGCTGACAATGCCTCTGTGCGGGAAAAGAAGGCTCTGACAGTGAAGATGGGGGAAGGGCTCATTACAGAGTAAGTCAAGGCGAGGAGACCCACGTGCATTGATCACAACCTCCAGCTGTCCCCCACGTACTAGTGAGTCTCACCACCCCCACGCTGACTGCAGAACCTGGGGGTTCTCAAGGCAAGCCCAGTGCACTGCACAATGTGCAGAAACCTCCCCCAGAGGCCTCCATGACTTTGATTCTGAGGCACAGGGCAAAAGATGGAGGTTTGGGGGTTATCGCCCATCGGTTCCTGATGAGAAGCTAAGGTTGAATGTTCTAAATTCTCCTGGTTCTGGAGGGCCTGTCCCTGGGGAACAACAGCCCAGCCAGGGTCATTTTCTGTATGGGTGGTCAGAGTGATCTGAACCTCCGGGCAGTCCAGAAGAAGGACAGAGAAGTGGAAGAGAGGACAGGAGGAAGGAAAGCAGTGAGAGGCAAGGAAGAGAAGACTGAGGAACACGTGTTTGTTCAGGGAGGAAGAGAAGAAATAAACAAGGGGGAGGGAGGGATGATGAAAAGTGAGAAGCTGAACGCAGAGGAGAGAGATAGAAGGAGAAAGAGAGGAAAGAAAAGGAGTGTGGGCAGGGAGAGGAAACCCTCCGTATTCAGACAAGGCCGTCTGACGCTCCCTCACCTCTCCAGAGACTGATGGTGGCCCACGTCAAGAACTGGGAGGGGGACACAGAGAGCACTCCCTCACCGCCCCACACACGCACCCCAATGACTGGAGTTGCAGCAGCTGCTGTGCCAGGCTTTGTTCCAGAAATCTGTCCCCCACAGAGCCCTGACCACTAATTCTGGGGAGCAGGTCAAGAAGGGGCAGTCCCCGCCACCCAAGTTATGACTGTCTTCGCGGGAAGCTGATCTACTTGCACAAAGAGGCTGCTTGACCTCCAGTTAGCCAAAGGTTCCTCCTCCTCAGCCCTAGTCCTCTGCTTTCTCATGGAAAATCATTGACACGGTTTATTTTCTTGATGCTGGTTTGTTTTTCAGTCCTGTCGGCCCTGATACGATGTTATACACTTCTCTGGGGAGCGGTGTGAAGCCATTGCGATCTCTGAGGTAAATACCTAATTAGGATGCTTCTGAGCAGTGCATTATTTACTTGTGAGAATGTATCTTGGGTCAGTGTGCAATTAGGAAGGTTATTATTTTCTCAAGAGAGTGAAGTGGTTCCGGCAGGGCCTGTACTTAAATGTGTCATTAGGTGCTGCTTAAAGCTTCCAGGTACATGGAAAGGCACCCTTCATTTATTTTTAAGAAACTAGCTTACTGCGACATTCCTCCAGCTGGGCCACTGGGATAAGGAGAGTTGGGTTCTGATTCTAACTATATAGTTGGAGGCAAAGTCATTCTGGGTCATCATCAAAGTAAACCAGCAGCAAAGAAGGGCTTAGAGCCAAATATTACCAATGAATTAATCAAGAATTTATTCTAAACTAGGCATGTTGTTCTATGTTTTCATTTAAGATTTTACTTAATCCTCAGCATAGTCCTAATATAGATTAGGGAATAGGCTCAGTGAAAATCCAGCCCAAAATCACAAAATGAACAGTAAAACAAACACACCAAGAGTGTTCCAATACACAGATGGTAGGGTAGAGCTATAAAAGCTGTACTTCAAGATATAGTCTCTCTCTGAGGGAAGCCCACACTTGAGAGGGCAAAAGCAAGGACACTCAAGGATTGTGACATTTCTGAAACACGTAGTCACAGAAAACATTAAACACACCCCAACTTCTAGAGACCAGCAAGTTCTCACAGTATTTACCTCCGGTTTTATTACCCAATACATGTCTGAATTTCAACAATAAATTGCAAAGCATGATGAAAACAGGAAGATAGAATCTGAACAGACAGTACAATCATCACAATCAGACTTGGATGTGATAGACATGCTATATCTCAGTGTGAATGAAAATAAATATCTTGAGGATTGAAGAAAAATAGACAATATACAATAATATGTGGGTAATATAAGCAGAGTTAGAAATTCTAAGAAAGAATCAAAGGGAAATGCTAGAAATAAAAAAAAGCTAAAACAGAAATGAAGAAACTCATGATAAACTCCTGAGCTTATTAGGAGACCTACAATGACAAAAGAAAGAATCTGTGAGTGTGGAGATAGGGAAATATAAATTTCACAAACATAATGCAAAGAGAAAAAAACATTCAAAAAAAGAAAGAAATC
>NW_004567114.1:7969103-7978032 GCF_000260355.1 Condylura cristata
ATGGGCTTCTTAGTAGATTGGACATGGCTGAGGAGAGAATCTCTGAGTTTAATAATAGAACCATCTAAAACTGAAAAACAGAAAACAAGACTTTAAAAAAAATGCAGAAAACAATCTCCAAAAACGTGAGACAACTCCAAAAGGCATAACATACATGTAATGGGAATACCAGAAGAAGAAGAAAGAGAAAGGAGCAGAAGAAATATTTGAAACAATAATTACTAAAAATTTCTCCCAAATTAATGTCATGCCAAACCAGAAAGCTCAGAGAATATTAAGTAGCAAAAAAGCAACATCACCAAAACCTATAAAATTATACCTACACATCTAAGCCTATCACTTTCAAGCTATGGAAAAATCAAAGGTAGTAAAAACAAAATTCTTCAGAAAGTCAAAGGGAAAAAATACCTTCCCCGAAGAAGGACAATGATAATTTCATCCAACTTCTCAGACGGTATGCAAGCAAGAAGTGAGTAGAAGAAAATATTTTAAATGTTAAAAAAAAAATTAGCAACCTATAATTCTGTACCCTGTGAAACTATCCTTCAAAAGTGAAGGAAAAATAGACTTCCAGGCAAAAATTGAAGGAATTTGTTACCTGTAGGCCTACCTTGCAAGAAATGTTTAAAAAGATTCTTTAAAAAGAAGGAAAATTATAAAGGTCAAAAACTCATCTGGCATAAAGCAAGGAAGTGCATTGAAAAAGGAATATTTGAAAGTAAAACAAAATTTTTATCTTTTTTAACTCCTGACTGACCTATCAGCTAGTAGTTATTCACAATAGCAATAGTGATAGTATATTCAAATGTAAATACTTGTGTGTGTATGCTGACATATACGTGAAGGAAGTGAGAGCAATTCTGCAAGGACAAGATGAAGGAATTGGGATTATTTTGCTTTAATAATGTACAAACACTACATGGGAAGTGGTATGTATTATTTGAAAATGGGCGTGGCTTAGTTGAAAATGTACATTGCATACCTAAAGCAACGTACATTTTATTTTCTTAAAGATTTATTTATTTATGCATACAAGAACAGGAGTGTCAGCCAGAGGTACAGAGGATAAGAGGATTCACCAGAGACAGAGTGGGGAGCAGAACAGCCATATCTGCTGGAAACCACTGCTGAGGGGAGCAGCGGGCCAGACAGGAGAGGTCTGCTGCGCCATGTGGGTCAGCTCCCTGGCCGGGGATCAGACTCATGCTGCAGCAGCTGCCAACAGCTTCATAGTGTTGAGATTTAACCCCTTGCCTCACCAGGCAGGCCCCAGTGAAGTATATTTTGAACTTTTTAATTTTTAAAAAAAATTTTAATATACAACCATTATGCTAAGAAATGAGAGAAAACAGAAACTTAAAACCACATAAGGCAAAAAATAATGGAAGACAAAAATATGAACAAAGACCAAAGACAACAAATATAAACCAGTAACAAGATATGGTAAATATTAATTCACTATATCTTAAATCACTTTGAACAGCAATGGTTTAAATACCTCAATTAAAGGACAGATTGTCAGAGTGGATCAAAAACCAAACCCAACTATATGTTGTATACAAGGCACATGTATTTTAAAAGTAAATGGATAAAAATATAAATTGCTAACACTAGTCAAATTGACAAAGAATAGCTACAGAACCCTACAACTGACATCATAGTTAATAACAGAGAACAGCTTCTTTTTTTCTAAGCTCAGGAACAAGGCAAATATATCCTTTCTCACCAGTCACATTCATCCTCACGCTGGAATTCCCAGTTAGTACAGTAGCAAGAAAAATAAATACGACCTACATAGGTTGGAAAGGAAGACAGTCAGCTGTTCATAGATGACATGATTGTCTTTGTAGAAAACCCCCAAAGAATCTACACAAAAATACTCCTGAAACTAAAAACTGAGCATTACAACATCATAGGGAATAAGACCAATGGAGAAGATCAACTGATTCCCCATGTGGCAAAATGAATGATTGAAGTTTGACATAAAAAAAAAATTCTCTGTACAAGAGCAACCAGAATATGAAATGTGTAGGTTATTTCTAACAAAAATATACAAAGTCCATATTTTTAAACTATGAAACTCTTGTTAATGAAATCCGAGATCCATATAAATGAAGAGATCATCCATGTTCATGATTGAAGATTCAATAACATTAATTCTTCTCAATAATGTTCAATTCTTCTCAATTCGATACAGATTCAGATTAACCTCAATCAAAATGTCAGCAAGCTATTTATATATCAACAAATTAACACTAACATGTATGTGGGAAAGGTCTGCCCAATACATACTGAAGGACAAAACAGAAGAACTCACACTGCCCAGCTTGAGACTTACGATCAAGCTACAAAAGTCAAAATAGCGGGGTACTGATAAAAATAGAAGTATGAATCAATGGAGCAGAAGAGAGCCCCAAAATAGGTCATATATATTGCCCCGAGAGCCTGGAGAAAATCTAATTGAACTGAGGTTTGGTTATAAATTTTTAGATACTCCAAAAGCACAATAGGTGAAAGAAAAAGTTGGTAAAGAGGTTGAGTGAGTAGAATAAGAACTCAAAAATGTATGTCCACAGTTGAATCCTAAATATTGCCTTACTTGGCCAAAGGATTCTTTGCGGAACATTAAGGATCTTAGGTCAAATCATCCTGGACTGCACAGATGAGTTCTAAATCCAAAGATGGCAAGTAAGAGATACAAAGGGGAGATTTGACACAGAAGAGGAGGCCCACAGAGGAAGATAGTTGAGCCATACAGCCATAAGCCAAGGGCATTTGACATTACATGAAGCAAAAAGTGAAAAAGAGGCCTTTGACCTCGGTGGTCTTCCTTCCCAAAACTCACAGTCCCAATCTAAACATGAGAAAAGCAGACAGAAGTCTGGTGAGGATATTTTACAAAGTACATGAGCAGTACTTAAGATTGTCAAGGTCACCAAAAACAATGTAAGTCTGAGAAAATGCCAGAGCCAAGAAGAGCCTAAGGAGACTCATTGGCTAAATGTAAATGTGCTACATTTCGAGAGAGGTCAGAAACAGAAAAAGGACACAAGGTACAAACCAAGGACACAGGCATTACAACTGAGATGGAAAAAGGCACAAAATGATGTAAAAATAAACTAGTATAGTAAAAAATACACCAACAAAAAAAGAACAATGATGTAAAATATAAATAAATAAACTTAAGCAAAAAAGTAAAATTTTAAATGGTTACCAATAAAAAAAGAAAACACAAGGACACCTAAAAGAGCGTGGGCTTTAGTTAAAATGGTGTATCAATGTTTATTCATTAATTGTAACAGTGTACCCTACTAGCACAAGATGTTAATAATAGGAGAAGCTGGCAGTGGGGTATACAGGGACTCTCTGTGCTAGCTTCCACATGTTTGTGGTTCTAAATCTATTTTAAAACACAGTATTTATTTGAAAAGTAAAAAAGAGCTAATGAGATAAGCCCTGTTATTTATAACCTCAAGAAAAAGAAAAATGAAACAACTCCCTGAAAATACAGCTACACTTTCCAAGGATAACACACCCGAGGTAAAGAGCAAGAACATGTGTTCTAGAGGGGGCTTCCCCAGGGGAGGGTTCTAGGATGGGATTTGGAGGAGAATGGAGATACGTGGCGATGTGAACTGTGGATGGAGGTCACTGACTCCTCGCAGAGTCCATACACCTAAAGACCTTTAGCGAGAAGGTCTCGAGGGGGTGTTCTCCGCGGTGGTGGGAAGGAAGCCTGACCGCTGATGGGGGGGGGGGGGCGTGTAACCCTGTCCCGGTACTCAGGCAGCCAAGCCGGCCCACCTGACCTTGGGCAACAAATTGAACCTCCTACATCTCCGTTTCCTCATCTATAAAATTGGGACACGAGGATAATAATAATAACACTGACTTCTGAAGCTTACCATGAGCATTAAAAGGCAAATAAATGGCTACAAAGCACTTACACAGTCTGACGCATAAACCCTTGATGAATGGTGGCTATCATTATTTTAAATGCTTTTCCACATCTGATTTTCTCCTCAGGCCAAATCTGTAATTATTTCTTGCAAAAAAACATGTTTCATTGCCTGTTCTGCCTTAAGCCTCCTTCTCAGAGCCTTCCTCTTACCCACTCCCTGGCCTGTCCAGACCACCTAGATGGGACCAGGAGAGCCAGCCAGGTCGGGGCCTCTCTCAGTGAGAATATACTGGCCTCATGGGTTTCCGGGAGTCCAGACCCAAGTCAGCCGACACAAGAAAATCCCCTATAGTCAGAAGTCATCAGAGGCGCAATTATGCACGCAGGCTAGGGGGCAGGAACCATGTCCCCTCAGGTCAGCAGATGCTCTAAAAGGAGCAGAGAGAAAAAGATGATGTGTTTCCTTTGAGGTCGAGACATCCTTGCTGAAGTCTGTTCCCTTCACTCCCTTTCTTTTGCCATAATATTTTTTTCACTTGATTATTTTACATGGGTTCTGCTTCTTATAACCCACAGAACCCTGACTGGAATGTTAATAAACTGGGGTGTTCACCCACCATCCTGGGACACCTTCTTCCTAGCCCCTGTGGGGGGGAGAGAAAGGGGGGGTTCTGGCTCCATAGCTGCTTGTGAGGGGTGGAGGGATGAAGGATGAAGAGATGAGGGATGGAGGGATGAGGAATGGACAGATGAGGGAGACGGATGAGAGGCGGAGGGATGGACCAGTGAGGGATGGAGGGACGAGGAGTGGAGACGAAACAAACAAGCAAGAAGAAACTACACAGAGACAGCGCAGGACCGCACCCCTTGCCACGTCCCGGCTCCTGGCTTCAGCCACCTCCCTGCCATGGGTGGCCTGCGGCCTGAGGACACTTTCCTGTGAGCCAGCACCCCACGTGGCTCATGCAGAATTCTCATCTCAAAGCCTGGCGTTCCGCAGGCAGAGGGTGTAAAATGAGAGACCCAGAGACTGGCTCCTTCCAGGGTTCTGGGACAACGCTGTGCCATGGATTTGGGGGCGCCGTCTCCCACAGGCTTTCCCACGGTCCTGACGCTGGGCCTGAAACCCTCCATCTGCCGCCCCCACCCCGCCCCTCTGTGCGGTAGCCTGCAGGAAACTGGCCCCTCAGTGCCTGTTCCTAGGTTCCGGTTGGGTTCAGTCAGGAGCGGCTGCGGCATGACACTGGGGGTGGGGGTGGGCAGGGGTATTCACCTCCCTCCCTGCCTGGGCTGAGAACTCTGTGGGTTCAGGCCCAACCTGGTGACCAGACCCCCAAGTGAAAACCCATCTAAAGGTGTGATAATTCCAAAGACGCAAAGGGGGTTCTGGGGGGGGGGGGTGCAGGGAAGCTGCCTCCTCCAGGGGCCTTCCAAGCTGAGACTGTCTTCCCTTGAATCCCTGGATGGCCTCATCCTCCTCCTTCCAGCTATAACCAATTCCCTGAACTTACAGTCACCCGGCTGTGAATGCTGAGGGAGCTCACTGGTAGTGTCCACGGTTTACACTGAGCAAACAAACGCAGGGTAAGTAACTTGCCCCCAGTGAGCTGCCAGGAAGTGGCCAGCTGGTCTGTCTCACTCTGGTATCATGTTTCACTCACGAGCTCCCCCCACCGCCATCGCCCCCCCTAGGGACACTGGCCTTGGCCCCCCTGAACCTGCCCCTGTCTGGGGGAGCTCTCACAACTGTTCCCTAAGCGGCACCTCTGGGCAGCTTGGGGGCAGCTGTGCCTCCGCAGGGCAGGTGTGTGAGCTCCGCCCCTGAAGCACCATTTCTGGGGAGAAGCCAGGGTAGGGTGCGGGACAGCATTGGCCCTGCTCCCTTCCTGGAAACTGAGAAAGCAGATTGCCCTGCGAGCCCCTGGGAGCTGCCCTCCTCCCCGCATTGAGTATCTATCCCCAGGATCTATAATCTCTCACTGCCAAAATCAGACGCGAGTCACCTTTTTCCTGCAAGCTGCCCTCCACCCTGGCCCCCACCCTGCAAGGGACTAGGTGCTTCGTGTTTGATCCTACCTGCTGGAGATCTCTGACCGCACGGTATAGCTGGCTGGGCAGTAGAGTGCCTTGGAGCCTGCTGGGAGTGCTGAGCCCCAGCCCAGCCCTCCTGGTCGGGATGGGGACACTTTAACAAAATCCAGACCCCCGTGAGCTCTGAGAGAAGGCACTGGGACTCGGTAGGTGTCATCACTTAACGGCCATGCGTGCCGTGTGGCGATGCAGTAAGAATGAAATGGACGGGAGCTTTAGAGCGCCCCCCACACACACACACACACAGCAAATGCTGTGGAGTTGTATAATAATCAGTATTATTATAGCTTACTTGCTCAAGCCAAGCACTGGGGCACTCAAAGATAGTGGATAAATAAGACAGAGCCCTGTCTCAAGTCCATACTTTCAAATGATACTCTCAAGTTCCTGCCAGACGGGCCCAACCTCACTCGAGCCACCCACACAGCAGCCGGGTGCACAGAAAGGGCCACAAATCACGAATCGAGAGTTGGAGGGTCCCGCCGCCTCCCTCGTTTTGTGACCCTGAGCCTCTCCCCGGCATATTCATCTGTGCAATAAGAGGGGAGCTAGTTGGACTGGCGCCGCAGGAGCTGTGAAGACCTTGGGAAGGAGCAAGGCGACTTTGTTTGGAGTAGTTTAAACTACCTCATCTGCCAGGTAGAAGGCGATTGGTAAACGTCCCTGGAGGCTCCTTTCAAGTGAAAACCCATGAAAAGGTGTGACAATTCCAAATACCCAAAGGGGGCCCGGTGGAAGCGTGTAAGGCGGTTCTAAGATTCCAGCCCTGGCTTGCCAGGTGAGTTTAGGCAAGTTGTGCCCTTCCCTGTACGCCCTCACGTCCACAGACGGCATGGCCATCCTCCCTGTTGGCTAGGCTTGGGGGCCACCTCCTGGCCCCAAGGGATGAAGTCCAACGTATAGCTCCACCCCCTCGGTAGCTGATTGGCTTAGACCTGAGTGCAGGACTCGGCCCTAGCCAATGAGAAGTCACCGTGACTGCTAGGCTTTCCTCCCTAATACCGCAGCCCCACGGGAGAGCTGCGGGAGAGCTGCCTTCCTTGAGCAAGCCCGGGAGCCCGCAAAGGATGCCCCACCTTGTTATCATGAGGATCACAGAGAAGCTGGAGCCTGGTGTCTTGGGGTCCCTTTCGCAGCCAGGCCTAAGGCCAGAAGACTACGTTTTTTTTTTTAAGATTTATTAATTTATTCATATGAAACTGGGGTACCGGCCAGAGATGTGGAGGGTGAGAGGATTCACCAGAGTCAGAGAGGGGAGCAGAACAGGCAGATCAAACGAAGTACACTGCTGAGGGGAGCAGCGGGCGGGTCAGGAGAGGTCTGCTACGCCATGTGGATCTCCTCCGGGGCAGGCAGGGATCGAACTCATGCAGAATCGGCTTAAGCTTCTTAGCGCTGTGCTTTAACCCGCTGCGCCACCGGGGAGGGCCCACAAGACTACTTTTTAAGGAGATAATAAACCTATTGCTATTGAAATCATTTTTGGTTTAGTATTCTGTCTTGCAGTCAAATGCATTCTAAATTAAACATTTAGTTTCCTCACTTGTCAAATGAAGGTAATTTTGTGAGAATAAAATGAACTGAAAGTTGGGAAAATACCTAATGCAACCATGGGAGTGCCTTGGGACTTCCGTGTCCCTAAAGCTATCAGCTTTAAAGAAGGGAGGGTGGGTGTTGGGGGAGGGGCGGTTGGGGGATACTAGTTGTCCCATTATAAGCCACTGATAGATGATTTAACCCCAAAAGGGGTTTTTCTATGGGAAGAAAGAAGCTCCCATAATCATGTGGACTTAATGCTTAATTTGTTACACTTAGATCTAATTAACAAAACTCAGAATAGCAATTTTTCTCAATTATAAATATGATGAATTAAATGTTCCTAAACAATTTAAAATGCAATTACAAACAGTGCATCTGATTCGTTTGCTATTCCAAAGACCTCAAAGAGCCGACAAGACATTCAGGAACAGTGTTTATGCAATATAGTGCTTAGCACCTCACCTAAGTCCCTTTAAAATCACAACCTTCATTCATTATTCTGTCCTCCAAATATTACCTTCCCTAGATTGTTGCTATATTTATTTATTCTTGATTGCATTTTTCTGTGATCCTAGGGTTTCAGTAGTATTTTATCCTAACTTCTTGGGTGAGTCATTAGTGTTAACATCAACTTGCCAAAACTTAGAGCTGAGGAGATAAAATTAGGTCATCAGCTAGTGGACTCGGCTAGGGCATGGGACCTGCAGGCACAAATTACGGTGATTTAAACATGGTCCCGAGTCTCTAGCCTGGATTTCTTTTTATAAAAAAACTTCCATTTGTGATAAATTGGGAATTTGAAGCCCTTGCCTTCCTTATGTGAGATGAGCTATGAGCTATTACCTGTTCTTGTCCCTAAACCACCCCACTAGTCTAACCAGCAGGAAATCATCAGGCAAAACAAACCTAGTGATGTTCTACAAGGTGTTTGGTCATTACTCCTCAGAACTATCAACAGGAAAGACTGAGAAACTGTCACAGGACAGGGGAGACTAAAAGAAGTGATTCTGGAACCAAAGAGCACTAGGAAAGAAATTGACAATTCTGAATAAGTCTGGAGTTTGGTTAATAGTCCTGTGCCAATGTAAGTCTCTTGGTTTTGCCATATGGCAATGACCAGGTCATGTATGGGTAAAGGTTTCCATCACACGAGATGCGTAAGTTCTAGAGAGACCTACAGCTCAATTTCATGTCTACAGGTAAACAATAAGACTAACCATAAGACTGTGTGCTCAGAAATTTAACCGGGTAGACTCCTGCTAAATGCTTTTACCAAAACAACAGCATCAAAAGAAGCTGGGGCAGCTTCACAGACACCTCGGGAGGTTGTGGACGTACCTGTTACCTTGATTGTGGTGTTCCCAGCTCCAGGTGTTCCCAAATGTCCAGGCTCATCCA
>NW_004567114.1:7978277-8001516 GCF_000260355.1 Condylura cristata
CTGAGGGGAGCAGCGGGCGGGTCAGTAGAGGTCTGCCACGCCATGTGGTCACCTCCGGGGCAGGCGGGAATCAAACTCATGAGGAAGCGGCTTTAGATTCTCAGTGCTGTGCTTTAACCCGCTGCGCCACCAGGGAGGGCCAATACATCTGTTTTTTAAGTCAACATTAGAAGAAACTAATCAGTGGGATATCCATGGAGTCTGTGTATTATCTTTGCAACTTTTCTCTAGATGGAAAATTATTCCCAATGATTAATTTTTTTACCAGTGCTGGACTCTGGGCTGCCCCAGAAACAGACAAGGAGACAGGAAACCATAGAAGTACTTTCTTAGCAAATGCTAAGGAAGCAATTCGAGGACTCTTTGGCAGGGGTGTAAGACCGGAAAGGGGGTAGCAAGAGGCTGGGTGGGCAAGCAGATTACCATTAAGGATGCCCAGGTCTGTCCTGCCAGGAAACAGGGAGATGGTGGAGAGCACCTCTCGGGGTTACCCCAAGCAAGAGTTAAGGGTGCGAAGATATTTATCCACCATTCCTTTCAGACAAGGGTAGACCACCCGCAGGTGGACACTTCAGAATGCCCCAAAGGGGCCAAGCTGATGAGCGAATTATGTAGCCTTTGCGGGCTTCCTTTCCTTGCCCACTGGAGCCCAAGACCGCAACCTCCTACAGCAGTTGTAAGTAACAGTAAAGCCCTCTCCAGGTCCATCCCTGGTGACGCAGGTGTTAAAAGTCTAAAGTACTATCAAGCTATCTGCAGCCTCTGCAGCATGAGTTCAATCCCTGGCCAGGGAGGTGACCCACATGGCTCAGCAGACCTCTCCTGTCTCCCCGCTGCTTCACTCAGCAGTGTGTTTCAATAAATCCAACTTCTCTGCTCCCCACTCTGCCTCTGGTGAATCCTCTCACCCCCACCCATATCTGGCCTGTACCCCAGTTCTTGTGTGCATAAATAAGTAAATCTTTAAGAAAAATAAAAAAGAAAACAGTCTCCAGACCACAGTGGCTGGGGACAGCCTCAAGCAAGGGGCTGCAAGGCTCAAGGTTGGCAGCTCCCTGTGACAGACAAGAGGATGCAATGTGCCCAGGGGAGACACAGCAGGACGCAGGCAGCACTTGCCACTGGGCATCGTTCCCAGAACTGATTCCACCTTTAAATGCGTCTTGGCTGACATAACCCCATTGTGCTTTTATGATGCACTGACCCGGTCTGACAATATTATTTCAATTTTACTATAATTAATATAAGACGCTGAAATTTTCAGTTTCTACTTGATGAGAGCAAATCTGCAAAGTAAAATATCTTCCTTGGGATATTTTTCTCTGGGGAAATTGTCTCTGGGGAACTCCCTGTTGAACACGCTTTCTCTTTGCTTCTGTGCGTGTCCCCCACATGTCGTCATTGGGTCCTTCGGTCGGGTTTTAAGTGACCACACAGCTCCTTCCTGCCCTTGATGTTGTGTCTGTTTATTCTGGGATTATTTGGTTTACTCATAAAAACCAATTCCTGATGTTTATTCTTTCCTGCTAATGTGGACAGAAACAATGACCTCGTCTATCAGAAAATAACCAGGAAAGCAGAAGTCATTTCAATCATTTACATGGAGGGAATTTATCAAAGAGAATTGATTATATAGCTAAAGAGCCAAATGGGGGGGACTGTGAGTACACCCAGAGATTAGTAGCGAGAAGAAATGGCCAGCACCTTTGAGCTGGTGGAACAAAGAAGATGCTCCAGGAGCCCAGAGGCTAGAGGGCCCCAGAAGAAACTGACCCCAGGACAGCAGCTGGCATAGGGACGTGATATAGCTGGTGCTGGAGACTGGCTGAGGGGAGGACAAGTAGAGAGAAATCGCTTAGCTCCTCTGCTCCTCTCGCTCTCTGGCCTACCTCTGACCAGCCTGGAGCTGCCTCCCTATGCGCTGCAGGAGGAGAGCAGGGTCAAGAGTGAAGGGGAGGCTCACGCCACCCCCAATCATTGGAACAGGCATGTGCCTTGCAGAAGAAAGAAATATTCACCTATATTTCAATTGAATAAATTTGACAAGTAACTTGTGTATGTTGAACACATATATATGCACAGCAGGTTACTTAAATGCATTTATATGTTGCAATATGGTTCCAATATAACAATGTTTATCACGGTACAATGTTATTATGCCTTCCACCATGCAGGAGAGGGCTGTGGTTTATACGCTGCTCATTACAGGAGCGAGTCACTATGAAAAACAATATGGAAGTTGCTCAAAATGTTGAAAATAGATCTACCACACGATCCCGTAATTCCACTTCTGGGTACACACCCAAGGGAAATGGAAATAGGATTTGGATGCAACAGGTGCTCTTCTGTATGTAAGGCAGCAAGTTCGTAACGGCCAACGAGGAAAATACTCTGTGTGAACACTCCCTTGTCAGAATGAAAAGTAAATCGATCCTATTAGTTCTCTACCTCAGATCATTCAACCACCCTTTCATCCAACAATTTTTCTCGATGGCACATTGTTATGAATACACGGTACTTCATAACTGGATTTTGCTCTAATTAATTGCGTTATTAGATGGTCCAACTGTCACACTGTCCCTAGGAGCACCGTCAGGAGGCCCCTGGCATCCTTGGAAGAAGTCTTCCTTTCCGGCAAGATGACCCAGAGCTTTCCTCTCTGATTTTCTCACAAGGAAGTCCTGATTCCATTAGCGGAGGAAGAGTTGCTGAAGATCAAAGCCTGGCTGCCAGTTTACCCGGGGAGGAAGTGAAAAAGTTGGAATCATTTTTTGAGGTTATGAATTTGTACTGGTAGTGTTACAGGGGAGGGAGAGAGGGGCACCAGTGACCCCCAAACCTGCCTGCTCTAAATGGGTTCTGCCATCTACCACATCAAGACAAAACATATAAGATTTTACTGGAAAGGAACTTTAATACATGAGTATACAATGCTAAAGACAAAGAATATAATTTCTCAATCAAACACCTGAAGCGACCCGTCCCCTCATGGGCAAAAGTCAACCCAAAAGGGACCGGTCCAAAGCAAGGCCTGAAAGTTGCCACAAGTCTAAAGCACCTTATGGCCGGGACCCATAGAAAAGGGTCAGAAATGGCCAGACAAGTCTGGGAGGAAAAGAGCAACATCAAAATCAATATATCAATATAAATGCTGCCACAGTCACCTCCCCACAGTCTCTCACCATCTGTCTCACCCAGTCCAGGACCAGAAGCAAAGTTTCTTCACATGTTTCTCTGGTCCATGTGGCTTCCTCAGGTCTCCTTCTGGCTCTCCATCCCGCTTCCTTCTTCTTCAGATTCCTTCTCTTCTCTGCTCAGCTCCTCCCTCCCCCTGGGTGGGGCAGGAAACCCGGAACTTCCCCCTTTCCTGGGGACCACCCAGTTACAGTAGCTCCAATTCAAACTAAAATCTGATGGAAATTCACATTTTTAATTTATTTTCTTACATCACTGTTCATGTTTGTACAACAGTTAATGTCATCTTTCAAGTGATATGGAAATTCACTTTTGAAAAAGCCAGGGTTCATCATTTCCATGGCCAAGTCTTTTACATACCAGGCGGAACCCAGATGCCTTAGGGAAGATCTGATGGGCGCTGGCTCTAGACAGGACTAACCACAAGCCAGGCCCTCTGCGAGTGATGCCACCAGGAGCCAGTGGCAAGCTGACTGCGTGCCAGACATTGGCACTAAGCACTTCAACCCGCCTTATCTCATGGACCCATCGGCACCTCTGCCAGGCTGTGATCGCCAGGCTCCTTCACAGACCAGAAAACAGACTCAGAGAGGGCAGATGAGCCCAGTCCGCAGCCTGCCTGGCCAGTACCCTGCAGCACTGCACCCAGGCCACACTGGGGTCATCCCAGCCCCATCAGCCAACCGCTCTGAACCTCCTGCCACCACTGTCCGCTCCTTGTGCGAATGCGACCTTTGCTTCCAAGACCTACCCTTCAAATTCCAGCGTGATGGCTCCTCTTCCAAGCCCCTTGCTCCTCTTCCATCTCAACATACTTAGAGCTGCGTGCCTGTCTCTGAGTGTGGGTGCACCGTGGTGCGCCCCTAAGGGCAAGCCCTGCATGTCCTTCATCCACACAGCATGCAGCCGACATAGCAAGGAACATCTGATGAAGGAACAAAGAGGGAAGCCTGGCTCTCAGCACACCTGGCGGATGCTGATGCCTCTCCTCTCTGTCCTCAGCTTGACACCTCTCTTGCCTCAGTTGGGCACCTCATCAGATGGCTGCTTTTCCGACATCCCGGGAGTCTTTGTCAGCTGAGGAGAACAGCAGAATGATGTACTCTGGCAACATCTGAGAGATCCATGAAGAAAGCCAAGCCGGGTCCCGTCTGAGGATGGCAGCTCATCCCAGGGCTTGAGAGCACAGGACATCCCCCCAGAATTCAAGTGAACTCACACCAGATGGTGCTCAATCAATACCATCTCTGGCCTCTCCCCTCTCTCCTTTCCCTTCTCACCTCTCTTCTCCCCTCTCCTTTCCCACCTCCCTCCTGTCACACAAGCTGCCTTGGCAAGCCGCCATCACCAAGAATGCAAGTGCAGCCACCCTCTCTCTGGTGAGCCGCCTCTGACACACTCAGAACTCGGTAGGTTACTTCTGAAGGGCCCTGGCTGCCTTCTTCGGAGCTGTGTGTCACGTGTGAGCCCAGCCTTCCAGCCTGCCCTGGGGGCGCATGCGCGGGTCCCTTGGCCTCCCTGAGGCTAAAACCTGAGCAGGTTCCTGCGGTACCCAGGGGGGCGCAGCCAGCCTGCTTCAGTGGCAGTGTGTGTCTGTGGCTGCGGCTCTGCTGAAGTCCTTGAAACAGACTGCGCCCTGAAATAGGTGCAGTGTCCTTCCGCCCCTCTGCTCCCCCGCTCACATTACTGACTCAGCCACCATGTCTATACGTGAAGAAAAAGACCCCCAAGAAATGATCAGTGTCGGCATAGCAACTGTATGTTAATTGTGTCTTCCCTTAAGCAGACCTGCAGGACCTCTACCCCATCTTAGTCCAGCCACCCTGCACCTCAAAATAGAACTGCATTCCTTTGAATTGATGCATATTTCAGATTTTCCCTCAACTCCCAGGGGACCCGCAAAGACACAGCAACAGAAGGATGGAGTTTTCCCTTGGAGGTTCGAGGAAGCACAACTTCTCCAGCTCGCTGCTTTGATCCTCAGTTGTGACTTGTGACCTTCCAGACAGGGTGCTGGATGCTCCATGCCAGCATAGCTGCTTTCTACCCCAGCCAGAGTGGAGCGATGAGCCCTCAGGCTGCCTGCTCAGCCCCTTCCACTTCTTCCACCTCCTGACAAGTCTTCAGGGCCTTTGGAGAAAAGACTTGTGCTGGAGATAGTGGCTGAGGCAGTGGCTGGCGCTTGTTGACAGGAGCCATTTCTCCTAACAGGCCCCCTTTATTCAAGACACGTTTTATTTTTCAAGTACCTGCTTGGAAGGGACATGATACACTGCAAATAAAGAAACACCTGTGAGCCTCAGACTACTCACACAAGAACCTGAGTGATCCAAACAGACAAGGTGGTCTTGTGTCAACTTAGTGTCTCACTCGTCTTTGTCCTTCAGGGTTCAGAGCAACCTTGGGAAGCAGGTAGAGAAAACCACTGTCCATTCAATAAGTGGGGAGGCGCAGGTGCTGAGGCAACCTGCTTATGCCTGGGTGGTGCTCGGAGTCAACAAAGGACTGATATCTAAAATAAAGAACTCTTAAAATGCAACAGTATGAAAACCAATAACCCACTTCTATTTTTGTTTCTACCACCACCCCTCATATCTTCTTGTCCCTCCCTCCCTCCTCCTCCCCTTCAACTTGTGAAGCTCACTTTGTTTATTAATGTTCTCTGGTTTTTCTAATTATTTTACTTTGCTGAATCATCTGCTATGTAAGTGTCCAGAATGTGTGTGTCATTCTGACTGGCTTTCCTACACTCATCCCTTCAACCTCCTTCTATTTTGCTGTAAATGGCAGCACCTCATCTTCCTCACGGCTGAATAGTATTCTACCGCATAGCTGGACCACAGCTCTTGATTGAATCCTTTACCTGCATGCACTTGCGTTGCTTCCATGTCTCAGCTTTAGTAAATCATGCAATGACCCACTTTTAGAAAATGACAAAGGATTTGACTAGATATGTCATAGAGGATATAAGAATGATATTAGCCGGCCCTCCCTGGTGGCGCAGCGGGTTAAAGCACAGCACTGAGAATCTAAAACCGCTTCCGCATGAGTTCGATTCCCGCCTGCCCTGGAGGTGACCACATGGCGTGGCAGACCTCTCCTGACCCGCCCGCTGCTCCCCTCAGCAGTGTACTTCATCGATCTCCCTGTTCTGTTCCCCACTCTGTCTCTGGTGAAGCCTCTCGCCGCCCCTGAGCTTCTGGCCTGTACCCCAGTTCTGTATGTACTAATAAATAAATCTTTAAAAAAAAAAAAAAAGAATGATATTAGCCATTCAGAAAATGCAAATCCAAATCACACTAGAGTACCAATTCATACCAACTGGGTTAACTACAATCAAAAGATCAGTAACACCAAGTACTGGCAGGGAGGCAGAAACATTTCTAGTGGGAATACAAACTGGTACAACCATTCTGGAAAACAGATTATCAATCTCTTATAATCACATACTGTCCATCTAACTCAATCATTTCATTCCCAGACATTTACCGTAGAGAACAAAAAGCTACATCTACATAACACCTGTGCATTAAAGTTTATAGTTTCAAACTGGAAAAATCCAGCTGTCCCTCATCAGATGAGTAAACAAAAGGGTGGGAGAATACTCATACACTTTTATATTGTAAAAGGAATAAACTGTTGATGGACATGCCAGCTTATACAACCTCAAAGACATCATCCTGAGTGAGAGAAGCCTGCCACAGAGTTGTGCACTATATGATTTCATCTACATGAAGTTCTTGAAAAAAACAAAAGTGGAGTAATGATGGAGACCAGACCAGACATTGCCAGGGTTTCTGGTTTTTTGAAGTCCTTAAAGGGCATCTTTGGAGGTCAAGGATCTCTGCCACAACCTGTGACAGTGGTTACACGTATTTTAAGGTTAGAGAATCATACTCTATGAATAACAAAAGCCAAATTTCATGTGTGATTATTTTTTAAAATAATATAATATTATTTTTACATCATTTTGTGCCTTTTTCCATCTCAGTTGTAATCTCTGTGGGCTTCTCATCAGTGTGATTATTTTTTAATAAAACTTTAAAGAATCATTGGTAATTGAAGACCAGGTCACCCCTACCCTCATCTGTCTGTCTTCCTTGTACATAGCCTACAGCAGCTCGAAGTTTCTTTGTGGCACAGCACTCAGGCCTCCACTCAAAGCCGTGTCTTTTACAGGAAATTCTAATAAGTTTCACCTCAGCTCTTCCAGCCCACAGGAATAAGAACTGGGAAGGAGAAGAATGGGGACTGCTGGGAGCGCATACACTGGCAATATGACAGAATCTAAGCGAAGGAGGAGACGGAGAATATGAAATGTAAACGCACACATCCAAGACATGTCCGTGTCCAGGCCATTTGGCTCAAGCCTTAAATACCCACCTCTGACATGTGTGAAGTTCCTGGTTCCTGACAGGAAGCCTGAATCCCAAGGAGGTCACTACAGAAACAGACTCATTTTGCTCCAGAAAATTACCTGTATTGTTGGCCCCTCAGGGCCACCGGGCACACCTGCAGCCCTGAAGGTTGACGATACACTGATTTCCCTTTCAGAGGGGTGAGAAACTGTTCCCAGAATGCCAGCGAGAATGTCTACCAATAGCCAGCATCTGCCTCAGGATGGCCTTGTCATCTCTGTCCCCATGACCAGTGAGCATCTCCTCTTTCATTGAGCACCTGCTATGCTCAGGCACTTCTGAAGAGCTTGACATGAATGGTTCCTTTGAATTCTCACAATAGTCCCAGGAGCTGGAACCCTACTAAGCCCCATTTTACAGATAAGGAAACTGAAGCCAGAGTGGTCAAGTGACTCACTTAAAGTCATCCGGCCAGTAAGGGGGGGGCCCAAGATGGATAGCCCCAGGTCCCCTCACAGTAGGCCAGACATGGAAAAGCACACATGACAGACTGAGCTCTGGGGCTGTCACAGAAGAGAAGAGACAGTGAGGATGACTAAGGAATCCAGGCTGCTTCTCATGGCAAGTTGGGGGCAGCGTGGCCTGCAGAGGGAAGTCTCATTTATACCAGAGAGTTTATACCTCATCCTGCCTTTGTCCCTCTTTGTCTGAGTTTGTATTATTTCTAGATCACTTGTAACTATTCTCTCGAAGTCACTGCAGGGCATTGTCATGACCTGAAGCGAGTGAATCCAGGGTTCTATGCCTGTTCTTTTGTTACAGCTTTGCAGTCACCTCTGGGTGGGTCTAAGATTCCTTTCTTTCTTATATATGTATTTTGTACATCGTTGTTCATTTTTGTGCAATGTTTGCTTTCTTCTCGCAGGTGTAATCCCTCGAGAATTCTATATATATCGATCCTGAGACCAGCCTAGGTGAGGAAAAGAGAGATGGGAGTGTTGGGGTAATGGCAGCCCCCTGGCCACCCCTCAAGTACAGGAGAAGCATATATATCCCCCACTTTTTGCAGAGACATGGAAGGAAGCCATCACTTGGCTTTTTCATTCCATTTGTTTGAAATGTTCTTGATTCTCCTTTTCTTTAGTCCAGTTCATTTAACAAGCTGAATTTCTACAATTGGCAGAAATCTGATTTCCTGCTTAAAAAAAAAAAAGAAAAAAACATCAAAATAACAAAAAGCCACCCTAGCCACCCACAAGTCTAATAATGAAAAGAAAGTCTCTGGCCACAGAGCGTGAATTCAGGGCTGCACAGCACAGGCCTGTGCATCTTCCTGAGTCCTGAGGTTGAGGAGGAAACTCGGGAAACCCAGGGCTCTCTGGGACGCACTGGACCTGAGGGCCAGAGCGGACAGCTGGAGCTGGGCGGTGTTTGTGGGATCTCCCAGTCCCAACCCAGATCACTTGGCATTATTCGTCCCCATTTTCAGAGGACAGCGGCCTCATCTTCCCCCTTTGAGGTCCCACCCCCCGATGGAGGGGTCTCCCCCATGGCTGGACAGGAAGTGCTGCTGATTGATGGCAGCTGCCCCTCTCGGGGTCTCTCCCAGCAGGGCCCTAAGAGGCAAAGTGAAAAGTGACTTCTAGGGAACATGTTGGTTGATAGCTGCAGACGTAGAAATTTCCCCACCATGGCTCAGTCCTGTGGCTTTTCATACAGAACCCATAAGGCAGGACCACCTATGTGTATGGAAGGACACAGTATTGAAATGCTGACCCTCTGTTCAGAACTGTGCCAGGCCTTGTGGTATAACAGCCTCAACCTGATGGGTAGTCACATGCCAAGTATTTTGCCTAGGCTGAGGGTCCCACTTTGATTCTATGTGAGATTCGGGTGTGCTGGGCCTATCTGACCCCAGTGAGGAAGACCCCAGCAGAAGTCTACTTGCTTGAGGCCTGAAACACCTCCTGGGAGAGACTTCACCCCAAAGGAAAAGGGCAGCTACCTCGTATGAGTGCAACACCATCCACTAAAATCAGTTTCCATAGAATGTAGCAGGGGAAAAAATAAATCTCAAAATCACTATACATAAACAAGCTTGGCATGTGTTTTGCTTTCATGCCAAAGAGTTCCAGAACTGGTGGTCCAGCACTAGCATGGTTATTAGGGACACAGCTGTCCGACTTTCTGCTCCACCATTAAGAGATGTGGCTTCTAGCCACAAGCTTTCCTTGTGGTCCAAGACGGCTGTTGGAGTTCAAGCCATCACAGCTCAAGTTGTTGTCTTCAAGAAAGAGGAAAGAGGGCCCTCCCTGGTGGCGCAGCGGGTTAAAGCACAGCACTGAGAATCTGAGGCCACTTCCGCATGAGTTCGATTCCCGCCTGCCGCCTGCCCCCTGCCCCAGAGGAGACCACATGGCGAGCCAGACCTCTCCTGACCCGCCCGCTGCTCCCCTCAGCAGTGTACTTCGTCGATCTGCCTGTTCTGCTCCCCACTCTGTCTCTGGTGAAGCCTCTCATCGCCCCTGAGCCTCTGGCCTGTACCCCAGTTCTGTATGCACAAATAAATAAATAAATCTTTAAAAAAAAAAAAAGAAAGAGGAAAGAGGGCAAAAAGGGACACGTTTCAGTGAGAAAAAAAATTCCATCTTAAATGGGCCAATTTTATCTTAATGCCATCAGCAGCAGCCAGAATAAAACCTAATAGAATATACCTAATTCTAGCTCAAATTAGAGGCAGTAATTTTGCTTTCAATTGTAGATGATCTCTTGGGATCAAAGAAAGTGTGGTTAGGAGCCCAAGGAGGAGAAAAGTATTCCTTAAAAACCAGCAAAGTGTTGATAGTTTCTCTCTCCTGGTGAATGGGTCTGCCCTTGGCCCTGGCCTGCCAAATCCCTTAGTGGCATGTGGAGACTATCCGGGTAAAAGGAGCCCTCCGGCCTTGTGGGTGCAGGCCTGGGTATGTCCACGGCACTCCAAGTGGAATCCTCAGAAAGGGGTTCCCCAGCCTTGTGGTATGTACACGACACTCCAAGATGGAATTCCCAGACTCTGCTCATTGGCACTGATTCCAGAAGATTGTATGCAAGTACCAGCCTCACTGATTCTATATTCTTGAGCCTCTCTAAGCCGTACGTCTGGCCCCCCATCTTCAAAATGGAGACAAAGTATTAATATTCATTAATAGAGAAGTGCTTTTATAACCACGAATGCTTTATACACATTGATGCTATTCCTTTTTTCCTCGTGGCTGGGTTTAGCAAGATTAAAAACCCAGCTCAGGGATGCAAACAGCCGTGGCAACACTGGCTTGTTGTAAAATGAACCCTTTCAAGTTCCACAGAACTCACTTGCTTTTGAAGCCCTGTAGCCCTTGGGCTGGAGGCCTGGGCTGTCGCTGTCACTCTGCAGCTGTTCCATGTGCTTAATGTACATTTAACGATGCCAACAACTTTGAAGTGTGAGAGTTTCGTGCCCAGCTGGCTCCCTATGAAGACAGTCAAAATCCCAAGGGAGTATAAACTTATCCGGGTGCAAGTGAGGACCAGCACCATATACTTTACTGTTTTCATGTTTCCCTGCATGCCTCCCTCTGCCAAGGGCCAAACCCACGTAAAACCAGTTTTTCACAGCCCTCCGTTTTACAGTTTTTTGAGATGATCCTTTGTTTTTGCAAACTGACAAATTCCAAAGTGTTTTTGGACCCCATGGGTCATCCAGATTCACAGCGACCCCATTTCAAGGACAGATATAACCTCTCCCATCTCGCAGATACACGGATTATTTCAAAAGAGTTAACTGACTGTGAGATCATTTGCTCAGCACTGCCCAGGGAGTATGTGGTAAATCTGGGGCTGGGGGTCACTCCCGCTCTGCTCTAGACCTCCCCAGAAAGGTGTCGAGTTGTCTTTGCCATGTTCTCACTTCCCACTGTCTGTTTGGACTCTACATGAAATTTAAAAGGCAAAAGCTTGATATCGCTCACTGAGAACATAGTTGTCAAACTTAAGCTTGTCAAAAAATCACCTGAGCAAATTATAAGGTCTGTCTGGGCCATTTCAATGAATAAGGGTGTCGGCAGTGTTCTAGAATTCTTTCTGTTCAAAGTGTGGTCCTGGGTTGGGCAACATCATCATGACCTGGGAGCTTGTTACAAATGTAAAATCTCAGATACCATGTGATCTTACTCACAGGTGGTACATAAAGATACAAACTAAATAAAACTAAAGCAGATTTTTAGATTGTAAGAACAAAATAGTAGCTACCAAGGAAGAGGTTAATCAGATTAGAACCGGTCATCTCCATGGTAATGGATAGAAATTAGTATGCTTAAGGTGGCATGATGTAATTTCTAGGAAATACACACCTTTGGTCACTCATATGCCCAAAATATATTTCTTCTACATCTTTGGTCATCATCCGCAGTTCTTGGCTCCAGATTTTCTTGAAACTTCTTTACAGCATTAAAGGTGTTTCTTGTTATGTCAATGAAGACCACTTTTGGAACTCTTCTGGTATTAGAGTCTGGTGACCAGGGAGATATCATTTATAGTGTTGGTATGTCCAGCCCCACCCCCTGACCTCCAGAGAGGGAAGAGGGGCTGGTGGTTAAACTTAAGTTAAGCAGCCATTGGCCAGTGAGTTCCTCAGCCGAACCTACTGTAATGAAGCCTCCATTTGTGAAGATTTGGGGAAGAATGGTACACTTAGAGGGTGCATCTTTCCTTCATGCCTCCCTCTAGATAGTTCTCCCATCTGGATCTGGCTGTTGATTAGTATATGTTAACAGATTTCCTAAGGTCTTTGTTCCATTCTAGCAAATTAATTGAACCTGAGATATGAGGCTCCTGGGAGCCTCTGATTTATGCCAGTGCATCAAAAACACAATCATAATCTGGGTTTGCAATGGGCACTCAAATTCTGGAGAGGAGATCATAGGGACCTCTGCTCTAGAGTTCCCTGGTTGGAAACTGAGGCTCTTGCGGGCTTGCAACAGGCACTTGAGGAGACGGAAAACTTAGCCTGCAGAGTCTGATTCATCACTGTGTAAATGCAGAGTTGAGTTAAGCCGGTGACTGAGAAATGCTGGTCAGTGAGGAAGTGTCAGCACCTACTCTCACGCTTATCCACTCTCAGGATAGCCTCCATGCAGGCAATATAGACAGATGTTGATTTAAAAGACTGAAACCTATACAATGCCATAAAGCAATATTATTTCAATTTTTAAAAAAAAAAGATAAAATGCAAATTCTCAAACCCTGCCCCAGACCTACTGCATCAAAACCTGCATCTCAAGATCCCTAAGCAATGTATCTGCACAAGGAAGTTTAAGAAGCCCTGGCCTGAGTGTTTGAGATACTAGTCTTCTTGGCTCACTCTCCCCAAGAGTGTCCTAAAAAAATACACTGTTCCATTTTGTCAATGTCCTCAATTCCACAAAAAGAGTAATTCAAGCAATTAAAACAGCTCATCGATTGGCTGAAAAAAATAAAAAACGTTTTAAATGGTGTAACAGTAGCAGAAATCGTTGGATGCTTACTGGGAATTCTTTCTTAGGGGCAAACAGACATGAAGGTACTTGCAAACATTATCCCACCCACACAGAAGCCCAGATAATAAGGCACCACACTGTTTTGTAGATGAGAAAACTGGATCTCAGAGAAAAAGGACTTCCAGGGAAATATCAAGGTGATTTCTAGGAAATATATACTTTCAGTCATTAATATGACCAAAAAATATTTCAAATTATGTTTCATATGACCAAAGTATATCAGTTTGATAATGAGGGCCACTTGAACCCAAGACCATCACACCCTCTCTTGAAACCCCAGTTTCAATTACTCTGTGCAATGGTGCTTTCAAAGTCTGGCCTCCGGATGACAGGCCCCGCCCCTGAAGACGATGCAAAGAGGCCTTGCTGCTCCAAGGGCATGAAGTCACACCAGCATCCATAGCACCTGGGAAATGTGGATTCCAAGACACACCCCAGACTTACACCAGAAGCTCCATGCCAGGAAGTTGCAGACACTATAGTGTGACTGTTAGGTTTAGAGTCGTAGTTTCTGTGTAAATTCCAACTTCACCACCATCTTAGACCATCCATGTAGAACTCCTACCCTGCCCCACAGGTAAAACCTTCCAAGCCAGAGTGTACACCAGAGTTCACACTGAGAAGCTGACAAGTCTCCACTAACTCAATGTAAATCCAGTTGGGATCCTGCCCTTGACCCCCTAGAGAAGTCCCAGAATGGTGGCGTGACCCTAAGAGCCACCAGTGAGCAGATAAATAAAAAAAGAGCAATGAACAATTGCATGGCATAGACATATAGACATGGCATAGAAAAGTAAACATGTGTGCCGCCATTTTGAAATGGAGCCAAGCAAACTCTCAGGGCAATTGCCTTACACAGGCGGGGCCAAATCCCCAACATCTCAGAAGCTGTTAGGATGAGTAGATCCTGTTTGAAAGGACAAATAAAAGGGAAATTTTTCTTTCACCTGACCATCACTGCCTCCTTCTTTTTCTCTCATGTAAACCCCTGTCTTTTGTTGTACCTCAGGACACATTTCTAGGTTTTTCATAAAATCTGTGTTCCCTGAATTGATTCTTTGATCCCAAATAAATATACCTTGCCCTTTAATTGTCTCCCAAGTTTTAAGCTAACAAAAGGGACTGAACAGGTGAGATAAGGTGAGGACAGGAAAGAAGGGCCAGGGCTGAGAAAATGGAGAAAAGGATGAGACAGAAAGGAAGAAGTCAGTAGCTTAGAAGGTCAAAGGTACAGACATCAGCCTAGTGATCTTAAACCCACTCCTGCTACTTGTTCAGGGTTTGGTATTTTACCCCCTTGTCCTAGGTCCTATCCATAAGAGCCAACCCACGCCCAGTCTGTGCCCCTACCCCTATGCCCACTAAGCCTGTCCACAGCTGCTCTTAGCTTCCTCCCCTTCTCCTTGGCCTTGCTTCACTAGATTCCATTTTCTATGCTGCCAAGTCTGTCTGAGACATTGTGAGCTCTTAGGGGGGAAAGGACCCTTAATCTGGGCCAGTTAGCCTGGCAGAGAGGGAGGGAAGGACTGACTGAGACACCAGAAGTACCTGAGAAAAAACACTCAAGCCAGGATCACAGAGAAGAGAATGGAAAAAGAGAAGTTCAACACTGGTGGTAAAACTATATGCACTTGAGTGAAATCTAATATGCACGTGTCTGAGACTTTTAACTCATCTGAATACATTTGTGTGACAGCCATTTGATATCCAGGAAGCCTCTGGAATGGCTTTAATAGGCTTTATTAAGCTCTTTATTTTCAACATCAGGAGCTTGTGTTCTGCCAGGAGAGGATCAGATTGAAACCTATAAGATCCCAGAAAACATTAATATGCCTCACCCACTGTTAGCCAACATGACCACCCACATGACCACCCACACCCCTAACCTACACTTCTCACCTAGTAACTGCCTGAATATAGATGTGTTAGTCAGCTTGGTCTTCCACAGCAGAATACCATAAACTGGGTGACTTAAACAAACATATATTCTATACTAATGTTTATAGTGGCATTTGCCAAAAGTTGGAAATAACCCCAAATTTTCATCAGTGGGTGAGTGGATAAACAAAATATGATATATACATCAATGGAATATTATGCAGTCTTAAAAAGGAGGGAAATCCTGTCACATGTACAACATAAACAAACATTGAGAACATTATGCTGTTACCCACTAATTATTTTTGCCCACTTATATGAGGTACCTAAACTCCATAAAGAAGGAAAGTAGTGGAATGATGGTTGCTGCAGCTGGGGGGAGATAAGAATGGAGAATTACTTGCCATTTAATGGGTAAAGATTGCCACAGGAAAAGATGAGAAAGTTCATCTAGAAATAGGAAATAAAGAAGGATCATTGAGCCAAATCTAAGGTGTCATTCAGGGATGTAATATTATGCCTCTTGGTGAAGATTCCATCTTCTCTTCACTAAATAACAAAATCCAACCCTTGGTCTATTTCCAGCCTATGCTACAAATACCTGATTAGAAATTATGAGTCTGGCTATTTTTTCATAGACCCAAGGGGGAGACTGTAGTCCCAAAAGAAACTTGCACTTACAGGCAGCTCAGGGAAAGCATTTTGTGATCTTTAGGCATATAAAATTCTTTTAAAAATCACTGTTTACTGATTCAAAAAGACACCTGCACTCCCATGTTTATTGCTGCTTTATTTACAATAGGAAAGACATGGAATCAACGCAAATGCCCAAAAGTAGATGACTGGATTAAAAAGATGTGGTACATATACACAATGGAATATTACTCAGCGATCAAAAAGGTAAGCTCAATCCTTTTGCAGCAACATGGATGGAGCTGGAAGAGATCATGCTTAGTGAAATAAGCCTGAAAGAAAAATACCGATGGTTTCACTCATAGCAGGAGCATCAAGGACCAGGGGAGAAAAAAAAATAATGATGAACAACTATAAATACCAGAGACATTTTACAGGGGTGAATTGGGGAATGGGATCAAAAATGGGGAGGGGGAAGTGCACAGGACAATGGTGATGGTACACAGGGGGTGATCTGGTGATGGGAAGCCCACAGGGATTACAACTGAGATGGAAAAGGCACAAAATGTTGTAAAAATAAGCTATTATATGGCCCTCCCTGGTGGCGCAGCGGGTTAAAGCACTGCACTGAGAAGCTTAAGCCACTTCCACATGAGTTCGATCCCCGCATGCCCCGGCGGTGACCACATGGTGTGGCAGACCTCTCCTGGCCTGCCCGCTGCTCCCCTCAGCAGTGTACTTCGACATTCTGCCTGTTCTACTCCCCACTCTGTCTCTGGTGGCTCCTCCCACCCTCCCACATCTCTGGCCTGTACCCCAGTTCTGTACAAATAAATAAATAAATCTTTAAAAAAAATAAGCTATTATAATAAAATTTTTTAAAAATCAGTATTTATGTGCTTTGGGATGAGTCCTGCTTATTGCATTTCTGAGCTGGTCAAGGCTGCTGGTGTTTAGATTCAGGAAAACTCAGCTCAGAGCCCATCTGTATAGACAGTTTTGGAGGAAAGTCATGGTGAGTAGTCAGGCTGAAAATTGGTTTGGGATTTTGGTGGTTGTTTTAAAAATGTCCTTCAACCACTATGGAGATGAGTGTCATATTTTAAAACACACTGTCTTGCGAAAACTCACAAAATATCATCTTCTGCTCTCCTGATCTTTGGGCATTCTAATTTCAGATGTCTGCCCTTAAAATGTGATGAATGGCTGTCAATTTAAATACCAGCCTCTTGATTCAGGCTCCCCTTAAGGGGACAGAGGGTTTTGTAGCTGCTCGGAGAGATGATTTCAAACTTGGACATTCATCTCTGCTGGTGCTAATTACATGGAAAGCCCTAGCCAGAATATCTTTTGGAGCACGTTGGGTGTGTGTGCGTGAAGGTTTTGGCTGCCTCTCCCCTTCAAACTCCAGGATTAGGACTCAGCTGGTCCCTAAGAAGCTGAGCACAAATTCAGGGTAAGAAACCTATTTTGTTCACCCCTATCTTTTGTTGTGGGTAGAAGATTGGGTGAAGCCAGAGGTGCAGGTTGAAAGAATTCACCAGAGACAGAGGGTAAAGCGGAAAGGGGGATTTACTGAAATGCACTGGTAAAAGAAGTAGAGGGCAAGACAGGAGGGGTCTGTGCTTGAAGAATTTGGGGCTCCCTCTTATAACCTGTCTGCACAGGCTTTTCGTGACCAGAGTGGTAGTTAGTGCTGGGATGTCTGGCCTTGGGCTAATGCTTTTGACACAGAACATGTCCTGCCCTGCTTCAGCATGGTCACGGTGAACAGTCTTATGGTCTGGTTCAAGGCAACCTTACCAATTCTCTTTGATCTGTTCTAGCCTCCCAGACCTTCCTGCTAGGCAAGGGGTGGGAGCTCAGTTTTGCGTTTTGTTTTTTGAAATATTTATTTTTATTTATTCATATACAACCCGGGGTGCAGGGGAGGAGAGTGACAGGATTCACCAGAGACAGAGTGGAGAGCAGAACAGGTAGGTCGACTGAAATAAACTACTGAGGGGAGCAGCAGGCAAGACAGGAGAGGTCTGCTGCACCGTATGGGTCAGCTCCCTGGCTGGGGGTCAAACTCATGCTGCAATGGCTGGCTGGCAATAACTTGACTGCACTGAGACTTTAACCCCTGTTCCACCAGGAAGGCCTCCAAATGCTTCATCTTCATTTAGGTAAACAAAGAACACTCAAAACTTGTTCTTTGTACTAACAAATAACCAACTTTTAAACACTGAAACTGTTGTATTATATCTATGATTCAGGACTTATTAATCCTGAAGGCAAAGATGACTGCAATGAGAGGTTAATGATTAATTTGTCTCATTTGGGTTTACTCCTAGCTGGTTTCTTCTTTCTAATAAGTTGGCTGAATATAGGCCAAACAGATCTGCCAGTCCTTAACGAAACAATTAAGCCTGACTACAGATCCAGCCACTGGCCCACAGATCCCTAAGTATTAAAAGCTCTCGGTCTTGCCACTAGCTGCGTTTCTGAGGACGTCAACCTGGGTAGAGTCTTGCAGACTGTATAACACTTTGTATTTTTCAAAGCATCTTTGTATGTATTTATACCAATTAATTCTCCCGCCCACCTGGCTAAATCAAAAGTATTGCCGCTTTGCAAAGAAGACTGAGGCATGGAGAAATCAATTGATTGACTCACTGGAGTTAGTAGTAAAGTTCAAATCCTAATGGCTTTTCTACAGTCATGTAGCCCTTAACAACAGGGACACATTCTAAATAGGCCATTTAGTCATTGTGCAAATGTCACAGAGGGTAACTTCACAGACTCAGCTGGTAGAGCCTCCTTCACACCAAGGCCCCTGCTCCAGCCTGTGGGGTCATCATCTGCAGCCTGACATTGACCAAAATATCACTAAGTGACATGTGGCTGTACTGTTCTGGTTTAATCACTCCTGATTTAAGTGCACACTTGTAAGTTTAAAACTCCAGGTTTATTTGTACAAAAAGCACAGTAAGACCCCCATACGAGGCACACAGCAGCCCAGGTTTCACACCAGCCCCGTCCTCACATGGGCAGGTAGGGTCTGCACCTCTGGAGTTTTTGTAGGGGCCTGACCATCTCTGGGTGCCCAGCCTGCAACCACCCCTTAATTGCTAGCCCCTATAGGCTGGACGGTGGAAAGGAGAGCAGGAAAGGTTGGGGAGTAGAAGAGTCAGGCTACCACCTGCGCTTAACTAGTACTATAGTTAAATGGCTACCAGCCAAGTTTGATTGTTGCTGGAACTTTCTTGCATTCTTTTGGGTTTTTCGCTGGTTCCTATCAGGGCCGCAATTGCGGACACTGGCTGCCGGCAACGCATTCTAGCCCTTTCCTGCACCCACTCACTCCACACGGTCTCTATGGAGTCCCTGCAGCTTTGCTAAAGACTCTTCTTGTGCAGGATTAAGACTTTCAGTCTGAACTGTCTCCCATGAGATTAGGGGATACTGACAATAACTGAAGTGACATTCAAATATATCCAGTATATTGATAATAATTTAGCTCTAACACACTTGTGTGCTTCTCAAAAACTATAAAAATAAAATCACTTTCAAGACAAAAATAAATCTAAATAAGATTGAGCTATATTTTGAAAGTATCTATAGTCTACAAAGTAACTGTTTTTAAGTATTAGAAGAATTATTACTCAGGGATCATGTACTTTGATCCATTTTATAGTCCTATCGGATTCTAATGCTAATGTGTTTCAAGGTTTCATTCCTTTTTCATTTGACTCATACATGTTGTATATATTTAGCACATTTATCTGATCCTGTCAGGTATATCATTCTGAAAAAAAGGGTTTTATTTTCAATTTGAAGTCGTTATTTTTAGATTTTTATGCCTTAACCCCAAATTGTCTTCATTTAAATTGCTTACCAATTTGAAATTGACACCTTAAAAGATATCTTCACTTGTTACAGGGCAACCCCAAAATGAAATAGGGTGGTGTGACTGTGAATCTTCACCCCCGGGCTTAAAAGGGACTTGCAGTGACACCCGCATGCACACACAGAAAGGTTAAGAAAGGGGTTGTTTACAAAAAGGGAAAATGAAGAAAGGAAATAACTCAGGGAGAAAGAGAGATAAATTGGGCAATTCATCCTACCAGTTCTGCTGAGCTGGGACCCCAATGGCACCCTGAAAACTGGGAAAACACCAAGGGGCCCTCCCAAGGCCCACCTGTCTGGTTATGACCAAGCCTGGCTGCCTAGCTCCACCCTCAGGTCCCAGCACCTCCCTTTCATGGTGGTGGCATTCTGGGGTTTGTAGTCCTTGGGGTCTTGGCTCTCTCTGGTCTGGGGTGGGGATCGAGTCCATAAAACCCTGTCTTTGTGGAATTTACTCAAGACATCCTTTCCTCCCAACACACTGACCAAGATATTTTTAATTGAGAAAATACCCTTCACACGTTTCAGAGTACCTTGTGAACGCAAAGGAAATTCTGCTAAAGGAAGGAAATTCCTGTTTCTAATTTATTTCACAGTGAAATTCAGTCCAATCATTTCCATATGCACAGTCTTTTGCTCCCTTCCAGAGTGCCTTTCTTTGGTAAGAGTTGCTACAAGATAAAAAAGCATCCGACATGAAATCTCTATTTATGACTCGTTTGAATGTTTTGCCAAACTCATCATGTCTCAATTTTATTCCATTCTGGTACAGAATATAAATATATGCAATTAAAAAGAGAAACTTCGTCCAAAGATTCTCCCTTCCAGTTAAGATCCTCCAAGTAGAATGGTCAGTTGAGCTCCACGTGTTCTCGGTTCTCAAATTTTCTTCATTGTTCCCTCCCTGTTGTAGGAATAGGTTCCCATGCCTTCCCACGTAAAAGTTCTGCTTTCTTCTAGCAACTGAAAATCTGCAAAAAACATTTGAAAAGCTGAAGTTTTATTTTAATGGTCCATTCACTGATGAAATCTTTCCAACTGATTTTTGACAAAAATGTCAGATGGCTCATTTTAAAAAGAAAAAAATCTGGTTCCATTATAAGACTACTCTGATTTCCAGAGTAGCTCTGTGTAAGCTCAAGCATCCCTAAAGTCTGATTAATGATTTGCAGCTAAAAAGGAAAGTGTGTATCACTATGCCAAAGGATTTTTGTGATGCTACGTCAGTTTTATCAGTGCTGCTCTGAGAATATATAAAAATATTTGTAATACTTAACTGCAGCTTCAATTTCAGTTGGTAGACTACCACAGCTGGTTTGAATGAATTAGAAATTACATATGCATCACAACCAATTCCGAGGTCATTGCTACTTAATGGTTTAATTTAGAAAAAACATCGTTTTTGTCAGGCAGCTGTGTTTCCCCAACATATATATTTGTAATGAGACCTCAAAAACAATTTTGGATTCACTGCCAGACATTTTAACTAAATTTCCACTAGTGTTCACATTAATTTAAGATGTTTGCCTTTGGCAGGATGAACTTCCTGAAGCTTTATTTTGAATGAAAAAAAAATTCAATCCTTGAAATGGAGAGAACTGATCTACTAACATATCAGATGACAGTGATATCAAACTGGCATCATTTATCTGTTTACAAAGCTGCTCTGCCAATACAGCCTACACATTAGCAGTTATCACTCCTCTTTGTACAAGTACAAGGAAACTTGGAATCAAAAATGAACAAGGCTAATTCTTTATTGTGGCAAAATACACATAACATAAAATTTACCACTTTAATTGGCTTTAACTGTACAAATCAGTGGTGTTCATCTCCAGAACTTTCTGACCCCAAACTGAAATTCTATACCCATTAAGCAGTGGCCCCCCTCACTCTCCCTCAATCTTCCAGTAACTACTCTTCTACTTTCTGTGAATTTGAGTATTCTAGATATCTCAAGTAAGTAGATGCTTCAGATATATGTCTTTTAGTGTCTATATAATTTCAATTAGAATTATATCTTCAAGGTTGTCTATATTGTAGCATGTATCAGTTTCATCCCTTTTAAAGCCAAATAATAAGGAATGAAGAAACACTCTGAGAGCTATCTGACATCACGAGGAAAGGAAATATCAGAGTATAGGTCTCCCAGAAGGTGAGGAGAAAGGCCAAGGAATTGAGAAAATATTCAGAGATAACTGAAGAGAACTTCCCAAGTATGAAGGAGAGGAAAACAGACATACAAGAAAAAAGAAGCACCCCAAACTACCATGATGAAAGGAGAAATTCAGCAAGATGCATAATAATAAAACTCCCAAGAATCCAAGACAAGGAAAAAATGATGAAATTAACAAGAGGAAAGAAACAAATAACCTATAAAGGAAAACAAATCAGGCCGACATCAGACTTTTCCAAGGAAATACTACGGGTAAGATGAGAATGGAAGGATATATTCAACAAACTCCATAGCATCAAATGCAGCCAAGAATACTTTATCCTGTGAAACTCTCCTTCCTCTATGAAGAAAGAATAGGGCATTCTCAAACATACGGAAACTCCACAGTTTTGTCACGACTAAACCCCTACTCCAAAAATACTACAAGTCCTTAAGCCAAACCCAACAGAGGGATAAATAAGAACAAATCAAAACAAGTAGAAAAAGTACAAAAAGACAAACAAAATGGCAAATATAGATGCCAATGTATCAGTATTAACTCTTAATGTAAATAACTTAAACTCATAAAATAAAAAGACACAGAGTTGCAGGCTGTATTAAAAAACAGAACCCAACCTTTTGCTGTTTCCAGGAAACACATCTAACTATAAAAGATAAAAATTGAAAGTAAAAGGATGGAAAACAATCCTACAAGCAAATGGACCAAAAAAGAAGGCAGGAACAGCTATACTTACATCAGATAAAAAGGGTTAAAAGAGACACAGATGGCCACTACATTATGATTAAGAGCAAGAAGATATAGCCCTCATCAACATATGCACCAAATGAAAGAGCATCAAAATATATCAGGAAATTATTGTCAGCTATGAAAAAATATATTAGAGAAAATGCATATGTAGTGGGAGACTTCAATACGCCACTCTCAACAATGGACAGATCAACAAGACAAAAACTAAGTTCTAAACAAGGACCTAGACCTCATGGGTCTAACAGACATCTGTAGAACACCGCACCCCCAAAAATCTGAGTGCACATTTTTCTCAAATCCACATGGATCATTCTCAAGGGTTGACCACAGCTGGGATACAAGAAAAATATCAGTAGATACACTAAGATCGAAATCATACCAACTATCTTCTCTGACCATGAAGGAATCAAACTAGAAATAAACCATGTGAAGAAGGCAAGAAACCCACCTACCTTGCAGAGATTGAAACCCACATTACTGGAGGACCATTGGATCAATGAGGAGATCGAGGAAGAAATTTAAAAAATACCTTGAGAAGAATGACAATGAGAACACAACTCACCAAGACTTTTGGGACACATTAAAAGCAGTCATAGAGGAAAATATAGAGCAATACAAGCTCACATAACGAAACAAGCAACAACTCAAAGAAACAACCTAATCTCCCACCTTAGAGAACTAGAAAAACAACAACAAGATAACCCAAAAGTCAGTAGAAGGAGCCCTCCCTGGTGGCGCAGTGGGTTAAAGCACAGCACTAAGAAGCTAAAGCCACTTCTGCATGAGTTCGATCCCCACCTGTCTCAGA
>NW_004567114.1:8001961-8010339 GCF_000260355.1 Condylura cristata
AAAAGAAAAGAAAAGAAAAAAGTCAGTAGAAGACAGGAAATAATAAAAGTCAAAGCAGAAATAAAGGAAATAGAAGTTAAGAAAACAATCCAAAAAATCAATGAAACCAAAAGTTGGTTCTTCAAAAAAATAAACAAGCTAGACAGACATCCCATTGACTGGGAGAAAATTTTTGTACACAACACTAACGACAAAGGACTGATCACAAAGATACAAAGAGCTAGTGAAACTGAACAAAAATAAAGTGAACAACCTCCCCATAAAAAGAATGGGCAGAAGAGCTAAAAAGACAGTTCTCCAAAGAGGAAATGCAGATGATCAACAGGGATATGAAAAAGTGTTCAGCATCACTAGTAAGGGAAATGTAAATTAAAACCACAATGAGATACCATCTCACCCCCGTGAGAATGGCACATCTTAAAACAACTAGCAACAATCAAATGTTGGCGAGGATGTGGAGAAAAGGAACTCTCCTGCACTGCTGGTGGGAACGCAAATGAGTACAGCCACTATTGAAAGCTGCTTGAGGTTTCTCAAACTGCTAAAAATGGAGTTTCCATATGACCCAACAATCCCACTCCTAGATATCTACCCAAAGGACACAAAAACACTGGCTGGCTCAAGAAGATACCTGCATCCCCATGTTTACTGCTGCTCTCTTTACGAGAGAAGACATGGAATCAACACTAATGCCCAAAAATAGATGACTGAATTAAGAAAATGTGGTATCTTACTCAGCAATCAAAAAAAATAAACTCATGCCTTTTGCAGCAACATGGATGGAGCTGAAAGGGATCATACTTAGTGAAATAAGCCAGAAAGAAAGAGAAAAATACCGGATGGTTTCACTCATAGCAGGAGCATAAGGGATCAGGAAAAAAAAATCAATTGTAATAAAGTAAAAATGAAAAACAGTGAACTATAAACCAGAGACATTTTACAGGGGTAGAGAGGGGAATAGGATCAAAACTGGGAGCACACGGGACTGTGGTGATGGCACATGGATGAACTGGTGGTGGGAAGTCCACGCGGATTACAACTGAGATGAAAAATGCACAAAATGAAGAATGATGTAAAAAATAAAAATAAAGCAGGATAATAGTCTGAAAGTGCCACGTTTTGTTTATCCATCCATTCACTGATGAACATTGGGGTTCTCTGACTGTTTTTTAAGATTTTATGTATGTATTTTTGAATAGAATAATTGGGATCTAGGCCAGTGGTGTGGGAAGGGGTGAGAGGATTCACCAGAGACAAAGTGGGGAGCAGAACAGACAGCTCTACTGAAATACACTGCTGGGGGGAGCAGTGGGGAGACAGGAGAGGTCTGCGCACCATGGGGATGGAACTCCCTGGCTGAGGTTCGAACTCAGGCCAGCTGTCAAAGTGGGCATTTGCGACAGTTTAAGACTAGGCCACCAGGGAGGCCCCTATTTAACTTTTTGATTATTGTAAACAAGGCTCGTGTGAATACTTATTCCAGCTCCTGATTTCAACTCTTCTGAGTTTATACCTAGAAGTGCAACTGTTGGATCTTAGGGTAACTCTGTGTTTCATTGGTTAAGACACCAGCTTACCATTTTCCATGAGGACTGTGCCATGTTACTCTCCCATCTGCAATGCATACGGTTCCAATTTCTCCACCTCCTTGCTGACACTTGTTATTGTATATATTTACATATTTGGCATCCTCCACACAGATACCTCACTGTGGTTTGGATTGGCATCAAAGTAATGTTAAGCATGTTTTCCTGTGTTTTCGTATCTCCTCCTCAAAGAAATGTCTCTTCAAGAACTTTGTCCAAGTAATGAGCAAGATTGAATTGAAAGAACAATCATTTGATATGAACAAAAAGTCACATTAGACAGAATGGTCTGTAAACACCCCCTGAAGCTGCCCTGGTAAGCGATCCTCTTTGGGCCTCATCTCCTAAAAATAATGGCCACCTTCTGCAGAGGCTGTTGATGCTTCTCGGGCAGATTGGTAGTAGGTGACGACTCCCTGTAGTGTCTTGGCAAACATCAACATTTTGTGCTAGGTACATGTTCATCATCAACGTTCTTGAGAAACAGAAATGTGGTGTTCAGGCTCCCATTAAATATGCATGCAAATGTTTTTGAGCCTGTTATGGCTGGAAGGGCTCTCAAAAATATAAAAAGCTTTCCCAACAATCCAGTAAGCAAGTAGATTACATCATATGATAAATGGCAACACCCAGTAGCAAGAGCACTCAGACCTCTCTTCAAGCTCCCAGGTAGCACTGCTTAGCTTCTGCTTCCCACACTTGCTTTACATACACCTAAGCTACAATTGCCCGTATTTTCCACTGACACCATCAACTGGCAGCCTGGTGACTTGGAGCATTTTGCCGGCCACAGCACAGACAACTGGTACAGGCCTTGGCACAACTGGCTGGCATGACAAGGGCCACTGGATCAGAAGCATCAAATACTTTCTGGCAGCTGGAAGCAGTTAGTGGCCCTCATTACTAGTCATGTGTATTTTATTTATTTGCAAGCACTCTGCACGCTGTCCTTGAAAGGAAGGTGTTGGTGAAGTCTTATAACAATGAAAGGGATACTCCTAGGAAACTTCTGGTTGTAGCACATGTTAGCATGTTAGCATGGGTCACAGACCAGATGAGACCCAGGGAAGCCAGAAGCTCCACATGGAGGTCGGCCAAGCCTATCCAGTGTGTTTCTGTGGAATTACTAATGTAATAAAACTTGTTTAAAAAAATGATATGCCTGGACCCTCCCTGGTGGCACAAAGGGTTAAATCACAGCACTAGGAAGCTAGCTGCAGACACTTCAGCACAAGTTTGATCCCCAACCCCGGAGCTGATCTACATGGCGCAGCAGACCTCCCCTGTCTTGCCCACTGCTCCCCTCAGCCTGCCTGTTCTGCTCCCCACTCTGTCTTGGGGAAGCCTCTCACTGCCCCTGCACCTCTGGCCTATACCCAGTTCTCTATGCATAAATAAAAACATCTTTTTTTAAAAGAATCTTTTAAATGACTTGCCCAACAAGGTGAGCCTCTAAGAAAACAGGTGTAAAGTAGCTGTCCCTGGTAAGCTAGGTGGTTGTTATCAGTGACCCTCAGCAAGTGTATGGGGAAGCCCACACATCTTCTGCCTGGACAAGCTCTGGTGCCCACAGGGCACTGCCCTCCCGCCCCTCTACCCCAAGCCCATCTATCTTGCCTTAAACAGTCCCCAACTGGAGTCAAACACCAAAACGCTGTTTCCCGCTGCTGGGCCATGAAAAAACAAGTGACAGATTTATAAAGGACTGACTCCTTTGCTATCGATACAGGGTCCCTCCTGGTAAGTGACCTCAAGCCAGTCAAGTGCCTGCCAGGGCAGCCCACAGGGATGCCCTGCACCCCTGGCCTGTACCCAGTTCAGACACACCTCTGGAGTTTCGCTGCCTGGTGCACTGCCAAGTCCCACCTCTCAGCAGCAGCCAGACTGGTGAGCTCATCCACTGCTCTGTCTCCTCACCTTAGAGGACAAGAAATTCAGCATATGCAGTTACATTTTTTTTTAAGGATTTATTTATTTGTGCACACAGAACTGGGGTACAGGCCAGAGGAGCAGGGGTGTTGAGAGGATTCACCAGAGACAGAGTGGGGAGCAGAAAAGGCCGACTGCTGAAGTACACTGCTGAGGGGAGCAGCAGGTGGGGCAAGAGAGGTCTGCAGTGCCATGTGGTCACCTCCGGGGCAGGGATCGAACTCATGTGGTCACCTCCCGGGCAGGCAGGGATCGAACTCATGCGGAAGTGGTTTTAGCTTCTCTGTGCTGTGCTTGAACCCTCTGCGCCACCAGGGAGGGCCCACATGAAGTTACATTTTAACTTCAGAAAACAAATGCACTTTTAGTTAAGAGTATGTCCCGGATTGAATGAGCATCCTGAATTTTTCATTACGAAATGTAGCAACCCTCTTGGTGTAGCAGGTAAAACGCTAAGGACCCAGTTTATATGAGTTGTACACAGTTAGCTCACATGAAGACTTTAGGCTATAAGGAACAGAAAACTCACAGCACGGGGAAAGGGACGAAGCGTGGGGACAGATTCCCTCAATTCCTCGGGTACCTGGTGACCTCCATCTCCCAATCTCCCTATCCAGGGGCGACGTGAGCCCTCACAATTGACTTCTTACCCTCACCTTTCCTTTGGCTTGGCTTTGTGTCTCCAGTACGAGGCCTCATATACCCAGTGCTGGCTCAGTTTGGGCCGTTCTGAGAGCCTGGCAAAAGAATCACAGGTACTAGTTTATTTGGAAGGGGTCTCACAAACTGTAACGGGCTGAGGAAGTGAGATAAGAGGAGAAGGAAATCAATAAAGGGGCATTAGAGCGAGTTACCACCATGGGTGGTGGAACCTCAGTTCTGCTGGGAAACCCTAGAAAACAGTTACCCTAATTACGGGCTGGGGACGCTGATCTTTTTCCTGGAGTTGTGGTCTTGTGTCAGGGCTGCTTCTGGCAGTACTTGTGGCCGGCTTGCGCATGGGTTAGCACAGTCCCACTGCCAGAGCAAAGGCTGGACAGTGCAGAGGAGCCAAGGAGCCACCTTGGTGTGAGGAGAGGAGGGCCGGGGGGAGGCTTGGAGGCTGGCAGCCTCCTGACCAGCACCCAACCCAGCAGAGGAATTCTCAAGAGGAACAGCTGATTGGCTGCTGGTCCCCTGGGGTCAGGTGCCGCATCCTCACTCCCTTCATCCAGGCCTGGTTGGTCCGGGCACGGAGCTGGGAGGTTATCCCAGAGCAGGTGCATGGGAAAGAGCCCCATACACTAGCTCCAGGTGGTGATAGTTCCTGGCCTTTGTGTTCACGTGGTGTTTGTGGAGCTAAAATCTCCATTGAGGAACCTTCCAGACCTGGCCTAGCAATCTCTGGAGTTCTCCCCCAAACAAAGGCTCCATTGGGGGCGGGGGGGGGGCTGTCCCCTTACAAGGCTGTCAGCCTCCTCAGTTTCTTCATCTCTCCTCCATAGCTCACACTTTCATTTAGACCTAAGAACCCTCAGTCCAGAAAAACAGCTGTGAATCAGGAAGGTGGCGGGCAAGAACTCCGCCCTCACGTGCTGACTTGGTTGTGAGTGTGCAGGACGCTGGGTAGACCTTCAGGAAGTTTCCCGGCCTTGGTCCGAGCCATCTTGTTGCAAATGGAGCTCACCTGGAAGTCAGCCAGCGCTGGCTGCCGTCTCTGCAAAAAGGCGCTGGGCTAGGTAAGGGCCCTGCAGCGCCCTGCCAGTTATCCAGGAAGCTGAAGTAAACCATCTGCCTGGTGGATGAGGGACTGAACCATCCAGGAAAACAGAAGAAACGCCTTTGTAAGGAGAACGTCCCCCTGAGACGGGCCCATACTAGACCGTGTCTCTCAACGGGGATCTCTTCATTAAAGAGTTTTCATCAGGGACACGAGCGAGGGTTGGACAAATAACAAAGGACTGTCAACAACCTGGAGCCAGACCAGAAGGAGCCAGAACACCCAGGCTTGGCCAACAGCTTCCCTTACCGAGTTCCATCTCCAGCTTGTCAGCTCTAACACAGCAGGCCCTTCTTAGCGTCAAACCCTCCCCAGCCCACGTCCCGCCCAAACCCAGGGGCGACCCAGAGTCTCTCTCATGCCGTGACTTCTGGCATCACCAGGGCTGGCTTGCCCTTCAGTTAAGTCTGTTCGTTTTCCGAAACTTGTGCAATAAATTACCACAAACTGGGTGACTTCACACCACAGAAATTTACTCCCTCACGCTTCTGCAGTCCGGAGCCCTGAGTCAAGGTGCTAGCAGGGCTTCGCTCTGTTCCTGGCGTCAGGGGAGCGCCTGCCCCCACTCCTCCAGCTCCAGGTGGCCGTCACCTGCTTCCTGCAGCTCCGTGGGCTCAAGGCCACTCCCACCTGCCCTGTCCTCACCTCACCTTCTGCTCTGCGTCTGTGTCTCCTCTCCTGTCTCGTAAGGACACTGTCATTGGATTTATTGCTTAAGCAGTTAGTCTAGAGTGATGGAACCTCAAAATCCTTACTGACTTACATCCACAGAGACCTTTATCCTACGGAAGGTCGGTCCCAGGGCCCAGTCACGTCTATTTTGGAGGCTGCTATGTACCCCCAATATGCCGACTAATTAAGTCCTGAAAAGTTTACCTGTGAAGTAATAATTGAATGCTGCCTCTATGCCAGGCTTGTGTTGGGCTGGGTCTCCTTTGCAGCACCCCCACCTGAGGCCTGAGGGGGTCCCAAGAAGCCAGCACCATGTGGGTGTCTGAACTGGGAAGTAAGGGCATCCATTTGTTGGGGCTTCTGGAACAAAGAAAAAAAGGGGGGGTCTTAAAACAACAGAAATGTGTTCCCTCACATTCTGAGGCTGGAATTCTGAAACCACAGTCAGCTGGGCTGCATGCTTTCTGAGACTGGGTGGCCTCCACCCCTGCCCCTCCCTTGCTTCTGATGTGACCCTCAACCCTTGGCGTCGCCCCCTCCTCGGGCCCTGTGGCTTCTTCCTGCGTGTCTGTCTTCACAGGCGGGAGGACCCCAGTTGCGTGACCTCAGCTCTGTCCTCCCATCACTCTCCAGCTACAGCACCCACCTTGCTGAGCACCTGTCTCCCCAGCGCCTCACACCTTTGCACTAGTGTTTGGCTTTTCACTTGACTTTGTTTTTCATCCTTTTATTAAGATTTTATGTTTTAGGCCATTTTAGGTTCGCAACAAAGTTGTGCATAAGGTAGAAGAATAGGCCCCTTACCCCCACACATCCCCCACGATCAACATCCCCCATTGGGGGTACAGGCGTCACAAGTGATGCGCCTACCTGCACACTCCATCCTCACCCGTATTCTTTGGGGGTTCACTCCTTCACATTCTGTGAATTGGGTGTTCAGGTGTATAATGACCTGCGTCCACCTTGATAGTATCATACACCGACATTTCGTTGCCCTCAAAATTCTCTGCGCTCTCCCTGCCCACTTCTCCACGCTCTCCCTGCCCACCCCTTCCCCCTCCCCCAAGCCCTGGCAGTGCCTCACCCCTCCACTGTCTCCACAGTTCTGCCTTTTCAGGTTGTGCACGTGGGGACTCACATGGTACCCAGCCTTCCAGCCTGGCTTCCTTGGCACAGCGGCAGGATCGAGCTTCCTCCAGATCCTTTCTTGATGGCTTGCTTCCTTTTAGCTCTGACTCGCAGGCCATTGCCCAGATGCTGTGCCCAGTTTAGTACCCATCCGCGTGCTTCTGTGTGCAGGTCTGGGAGGACACAGGCTTTTCCCTTTCACTCGGCGCCCTCCTCAGTGTCCAAGCAGGCACCCTCACGCTGCCCACGTCGCTGCCCAGCTCTGACATGGTAAGAGAGTCCTGCCCTGGCATCCTTTCCCAGCAGCAACTCCCCCAACCCCAGCACGTCCGTGCCCTGGGCCTTGTCTAGTACTCTCTGGGCACCTGTGTCCTTCGAAATTGGTCCACTGTGTCCTTGGCAGGCTCACCTGTGGCCTCTGCCTTAAGAGTGGAGCTTCACCGGAGCTAGAAGGCTGACTGTTCTGTGTGCTCATGGTGACGCCCCAGGGCCCGGAGTGGCACTTCGGTGGGTACTAGGCCTCACGCTTCCTTGGCTGCTAGATCCGCGAGCACACTCCTCCTCCCCATTCCCTGCCTCGTTATTTTCTCTCCAGCCTCTGGCTCAGTGCAGGCCAAGCCCCCTGCCCCCTGCCCCCCCGCAAGCTCCGTGTTGCGTTCCTGCCCGCAGCCTCCCGCCACCTGGGGAGCAGGCCCTGTGCCCCCCGGCTGGTCTGGTCGGGGGCCCCTGCAGACTGCTTCCTGCGGCTGTTTGAGGTTGAGTACTTTGAAGCCAGAGTGTCTGGGTTGGCTCATTTTTAAGCAAAGACACGGTTTACACATTCAGCACATCCGCACGCCGCCCTGCAGCTGCTCCTGCCGGCTTCCTTCCAGCTCTCTCAGCTTCGGAGTCAACCACTTCAGTGCAGTGTGAGCTTAGCGGACCGTCACCTTCGAAACTCCTTCAATCAGGAGGTGACAAGACCCTGCTGGCGGTGGGCAGGGGAGGGGGGCGGGGCGGAGGTCCCTACACATCATCTCCTGTGCATAGTCAGCATAGACTTGTCCAGAGATTCTCTTGCAACCTCAGGGATCTAGAAAAAGAACTAGATCTTAGTCAAAAGGGAAACGAAACCTATGCCTGAGAACACCTGTTTGAGCAGGTGTGTTGCAATAGCTGTTCTGTGAAAACAAGGGGGCTGCTGAGGGAGCCCCTGTCTTCGCTAGTTAAGAATCAAGAGCTGCACCCAGATGCCCAAAGTAGATGACTGGATTAAAAAGATGTGGCACATATATACAATGGAATATTACTCAGCAACCAAAAAA
>NW_004567114.1:8010802-8020222 GCF_000260355.1 Condylura cristata
AACTGTTATAAAAAGAATCAAGGGCTGCAGACCACGAGGGCTCCCAGATGAGGCTGAGGTCGTGGCTTCTGGGATAATTGCCCCACCTCGAGCTTGACCAAAGTGAGTTGGAAACCTGGGCACAGGGCAAGGTGTCAAATAGAGTGAGTAGTGGGTGCCTCTAGTATCTTCCCTGGGTGGGATGGGATGCTCAAGACATGACTCTTCACTCTTCTCTGGCCCAGAGGGGAAAGGCTGGCCGAGTATGCTGGCGGGTTTCTTTGGACCCACACTGCCCAGGGCGGCTTCAAAGAACACGTGGCACTTTTGTGTTCTCGTTGGTTAAGGAGAACCAAAAAAAAAAAAATGGAGGAGAAAGATGTGGGGAGAACCAAAAAAAAAAAAAATGGAGGAGAAAGATGTGGTTGGAGAGAACTGAGAGATAAGAATGACTGTCCGAGGGGTGGAACTAAAGACCCCTCCCCAGGCCTCCCTCAAGACCAGGTGTTCTGCCCACTGCTCAGGTGCAGACAGCATGAGGATTCCTGTTCTGTGATGTACCCCACAAAAATTCGAGTGGACAAGCAGAGCCCTGGGGAATTCCTGGCTCTAGCAGGGCAGCCCCCCAGATCTGGCATTGTCGGGTGCAAGTGCCATGCTTTGATCCTTTAGACAGAAATCTCTCCTACGACCCCCCCACCCAAAAGCCACAAAATGCAGAAGGACCCCTGAGAGGCTGAGCTGTCCCTGTGGGTGGGGAGGAGGATCCTCGTTTCCTCAGGGAAGCGAATGATACCAGATGGGACACCTCAGCGTTACAGAACACAGCCCCCAGCGAGGGGCCTCCCCCCACCCCAGCCCACACCCCCACATTTTACCTTGCACAAGCCCCCACCTCCAGCAGCTGCAGGACTCCAGAGGTGGCCCCTGTTTGCCCACAAGTGTTCCTCTTGGGTTTGCTGCCTGCGAGGCCATCCTTGCTGGCCTGCTCGGGGGCCGGGGAGCAGATGAGTTCACTCCACCATACTCCAGACTACCAGCAGATGGGCCTCTGTACTGAGCAAAGTCTGTCTGGACCCCTCCAGCAGGGCTCAAGGTGCTGGCCCTCACCTGGCTCACATCTGGCGTCAAAGCAGCACTGAGGTGTCTTTCCCTGTGGGGCCAGGTGAAAGGGCCCGGGGGGACTCCAGCCCTGCTGTTGGGGGTGACCAGGTGCTGCGATAACACAACTACCGGTGGGACTAGATAAGGGCGATAATAAACCGGGCCTCGCATCCAAGGGTGATAATTAACTGGGCCTAGCGTGGGGTCACAGCGATGAGTCGATGAGTCGCCCGTTTACAATCTGAACCTAGAATCTATATATGAGACCCTTGTCCCCTATAGCACTGGCAGTAGCTGCGGACCCGCCCTAGGGGCTCCGTCTCAGCTGCTGCTGGGAGCAATAAACTCTGCCTGCTCAGCCTTTCTGCCTCCCGTCTTTCTTCCACGCCGCTGTCACAGAAGTCAGAACAAAGCGCCTGAGTCCTCTCAGAAGCTGCTATCAAATTCCTCCAGCCAAGAAGCCCCGTATCAGTGTTCCTGGCTCATCGTTCTTGCTCAGAACCACAGTGGACAGATGTTCAGCATCTGGCTCTCGGGTTCTCAAGCCGGTGCTCTGACACTGGACGAGAAGCGCCTGTAGGGTGGGAGGCGGGAAAGTGGCCCGGGCACTCTCTGCTGCCTCGTCTGTGTCCTGCGCATGCCCCTCGGGCGACTCCTAACGCCCCTGGGTGGGGCGCTCTGTGGCTAGCTAGCCGTGTTCCCATCCCCCTTGCCTTTGGACTTAGACGGGACACTCTGAGTGTCCCGCCCTTAGCAGACGTCCCCCCAGCCCACCTGATCCCGACACCCTCTGGCTCTGAGATGTCCCTCATGGCCATTTTTTTCAGTCAATTGTCATAGTTTCACATCCTGGCTACTGTTTCGACAGTGTAGGATTTCCGGAGAACTCCCACCACCAAAACACCCATCGTCCTCCACCATAATCCACTGGGCTCCCGCCAACTCCACTCTTTAAACCACCTTGGGTGGGCCTCAGACTGGACAGAAATAGGGACAAAAAATATTCTTAAACTTAGTCACTCGGGGGGCCCTCCCTGGTGGCGCAGCAGGTTAAAGCACAGCACTGAGAAGCTAAAACCACTTCTGCATGAGTTTGATCCCCGCTGGCCTGGAGGTGACCACATGGCGCAGCAGACCTCTCCTGACCCGCCCGCTGCTCCCCTCAGCAGTGTACTTCGTCGATCTGCCTGTTCTGCTCCCCATTCTGTCTCTGGTGAATCCTCTCACTGCACCTGTGGCCTGTACCCCAACTCTGTATGCACAAATAAACAAATCTTTAAAAAAAATGTATTCACTCAGGCTCTAGTAGAGGGGAAAGAACTAAAGTGAACTATGTAAATTTTAGATATATCTCCTAGAGTTGGGATGGGGAGAGTGAATGCATGACTTACTCAGATGTGGCTTAATATAAACTAGAATACAAACATCCTAGGCCACAGAAGCATGGTCCGGCTTAATCAGATGAATGGACTCCGAAGGGTCTGTCCATGTTGGGGTGGTGAGGAACAGGGGTAGGCCCAGCGAAGGGATCAGTAGCGGTGCTAGACATGAAAAGCCTGCCTCCTGTAATCAGCAAAGACCAGGGTGTGTGAAGGGGACAGTGACTGGCACAGGAGTGGTCCAGGTAAGGAGAAGGTCTGGGCAACCGAGGTGACGGGCAGTCCAGAGGCAGGGAGCAGCCAGCAGCCCAACAGGGGACAGGTAGTACAGTGGGCAGGTCACAAGGAACAAGACTCTTGTGTGATACCTGGGGGCTTCTAACTCAGTTGTTAATTGCATTATCATAGAATCGGGCACAGAATCCTTCAAGTTCTCCTGGTCAAGAGTCAGCAAACTTAAGTAACTTTCAGAGCAGGCAGTTAGCATAAACATAAGGGAATAAGGCGAAGTCTCAGAGGCCCTGTCTGTGACTGTCTTGTCATCAGTGCTGGCTCTGCTTGCTAGGGCTTCCCGTCCCCACCACCCCTAAAGAGAGGAGTTGTGGGAGTTGCTTTGATCAAGGAAGCACGTGTCCTTCCTGGGGAAACTTTGGGAACCGAGAAGCTATGCACCCCACTCTCCCCTTCATTGCTGCAGGGGTGGTGCAAGTTTATGTCAAGATGGGGCAATCAGCAGCCACGTCCCTGAGCAGACAACGAGCAGAACCTCCTGCTGACACGCCCTTGACATGTTGCGTGGACGAGACTTAGACTCCAGCCCCGTACCCACTAAGATTTGGGAACCCTTACAGCAGCATGACCGAACTCACCACTGGGCCTTCTCACCTGCTCCCGACCTCAGTCCATGACTCACTATGATCAAAGACTCCTCCATCAGGGAGGCTCAAGAGTCCCAATCTTTTGCCAGCCTTACGGGGCTAAAAAGAGCAGGCACCAACAGGTCACTCCCGTGCCTGAATTTTCTCATTTCCTTGGGCTCACGCTCCCATCAAGAGAGCGCCCAGTGGTGGCCCCTGGCCTGGGCAGGAGCGAGAGTCCTGACTTCAGCAGAGACAGACACTCATGCCACAGTTTTGGGAATGGCTCATAATGACCAGGCCCAATGCTCTGTGGGCGAGCGCTCATGCTGACGGAGCCGGCAGGTCAGGAAGCAGCTCTAGGTGTGCAGGGACAAGGCAGCAGACCTGGGAAGCTCTGTGTTGCTCTCTGCTTTTCCTTTTTTAAAAAACATATTTCAATTTTTTTTAAAAGATTTATTTATTTATGCACACAGAACTGGGGTACAGGTCGGAGGTGCAGGGGTGGTGAGAGGATTCACCAGAGACAGTGGGGAGAAGAACAGGCAGATGGACAAAGTACACTGCTGAGGGGAGCAGCGGGCATGTCAGGAGAGGTCTACCACACCATGTGGGTCACCTCCCAAGGCAGGCGGGGATCGAACTCATGTGGGAGTGGCTTTCTATTCTTAGTGCTCTGCTTTAACCTGCTGCGCCACCAGGGAGGGCCCTAAAGACTTTTTTTTAAAGATGTATTTATGCATAGAAGAACTGGGGTAGAGGTCAGAGGTGCAGGGGTGAGAGGATTCACCAGAGACAGAGTGGGGAGCAGAACAGGCAGATTGATGAAGTACACTGCTGAGGGGAGCAGTGGGCGGGTCAGGAGAGGTCTGCCGCGCCCTGTGGGTCACCTCCCGGGGCAGGCGGGGACCCCTCGTGCTGCAGTGGCTTTAGCTTCTCAGTGCTGTACTTTAACTTGCTGCCCCACCAGGGAGGTCCCTGTTTTTCTTTTTTTTTAATATTTATTTATGCATACAAGAACTGGGGTACAGGCCAGAGGTGTGGGGGAAGTGGAGGGGTTGAGAATTCACCAGAGACAGAGTGGGCTACAGAACAAGCGATGGACCAAAATACACTGCTGAGGAGAGCAGCAGGGAGACAGAGTTCTGCCGTGCCATGTGGGTCACCCCCCTGGCCAGGGGTTGAACTCGTGCTGCAGGAGCTGCCTATAGTTTCATAGTCCGCACTTTAACCCCTGCACTGCCAGGGAGGCCCCTATGTTGCTATTTCCACTCGTCAAATGACACAGTGCAGCAGCACCCACAACTTCCTCAGTGCTAGACACTGTCCCACGCCTGGGGAGACAGAGAAGAATGCCAGAGCCTCTGTCCCGAAGGGTGCCACAGTCTAGCCTCGCTCTACAGAAGGTAATGCTCTATGAGTTGATCGTGACCAATCCGCAATGAGATGAAACTTGCACCAGAATGTAAGTCCATTTCCACCACTAGATGTGTTGTCTAGATCTGCTGATTTTTGACAGCAAGACTTTCTCAGGGGAGGAAATAGTGGGTTGACTCACAAACTCTTCTCTCTGAAGGGTAAGTGTTTGTGGTGTTGATCTGCTGACTGCACTTTTTGAATAGCACCTTCTGGTAGTTTGGAGGTTCACTCCACAATGTTGCTAGACGTGAACACGCTGTGCTAGGGTAGCAGTAGTGGAGGCTGTGGGCGCCCTTTTCCCGTCACGCTGAGTTTCTTCCTGTGACACCTGTGATGCTCCCCCGAGGGCTTTCTCTGAGGGGAAGATAAAAGTGCTGAGAGCTGATGCACTTGGGGGGCACCCCTCCGTCAATGAAGACGATTTGGGAGGTAAATAGCCTGGCTCTTTGCTCCTCTGGTGAGACAGCTGGTCTGCGCTCTCGGCTCTTCCCCAGGCCCCCGGCAGGACTGCACCCTCATTTCCCAGGAGGTAAACTCCTCCTTAGCAAACCCCCTCTTGTCTTCACTGCCTTCTACCAGCACTTCCTGAGGGCACCTCTCCCTCACACCACTTGCTTGCGCACCCTAACCTCCAGATCTGATTCTGGGACAGGCCTGAGACACTGTGCTCATCTAATAACCCTGGGATCACACAGTGGAGCTTGTGCTTCAGAAGCAGTTTTGAGGCAATAAAAAAATGCTCTTAATGCTTTCACGACACCCGGGAGACCTTTCATGCTTCCCATTACCCCCTCATCATTTATCACTTAGATTTGCCAAAAGGGCAGTAATAGATCTAAGTGTGTGGCTCCAATTTTATTAACTTGAAGAGGCAATGGAGTAAAAAGGAAAGTGGATATCAGCCCTGGACTCCTGAAAAGAACTCTCGACTTTGCCCTGAATAGCTCTCTCCCATGAGGCATCACCATCCACCAAATTGGCCAAGCCCCAACCCTAAAAGTCAACCTTGATTTCTCCCTTTCCTGCACCCCACACATCCAGTGCATTGATGAGCCCTGTTGCTTGTGTCTTGGGAACCCGGCTGCAATATTGCTCAAGGTCACCCCCCAATTTCAAGCCATTATTACCTCTCTCTAGGGCCTTACCGATGGCTCAAACCAGTCTTGCTGCCTCCACTCTTGCTCCTTAGAATCCGATTCACACACAGCATCTGGAGAGATCTATCAGAGTCCATCAGATTACGTGGCCTGTTGTTCCTCTCTTCAATGCAACCAGAGCAAAGCATAGGCCCCTCACCACAGCCATGGAGGGCCCAAGGAACTGGCTCCTGCCTGTCTGTGTGTGAGCCCCCTCCAGCGACTGTGTAGTGAGCTCCAACCACAATGGCTTCCTTCCTGCTTTCAAAAATTCCCAGCTATGTGCTGCTTTTGGGACTTTGCACTTGTTCCCCCACCCAGAAAGCTCCTCCCTGGGTCTTCACAGGTGAGAGCAGCATCTTCGCTTCTGTCAAGGCTTAGTTCAAGTGTGACTCCTCACAAAGTCTTCCCAATCACCCTCTCTAAAATGCTCCCGCCCCCCAAAACATCAGAAACATCAGTTACTTCTACCCTATCACCCTACTTATTTCCTCGTTAGCGAATATCACTCTAAATCTAAATCTCTAATTACCTTGCTTATTTATTTACTTGTTTATTGATGACTTTCAATGGAATGGAACTGCCACAAAAGCCTGGATTTTTCTATCACCTCTACTCTGTGTGCCTCCCCTCCCCCCCAAGTGCCTAACATGTAGTAAGTGCTCACTATGTTATAACGCACGACAGCTCAGAGTCCTACCTCCAGCACTTAACATGTGACCTTCTGCAGGTTCCTTAACCTCTCTAAGCCTGTTTCCTCAAATGGAGAATGAGGATAATGTAATAATTATCTGCAGGGTAAATGAAGATTGCTCAGGCTTATGCGCGCTGCCATTACCCTCTGTGGCTCTCACCTGCAGCCTTGAATGCAGGAGGCACTTGGGAGTGTGGGCTGGGGGTACACATGCCTGATGGTGGACACCTGGCATATGGTGGGGGTGTGCATGTGCACACCTGAGCCTGGAGTGGGGCACATAAGGAGGCGGGTGCAGCAGAGGGCCCCAGGAGCAAAGTTGAGTGGAGAGCAGTGGAGATAGTGCGAGAACATCAGGGCAAGTCCAGAGAGAGAAGGTTTGCCAGGGGCTGGGAGGCCTGCCAGCTTCCCGGCACTCTGCCTCCCCAGCCTGCCCTGTAACTGGCCACCTCACTACAAATGGTGTACAAGGATCACTAAAGGAGGAATCGCAAATGGCCAACAAGCACATGAAAAAAATGTTCAACATTCATCATAATCAGGGAAATACAAATCAAAACCACAATGAGATACTACCTCACACCAGTGAGAACAGCACACATCAAAAAAACTAACAACAAATGTTGTTGGAGAGGATGTGGTGAAAAAGGAACTCTCCTACACTGCTGGTGGAAATGCAAACTGGTACAACCACTATAGAAAGCCGTATGGAGTTTCCTCAGATGATTAAAAATGGAGCGACCCTATGACCCAGCAATTCCGCTCCTAGGAATCTACCCAAAGGACACAAAAACATTAATTCAAAAAGATACATGCATGCCTATGTTTATTGCAGCACTGTTTACAATAGGTAAATCCTGGAAACAACCCAAATGCCCAAAACTAGATTGGATCAAGAAGATGTGATGTACACACACACACACACACACAATGGATAGTACTCAGCAATCAAAAAAGATAAACTCGTGCCATTCACAGCAACATGGATGGAGCTGGAAGGGATTATGCTCAGTGAAATAAATCAGAAGGAAAAAGAAAAATATCAAGTGGTTTCACTTATAGGAGGAATTTAAGAGAACCAAATAAGATGCAGGGGGAGTGTATTTTCATTATAATACAAAACACAACAAAACAAACAGACCAGTGTTAACCAGAAAGATCCTATAGGGGAGGGGGACAGAGAGGTATCAGAAAGAGGAATGTGGGGGACTATGGGAGTGATGGGGGAAGGAGGGAAGTAAACATTGTTATAAAATGAGTAATAATGTAAATAGATATATGAAAGATCATTAAAGGCCCGAAAAGCCCCTGAGGGTTCCAGGACTCTCCTTGACCCATCTGCCCAGATCTATCCAGAACCTGCCCTGTGTCTCTCCCCTACATTGTCTTCGCAAAAACTCCGGAAGCAGGCTAGCATGCTGGGGAATTCCACAAACGCTGGTTTATCTCTGTGCCCATCAGAAACACTTTCAGACCTACAGGGTACAACCCCGCCTGAGGAGCGTTAAACCAAAGGCACTTCATTATCTCACACTTCAAGCACCGACCTGAGGACAGGTCCGGGCTGGTTCTCAGCAAGGTCCTCGCAAGCCAGACACTTCGTCCTTCTGCTCAGCTTTTCCTCAGCATAGCAGCAGGGGCTGTGGCTACCAGGTGACCACCAGTTCTGGGGTCAGCGCAGATGGGGCAGCTTCCCTGGGGGACCACAGTCACCCACGCGAGCCCTCTCCTTCGGAGTGGCACTTACGGGGGAAGGCACCGCTGTCCTCTGCCCAGCGGCCCCACTGGCCAGGGGGAGAGTCGGTGTCGCGACTTCTGCTGCCCAGCACGGAGGTGCGGCTGCGGCTGCGGCTGCCTTTGTAAGAGTAGAGGAAGCAGGGTGCCAAGTGGGTGGTGGGTGTGCACTGAAGAGGCCACAGCATCTTCTCGGCCCTCTCATAAGCTTGGTTCCTGGCCCCAGGTGCGCCCCACCCCCTCCTCCTGGCTGGCGACCTGGCCGGCTCCTCCTGCTTGCAGGAAACGGATGTTCCTGGCGTTGCCCAGGGCTAGTAGAAGGAGGCAGAGATTCAGATCTCACAGCACCCGGCAGGAGAAGTTGCCTTGTGAGAAGGTGAGAGAAGCTGAGACCCGAGCCAGGGCTTGGGCTGCCCCATGCCTTCTCTGGGAACAAGGGGAGGAGACAGAAGAAAAGGAAGGATTTGGGGGCCTCCTTGGTGGTGCAAAGGGTTAAAGCGCCGCCCTGTGCAGCTATCCACTGCAGCCAAGTTCCACCCCCAGCCTGGAGTTGACCACTTGGTGCAGCAGACCCTTCCCATCTCTGGCTGCTCCCTGCTCTGTCTGTGGCGAATTTTCTCACCCCACACATCTCTGGTCTGTACCCCAGTTCTTGTATGCATAAATAAATAAATCTTTTTTTAAAAAAAGTAAGGCCCTGCAGCGGGTTAAAGCACTGCACTGAGAAGCTAAAGCCACTTCCACATGAGTTCGATTCCAGCCTGCCCCAGGAGGTGACCACATTAAAAAAAAAAAAAAAAAGTAAGGCCCTTTACTTCAAAACTCAACGGACCTCTGCCCTTTGTCCCTCCCTCCCTCCCTGCCTGCCTGTGTGTTCTGCTGCTCGCTGACAGTATCCTAAGTTCAGCCTCCTGGTTTCTGAGCCCAGGAGGGGGTCCTACGATTACTCCTCTTGTTCTTAGGGCACCTGTGTACTCTCAAGCCAGAAAAGAACATTCCTAAGTGAAGACACGTGTACCAAAGGACCAAATGAATGTGTGCAGCAATAGCATTTCCTCCTTTTAAATGGCCAAATAATGTTCCACTGGGTGTGTGGGGTGTGTATGTGTGTGTGTGGG
>NW_004567114.1:8020632-8023113 GCF_000260355.1 Condylura cristata
AGCGGGCGGGTCAGGAGAGGTCTGCCACGCCATGTGGTCACCTCCGGGGCAGGCAGGATCGAACTCATGCCGAAGCGGCTTTAGTTTCTCAGTGCAGTGCTTTAACCCGCTGCGCCACCAGGGAGGGCCCAGTTTGCTTATTTTTTTATTACTGACTTTTGAGAGTTCTCTGTAGTCTGGTTTCTAGTTCTTTATCAGATCTGTATTTTGCAAATATTTTCTCCCAGTATTTTATAACTTGCTTTCTTTTTACTTTCATAAATGAGTTTCAAAGAGCAGAAGTTTTTCATTTTGATGACATTTTTTTTCTTTTTGGTTCACTTTTTTATGTCTTAAGAAATGTTTGTATATCCCAAAGTATCGAAGACTTTCTCCTGTTTTCTTCTACAAGCTTTGTAACTTTTTTACATTTAGGTCTAAAACCCATTTCAAATTAAATTGTTATATATGATATGAATTGAATATGTTTTACTTTGGGGGCAGAGCTGTGTGGAGGTTTTTTGTATGCCATGTAAATGCCCAATAGCATCATTTGCTGGAAAGTTGACCCTTTTTACACTGAATTACTATCACATCTATGCAAAAAATCAATTAATTGGGGCCCTCCCTGGTGGCACAATGGGTTAAAGCACAGCACTGTGCAGCTCTCCACTGCAGCAGAGTTCGATCCCCAGCCAGGGAGCTGACCCACATGGCACGGTAGACCTCTACTGACCCACCTGCTGCTCCCCTCAGCAGTGTATTTCAGTTGATCTGCCTGTTCTGCTCCCCACTCTGTCTCTGGTGAATCTTCTCACCTCCCACACCTCTGGCCTGTACCCCAGTCTGTATGCATAAATAAATAAATATTTTTTTAAATCAATTAATTTTATATGGGTCTATATTGGGATTCTGTTTTATGTTCTGTGTATCCATTCTTTTACCAATACCATCCTGTATTGATTACTAGAGCTAGAAATCAAGTCTCAAAATCAGGTAGTCTGAGTCATACTATATTGTTCTTCTTTATCAAAAATATTTGAAACAATTTAGATTCTTTACTTTTCTATAGAATTATTAGAAATCAACTTCTTATCAAGCAACATAGCAACTTCTTTCTCCAAAGAAGTCAACTCGGATTTGATTGTATTGCATCTGGACATCAATTTAGGGAGAACTGGCATCTTAACAATATTAGGGCCATGTAAAAAAGATTTATTTAGTCTGGGCCAGAGATATGGAGGGTAAGAGGACTCACCAGAGACACAGTGGGGAGCAGAACAGGCAGATGGACTGAAAAACACTGCTAAGGGGAGCAGCGGGGGGGTCAGAAGAGGTTTGCTGGGCCCTGCGGGTCAGTTCCCTGGCCAGGGATCAAACTTGTGCTGCAGTGGCTGCAAATAGCTTCATAGTGCTGAGACTTCATCCCTTGTGTCCCCAGGGAGGCCCAATATTGGGGCTTTCAATTGATGAACAGTGTCTGCCATTTATCTGTCTTTTTCGATTTCTCTCATCATTACTTTATAGTTTTTAGTTTACAAATATTGTGCATTATTATCAAAGTATTTCATTTTATTGGTGCTACTGTACATGATACTTTTTAAAAGAAAAACTCCATTTTTGTATCACTAGCCTATAAAGATACACTTAGTAAGTTCTAGTGTCTTGAATTTAGAGCCTGTATTTTTGCTAGCCTCACTGGCTAGCTCTAGTAGTGTCTGTAAAGGTCCTTTGCGTCTCGCTAGGAAGATGACCATTTCATTACTTTCTTGTCCCGTTACTTCCTAGTGCTGGCCTTACTGTGCTGACTAGGATGATGACTAGGAGTAGAGAAAGCAGGCATCTTGCCTTTTCCCCAATCTTTAGAGCAAAATGTCTACTCTCGCCATTAAATACGAGTTTAGCTGTAGGTTTTTGCAGATGCTTTTTATGAGGGTGAGGAAGTCCCCGTTTATTCTCAGCTTGCTGACAGTTTTATCATGAACAGCTGCCCAATGACCTTTTAATAAATTTCTTTTCTTCCCGAATCAGCCCTAGTTGGTTGTCACTGCAAATCAGCCTCCTGCCTGATTCCCTAGTCCCGCAACATTGAGTCAAGTTCCTTCATTCACCTGAGTATCTGAATAAAAGCCTGGAGATGAAACTCTAAGTCCATTTTCCTCCACAACCTAAAGAGAATCTCCAAGAGAAAACTTTGAGTCTTATTATTTTTCTCCCACCCTCAATAACCTGCTGATTATAGCTAATCATATAAATAATACATGCTTTTTATAAAAACTTGAACAATTATTTTTTTGAAAGATTTATTTAGGGCCCTCCCTAGTGATGCAATGGGTTAAACTACAGCACTACAAAGCTATGAAGCTACTGGCAGTCACTGTAGCACGAGTTTGATCCCCGGCCAGGGAGCTGACCCACATGGCACAGCAGACCTCTCCTGACCCGCCCACTGCTCCCCTCAACAGTGTATTTCAGTAGATCTGCCTGTTCTGTTCCCCACTC
>NW_004567114.1:8023687-8055116 GCF_000260355.1 Condylura cristata
ACAGTGGGGAGCAGAACAGGCAGATCCACTGAAATACTGCTGAGGGGAGCAGCAGGGAGACAGGAGAGGTCTGCTGAGCCAGGTGGGTCAGCTTCCTGACCAGGAACTGAACTTGTGCTGTAGTGACTGCCGATAACTTGACAGCACTGACTTTAACCCCTGTGCCACCATGGAGGTCCCTAAACCTGAACAATTCTTTATAATATAAAAAAGGGACAACTATCTGAGATAACTAACTGCATTATCAGCTTCAGCATCATCTTTCATGCTCCCCTGCACGTGTTCATGCTTACATACATGATTTTCCATGAATGAACATACAAGGCACACATGTTGTCAGGTGCTGACCCTCTGCCCTGCCTCTGAGCCCCTTCCCCAGCTCTCATGGTTCTCACGGTTGAGTGGGCTCAGCAGGCGGTGTCACGCATGTCTGTGCTGTAGCCGCCTCAGGTGCTGGCTGGAGCAGCAGCCTGCAGGGCTCACGTGGGCCATGTCCAGGCCAACTCCCTCCCACGGCTGCCGGTCAGTGGGAGCTCAGCAGGGCTGTTGATTGGAGACCCACACAGGGCCACCTCATGTGCTCACACTGTGCAAAACCAGAAGACGTAGAGTCGAGGGGGAGCAAGCATCCCAAAATACCCCAAGGAAGCTGGAATGTCCTGTGACTTGGTCTCACAAGTCCCAGAGCATCGGTCTGCCAATCTATTGACCAAGCAAGTTGAGAAGGCACAGCCAGGTTCAGAGTGAGCGATTAGACCCACCTTTCAATGGGAGAATTAGCAGAGAACTCACAGCCACCTTTAATTTGTCACATTTGTAAGAATAAATATGAATACCTACTATGTGCTGGAGCTATTCCAAATGCCGGGCATACAGAGGTGAAGTACTTACTTTCTTAGGGTGCGGACAAAGGATACTTAACTTAATTTAGTCAATAGATTACGCGATCGCCTTCTTCCTCTGAAGTCCTGGGAGTTTTATCAGGACCTGTCTTCGGCACCACAGACCTTCCCTTTACACCTCAGATGTTGACATTCCAGTGAGTGTTGTTCCATTCTCCACAACTATAAGAACTCCTTGGGAGCGGCATTCAGCAGAAACTGTACAGAGCAGTGGTGAAGAACCTGAGGGCTTTGGAGCCAGATAATGCAAGTTCAAATCCCAACCTGTCCACTGTATAACCTGGGCAGATAACGTAATCTCACTGTGCCTCAGTTTCCCATCTGAGGAACCAGGGAAAATAATATAATCTAATCCCTAGGTTGTTACAACATTTGTGAACGTCTTTGCAAGCATGCCTGACACATAGTAGGTGCTTTACCCATGTTCACTGAGGAATGGACCTCTCAAGCTCTGTGAAGCTGAGTCAGTGCTCTGCTACGGGGGCTCCAGTCACCAACCAAACCCCACCCCCCAACCCCCAATTAACCCAGAGTCAAGCCAACATGGGCCGTGGTGCTGGTCCACAAGTAAGGCTTTAGCGGGTGATGAGCAGGCCCGAGTCACCTGTCATTTCAAGAAAACAACACACATTCCCCTCAGGGGCTGCAGGCTGGCTCATTAACACACCCCTGGAAGGCTCAGGAGCAGCCTGGAGCAGGCCTCATGAATAATTAACACCTCCCAGGGTGAGCCTCCACCTCCACAGGCAGCTCTACTGTGCTGTGTACTCACACCCCGAGCTGTCTAGTCTGGGACCAGCCACTGCCCCACAACTTCAGCTGCAGGGCTTGTGAGACCAAGTTCCAGCACCCGCCCGCGAGGGAGGCTCGTGTCAGCCACACGCTGCAGCGCAGAGGCAGCTGCCCTGCTGTTGAGCAGGCTTACCTCCGGTGCCTTCCAGCCCTAAAGTAGGCTAAGGCCAGCCTGGGGAGATTACATGCAGGGAATTAGAGTGGGAGAGAGCGGGATTAGGGCAACCTTCCCACTGGTGGCTCGGTAGGTCCCATCTGCAAGGTCTGGTTCCACCGTTAGTGAGAGGACAATGATGGGGAGCAGTCCTCCGTGAACAAGAGAGGTGCTTACGGAGGTGCTACAGCCTCCAGGACCTGGAACAGCTGGACAAGGAATGAGCACACTTGAGTGGGCCCCTCACTCCCTGAGCGAGCCGCCTTCCCTTTGGGGCCCGGTTCCCTCACGGCTGAGATGGCTGATTCCACTCCTAGGGGTCTACCCAAAGGACACAAAAACATTAATTCAAAAAGATAGCTGCACCCCTATGTTAACTGCAGCACTGTTTACAATCGGTAAGGTATGGGAACAACCCAGATGTCCAAAACTAAATGACTGGATCAAGAAGCTGTGTTAGACACACAATGGAATTCTGTCTTCACTATTCAGCTATTCGCAGCAACATGGGCGGAGCTAGAAGGGATTACACTCTGTGAAAAGGAAAATAGCAGATGGGAACCAAATGAGGGATCAGAGAAAACTAATGATAATAAATTAAAGACAAAAATTAACAGGCAGCTGTAAATCAGACACTCTGAAGCAGGGTGGGCGGGGAGGGGAAGACCTGGTCAGGGGAGGGAAGAGCAGAGGGACTATGGTGATGGCACACGGGGACCTGGTGTGGAAATTCAGGACTACACCTGAGAGGAGAAAGCCAGCACTGTACCGAAGGAAAGAATGATGTAAAATATAAATAAGTTAAAAACAAAAAAATGGCGGGCCCTCCCTGGTGGCGCAGTGGGTTAAAGCACTGTACTAAGAATCAAAAGCTACTTCCGCATGAGTTCGATTCCCACCTGCCCCGAGGAGATCCACATGGCGTGGCAGACCTCTCCTGACCCGCCCGCTGCTCCCCTCAGCAGTGTACTTCGTCGATCTGCCTGTTCTGCACCCCACTCTGTCTCTGGTGAATTCTCTCACCCTCCGATCTCTGGCCTGTACCCCAGTTCTGTATGAATAAATAAATAAATCTTTAAAAAAATAAATTAAAAAAAAAAAAAGGCAATGCTGGGCCCTTCCGACTCAAGTGTTCCTGCAACTCTGATTCAAATTGAGGAAGAGACCGATCACTTCCTACAGGCAGATGGAATTGAATGAATGATGGACTGATGGGTGAATGAATAAAGGAAACAGTAGCTGTGGATGATATATAGGGTTGAACAAAGGGAAGTGAGTGGAAAAAATACATAACTAAATCTACATCTATGGGTCAATTATATAATCCACATGAAATGGGTAAAATCAGAAGTATTCAGATACCTAAATAAGACGAATAGTTATACATTTATTAAGCGCCTATTCACCGGATATTATTTGTGTTTTATGACTATAATCTCATTGAATCCTCATAATAATATAAATCAGATAATGTCATAACCCCCAACTGACAGGTGGGGAAACCGAGGTACAGAAATGTCCAGGTTAACCTTGTCTTGCTTCAGAACCCCTGGACTAGCACTCCCAGTTCTGCCTTGTAGTGCCAGACCCCTTAGGCCAGAGCATGCACTGAGGCAGGCCCTGTTACCTGAGGCCTGCTTCTATCACCCCTTCAAGCGTCCTTCACTCGGAAGTTCTGATATTTGGACTCCTGGCTTGACCAGTGGAAGTCCTCAGTTTCCCCAAAGGCGTGTATCAGCTCTACCGGGTGCCAGGGTTACACCTCATTTCCTGTCTGGGAACCTGTACACAGTGGCCCCTTCCCACACACCAGCAGAGTGGGCCTGGGACAGGGGCGCCTCCCCCAGCCCTTTCCACCCCTCCCTGGGCCACAACCAGGGCTGGTCCCTCCACACGCCCAGTAATGCCCTTCCTCAAGGCAGAACCCCAGGGGCCAGGCAGGGCTGCCCACAGAGTGCCCAGCACGATGGCACAGGACCCAGAAGCCTGGGAAAGAGTTCCTGGTGAGCTAGCTGGGTCCCCAAGCTGATTTCACAACTTAAAACCAACTTCGCCTACCTGAAGTTAAAGGGAATTCTTAACACACACAGGTTTTCCATCCCCCACAAAACCCCTGAGATAAATATTACCATTTGTCCTCCTAAGACCGCCAGCCACTATTGTATAGTAAGAGAGCAGGAAAGGCCACAGTTAAACTTTAACAGGCGAACAGTTCCAAGACTCACCTGGACTCCAGAGGTGGTAACGTGGAAGTACGTGCTTCTCGGAACCAGTGAAATATGGGTGCAATCCCCTTTTACCCATCAGGAGACCAGGAGTTGGTTAATCACTCAAGGTCAAGGTCAAGTGGAAAATGTTTTCAACTATGTGACACGCCTCCTATGGGTGGGGGAGGGGAGGCCAGTCGGTAGAGATGCATGAACAATAGGGATTGTTTCCAGTGGGTGGACTTTGTCTTGTGCGCCTCTGGGGTGCTGACTACAGGGAACTCAAAGCAGTGAGGGTGTTGTCTCTGTAAACAAACTTGGGGAGGAAGGGACGCTGTAAAGATGGGGATGGAAGCAGACAGAAATCCCGGCAGCAGGGAGGAGGGAGAGACCCCAACCCCATCCCGGTGCCCCCACTCCTCCCAAGCCCCACCCCTACCACACGTCCATGCCCTGAGCCCCCTTAACAACAGCAAAAGCCACTGCCGAGGAGGTTCCCTGTGAGATACTAAAAACCGGGGCATTTTGAAACCTGTAAACCCCTCTACCCTGTACTTTCCTGGTACCTCAATTTACGTTCCCCATTATAAGTAAAAATCACACGACCAGGCGGCTGTGCCGGCCAGCTGCAGCTTGCTGTCACATTCCAGAGAACCCCCCAAGGAGCAGAAAAGCAATTCCACTCTTATTTTTCTGCTCTCTTGAAAAATTCCAAAGAAGGATTCCACTTGGCCTTTGTCTTGTCTGTTACAAGTTGAGTCTCTACCGGCATCACCCAGCAGCTCACCTGCAGCTCATTTAGGCTTCAGATTCAGTCTTTTCCTCCCTCCCCGCTCTCTCCCTGTGAATTCCGAAAACTTTAATTGCGTAGGGGTGAAGGAGGAGAGAGGCTGGCCCACAGCAACCTTTCTTGCTCTCAGTTCCTCCCATTTCAGCTTCTATATTTTTCTCCTGCACACTGCCCTGAGGAACTGTCCATTAGCTTCATTTACATGTGCATGTGACACACACATAATTCAACCTACCTGTGTTTTCTTCACCCTTAAAAATTCTTTGGGTCTATCCCCTGTCTCAATTAGCTCACTGCGCTGCTGGTCCCAAAGCAAAGGATCTATAGCTCGGAGTCCTTTGTGGGTGTAGGTGTGGGGAGCATGTCCACACCTTCTGTTTCTGTCATATGAATAATCATCAATGATCTCTTGACCCATCACATGGCAGCTGTGGGATTCATGATTGGCAGGTAAATATAGCACAAAGTGTAAGATTCTCCTGATGACTAAGATATGACCGTGCCAGCAAATGCAAGCCAAGATTCCCCCCTAAAAATCATCCTTAGAACAGAGGGCTTTGCCTTCCTCCAGGTCTCACCAAAACATCTAGCATGTTATAGGAGGCTCTTGTTATTTTGAACATTACACACCGTCTTGGGAGGATGCATCAGCTTGAAAAAAAAAATCAGTTGATGCTAATTTGGGATGCTTTGAAGATCTTGATAATCACCTGACAGATGCAATAGAAAAGGAGACAAAGACATTTAGCACAGATTTATTTAGTCCTAAGGAGAAGGACCTTAGGATAGTGTGTGATGTTGTTAAAAGGGGGGAAAAGACTTTAAAAAGACTCTTAAAAAGCGATTTGTTCATCAAGGCTGGGCACCTGCGCAGTCCCCACCAAGTCAGGCATTCTGGATGCTTCTCTCTAACCCTTTTGCTCCTGAAGTCCCTGTATTCTCTGGTGGCCAACTCCCCCCAACCCCCAACTCCCAGACCCCCAGCCACATCCTAACCCCTGAAAACTGACTGTGGTCCCTTCTGCGGTAAATGAGACACTGTAGGTGTCGTTCAAGACCCCGAGGGGCCCTCCCTGGTGGTGCAACGAGTTAAAGTGCAGCACCAGGAATCGATCCATCAATCCATGGCAGCAGCTTCAGCAGGAGCTCCATCCCCAGCCAGGGAGCTGACCCACGTGGCCCAGCAGACCTCTTCTGTCTCCCAGCTGCTCCCCTCAGCAGTGACCTTCATCGATCTGCCTGTTCTGCTCCCCACTCTGTCTCTGGTGAAGCCTCTCACCCCTTGCACCTCTGGCCTGTACCCCAGTTCTTATATGCATAATAAATAAATCTTTAGGGGGAAAAAGGCCCTGAGATGGGGAAAAAGGCCCTGAGATGGGGAAGCCATCCCGTATTATCCAGTCGGGCTCAATACCTTCATACTCATCCTTGTAAGAGAGACACTGGAGGGCAGAAATGTGGAGATAGAAGCTGAGGAGGAAGAGATGCAGGATAGCCAGGACGGGCCCAGCATCGCAGCAGCCTCTGGGACCTACAAGGGGCAAGGACGTGGATTTTCCCCTCCAGCTTCCAGAGGAATGAGGTTCTGCTGACGCCTTGATTTTAGTCCCAGGAGGTTCTGTGAGATTTCTGACCTCCAGAGCACTAAGACAATACATTTGTAATATTTTAAGGAATAAAACCCCAATGGTACGATGCACTTAAAGCACACAGGTCATGGCTGTGTATCCCAGGGAGAACTGTCCCCTGTTTAAGTATTTCCAGTGACAGCGCTGTGCACTGTTTCAACAGATCTGTGTCTCTACCAGCGAGCACAGATATGCTCGTTGTTAGAAGGACTCAGGAGTACAGAGATAACAGATGTTAATACACCACGAATGATGAAGCTTGGACAAAATGTTTCCATTGAAACAGTATGGAAAAGGGTAAATCTCTAAGTTAGTGAAAGCTATTCTATAATATGTAGCTTCTAGATATTGAAGTGCCCACTCACTTTACAAATCAAATATTCTGCATATTTGACTTTTATTTATTTCCCTAAAGGTTTATATATTGTAGCTGGTCCAGATCAATGGCTTCTGTTTGTCTGGCTAACAGGCTGTTTTGTTGGGGGATGTTCCAAATCTTTTCATTGGGAAGATGGAAAACTGGCACCTATGAGCTGGGCATATAGGCATCTACCAAGCTTGCTAGGAACAGGATTAATAAGCCTTAAGATTGTATTTGAGTCTGAAGGGAATGAGGCCTGTGCTGACCTGCCAGTTCAGGGTGATGACTCCATTGGAACATCGCAGGCTCCTGGGTTGTAGCTGGTCTTTCTCCTACCGGCCAGCCACCCTGTTCAGCCATCTGCTCTGGACTGTGACTGGATTGGAAGAGCAATAGCTGAAACACTCAAGACAAACACATGGCAGGGGGGTTGGGGCTTCCTTAACAGTGACTGTCAGTGTGAGCCTGGGATTCATGCGCTTCACAAGACCTAGAGGAGATTGTTGGACCGGGGGTGGAGGGCGTGGGGGGCAGGGTGAGTTCAACCAGAGCCTTCCTTTTCAGAGATTCACTTGAATGTGAGTGTCACGCTTCCTAGCTGTGACATACAAGGCTCCCAGCCACTCCCCCCCCAGTCCCTTTAGAGATGAAGGGAGGAGCAGGAAGAGTAGGGGAAGGGGGTGTAGGCAGCGGAGGGGCCCCCCCCAGAGACCTACCTGAACACCCTACATCCAGCCCGTCCAGTCTCATGTATGTAACCATTGATCTGTCTCCTGTCTAAAGAATCTTCCAGATAAGCATTAGCAAATTCTACTCCAAACCAATCCTTACCTCTTGTCAATAATTCATTGATTTGGCTATTGTTAGGAAAACATCGGCCTTCCCAACTCAACTTGCTTTGCTCTCCACCTCACCTGGTTTGTGTTCCTCCCAACAACAAAGAAAAGGGGCGGGTTCAGAGGGCCTCACACAGTGTCACCAGCTCGCTCACTCTGCCCCCCTTCTCCATTCTTCCTTTCTCTTGCGTGGCTGCATTCCCAGGCAGCTGAGCCCCAAAGTGGCAGGGACCACGATGACACGGTTCTCCCATCAGATCCTGGGGGTGTAGCAAGACCCTGTGCCACCGGTGGAAGTCTGCCCCAGGCCCCCGCCCCAGCCAAGTGGAAGTCTGGTGCTGGGTCCCTTGGACTTGACCCTAGTTCCAGTCCCAGCCCTGTGCCTGCCACTGTGGCTCCGTCCCTGGGGCAGGGGGTGTGCACAGCCCCCTTCCATCCATGACACTAATGCCAGGGGTCCCGGCTTTCCTTTGGGAGCGGGATGGACGGCCTGGTGCCATTACTGTTGGGAGTGGCCAAGTGCGGAGATTTACTGAGGGACTGGATAAGGGCAGTAACAAATCAGGCCTTGCATCCAAGGGTGATAAGGCAGTAATAAACTGGGCTTTTGCATCCAATTAACTGGGCCTTGCCTCAGGGATGGGACTAGAAGAAGGCGCTAATGAACTGGGCCTTACATCAAGGGACACAGCGATGAGTCACCCTTTTGGAATTTGAGTTTAGAATCTATATGAGACCCTTCCCCCCTATAGGGCAGGCAGTAGCTACAGACCCCACTCTAGGGGCTCCGTCTCAGCTGCTGTCTGGGAGCAATAAACTCTGTTTGCTCAGCCTTTCTGCCTCCCACCTTCCTTTCCTTCGGCGGGTCACAGAAATTGGGACAAAACAATTACTAACAGCAGGCGAATGGATGCTGGACAGGCATAACTCTAGAAATCTGTCTCGTTCACCATTGTTACTCTTCCCTTGAGAAAAGTGAAGCAAGGCAGCATGGCCCGAGGCCCCCTGGCAGGCGCCAGGTCACACGGCCTGTTTACATGTGGGGAGAGGACTTCCTGACACACCTGAAAGTGCTTGAATTGATGCAGAGGCTCAGCCCACCTGCTCTCTGGTTCTGAACTCACCGTTGCTGCAAATCCAGCCTGTGCCCAACTCCCTCACCACTCCACGTTCACACGTCAGCTAGTCTCCCACTTCTGCAGCGACATCTTTCGTAGGAAGAGTATGAACTTGGGGACACAGTTACCGTCAAGCCTCTTCGCGATTTCCTTCTGATTGGCCGGGAGGCAAAGGGACAGCCCTCCAGGCCCCAGGCTCCACTCTTTCCAAGGGAGGCCCTGCCCTGCTGCCCAGTCAGTGAGGGGTGCCTTACGATGCACCCCCACATGCCTCTTTCTCTTGGGTGGTTCTCAAGTCAATGTGGTTCTGATCTACTTAAGAAACTGCTGCGACGGTTACTTGCAATGCTGGAGACTCTTTCTGTCCCCCGAATGCCCTGCATATATATATCCCTTCAGTAAGGAATTCTGACTAGTGGGCCCCTGGGTGACATCAGGATTAACATTCAATAGATTAAGAGAAGACACGATGATAGACATTACTCATTTCTAGTTCTAGATTATCTTTAGCACAGAGTATTCCAGAAATCACTGGATTATTCCACAGTGGATGAAAGCAATTTCATAAGCACTACATAGGTTATGAATTAATCTCAAGGTTATTTTTCTAATCTAAGCTCCTACAGGTTGCTTTACAGTGCATTTTTAGAAAATAATTTCTCCAAAAGGTGTCCTTTCTTAGCTTAGTTCTCCTCCATAAAAATTCTCTTTTTATAAGTCTCTTTACGTTCTTTGAATTAATCATTCTTTCAGTAGCAAGCTAGCTAACTAGATGATAGATGGATGGATGGATACAGACAGATTAATATATTTTTCTTCAAAATTGTATGTGTCCTTTAGATTCTTTTCCCTACATCAGGCTAAGGATAGGAGGTTAGATTATCCAAAGCATTAAAAATTTATCACCTCAAAAAAAAAATGTACAAAATGGGCCGTCCCTGGTGGCGCAGCGGGTTAAAGCACAGCACTGAGAATCTAAAACCGCTTCCGCATGAGTTCGATTCCCGCCTGCCCTGGAGGTGACCACATGGCGTGGCAGACCTCTCCTGACCCCCCGCTGCTCCCCTCAGCAGTGTACTTCGTCGATCTGCCTGTTCTGTTCCCCACTCTGTCTCTGGTGAAGCCTCTCGCCGCCCCTGAACCTCTGGCCTGTACCCCAGTTCTGTATGTACAAATAAATAAATCTTTAAAAAAAAATGTACAAAATGATGTAAAAATAAACTATTATATTATAAAAAAGAAAGAAAACAAAAACAGAGAATGCAAAAATGACAGAAACACAAAGTTGTTATAATATAAAAAAAAAATTCATCTCTGGGGGCCCTCCTTGGTGGTGCAGTAGGTAAAAGCACAGCACTGAGAAGCTAAAAAGCCACTGCAGCATGATTTCGATCCCTGCCCTGGAGCTGACCCACATGCACGGCAGACCTTTCCTGACCCGCCTGCTGCTCCCTTCAGCAGTGTACTATGCCAGTCAGCCTTTTCTGCTCCCCACTCTGGCTCTGGTGAAGCCTCTTACCGCTCCTGCACCTCTGGCCTGTACCCCAGCTCTGTGGGATAAATAATAAATCAATCTTTTTTTTAAAAAAAGGCCCCCCTGGTGGCACAAGGGATTAAGACACAGCATTATGAAGCTGTCTGCAGCCACTGCAGCAGCTCAATCCCCCCCAGCCAGCCACGAAGCTGACCCACAGGGCCCAGCAGACCTCTCCTGTCTCCCCACTGCTCCCCTCAGCAGTGTATTTCAGTCAATCCTTCTGTTCCGCTCCTCACTCTGTCTCTGGTGAATTTTCTCACCCCCACATCTCTGTCCTACACCCCAGCTCTTGTATGCATAAATAAATAAAGCTTTTTTTAAAATCCACCTCCATCATTTCTCACAGGTCTTCTATTCCAAAGGCCTAGCTGATGTGCTTAGGTGATTTTGCAGGAGAAAGAGTTTAAGGGGAATTGTTTTCTGGAGACCCGCATGCATTTCTAAAAATAGGTAGGATGGGGGTGTTTTTTAATAACACCAACTAATTACCCTTTTTAAGATTAGTTGTTAAGTTGAAGTCTTTAGGATTACCACCTTTGAAAAGGTCTAATAAAAGTAATTTATTATGAACAAAATGTGGTTTCAATATGAAGATACCCCAAGGGGACAACCATTAGTGTAAGACTCTGTCCCTAGTACAGATTCAAAGAGACTGACAGTAAATCCATCAACAGAACAATGGCAGTTGCAAGTGCTAAATTTATGTCAACAGTTTTCCCTTTTGCTGAGAGCAGTGGGCTGCACCGATGTAATCTGTTTTCTACCCACTGGGTTATAAAGGTAATGAGGAAAGGGAGGGCTGTGTGGAGGATGAGAGCCATGGGGCTCCAGAAAGTCTCTCATTAGCCAGATCCTGCTTTTGTTACCTACACTCCACACCACCATGGATCTAAAAAAAGAAGCCTAACATATATAACAACACACGCTGGATTGTCTGTTTTTTAGCGACACGATGCATTTGACTTGGTTCACGAAATCATACTGGAGAAAGGGGTCTTACACATTACCCAGGCCAACCCCACCCCAGGTCTATTTTAGAGACAAACTGAGGATCACAGAAGACCAGAAACTTGGCCAAGGTCAAAGGTGGCAGGTTCAGCCTCCCAAGTCTCCAGTCCATGCTCTTTCTACACCAACACACTCATCTGTCTTGCTCATACTTGTCATCCATTTTGGTTGGCCAGCTGGGGACAAGATCCAAAAGACTCATACCAAGCCCAGTGTGTATGATAAACATCTCACCAGAAGCACTACCGGTGTCAGACCTTGTCCACACTTAAATTCTTAAAAGGCAACAGATCATGTTCGGGAAATGAGGAAGAGGCAGAAATGCCCGCCGTGGGCCTCAGTGCCCTGGGGAGACACTTCCAGGCGGCCTGCTCTGCCTCCTGCTCTGTGAGCGTCGCCTCCTCTACTTACTCGCTGCATCCTCCTTTGGCACTGCCACTAGATGTTGCTGGGCAAAGGGGAGGTGACAATGTTCATGGGAGACCCACATCGGTTTTCTCTTATTTTTAAAGATTTATTTATTTACGCATACAAGAACTGGGGTACAGGCCAGAACTGGGGTGGTGGAGGAAGACAGGATTCACCAGAGACAGAGCGGGGAGCAGAACAGGCAGATCCACCGAAGTACACTGCTGCAGGGAGCAGCAGGGAGACAGGAGAGGTCTGCTGCACCCTGTGGGTCAGTGTCCTGGCTGGGGATCGAACTCGTGCTGCAGTGGCAGCAGACAGCTTCATAGTACTGTGCTTTAACCCCTTGCACCACCAGAGAGGGCCCTCCGTTTCCCTTTACACTCAGTAAAATAATTAGTAAAATCATAAATTGAGGACAGGGAAGTTTTTCTCTTTAATGCGGACCTGGGCATGTATCTTCCCTTAGCCACTTACATATATAATTTACAAAACATGTAAGGCACCTTATACATTACTTTGCCACTTAATTTTTCACCATCTTCACATACTCCAAACACCTTCCCAGGTCAGACGGTAGTAGCAAGCATCTAAATTATTTTTGAAAACAGGTGCTAAAATGCCACAGCATGTCTATGCCATCATCAACTCAACAATTCCCTATTGTTGGATATTCTGTGTTAAATCAGGTTTGCTGTTGCAAAAGATGCAGTAATCCGTGCCTGCCAGTGCCTGTGGTATAGTAAAATCAACATCAGGGTCCTCTCCTACTACTGGTGCCTTCATGTCCAGATAGATAATTAGAATGGAAGCCAAGGTCAGCAACTCCAGAGAGCATGAATCATTTCGTACATTTCTGCTTGGAGAGTTCATAGGTGTTCCTTGGGTTCTGAATTTGCATTTGACAAATTCAAATTTCCCTACTTTATTTCAAAGGTGGAAAGCTCAAAATGTTAACTCTGCCTGAAACAGTTCTACCAACAGCAGGAAAATATTGCTGGGGTGAGAGCAACGTTGCATCAGGCCGTGAAAGTACTCAGAACAGAACCGCTTGGCTTCTGCGCTAAGCAGCAGCTCTCACCAAGGTGACCAGCGCTGCCATTTTTAAAAAAGATTTATTTATTTATGCATACAAGAACTAGGGTACAGGCTAGAGGTGCCACAGGTGAGAGGATTCACCAGAGACAGTGGGGAGCAGATCAGGCAGATCTACTGAAATACACTGCTGAGGGGAGCAGCGGGAAGGAGAGAGACGTGTGCCCCACTATGTGGGTCAGCTTGCTGGCCTGGGACTGAACTCCGTGCTGCAGTGGCTGTGGACAGCTTCACAGTGCTGTACACCACCAGGAAGGACCCAACGACGCCATTTTGAAGTGGTGGGTGGGGAGGGGGCAGCTGACTCCCTGGGAGCATGCAGAGAAACATGGATGTGTCTTTCTCTGCAAGAAAAGAAGCACATTTCTCCACATGCTTTTAGTCCATGAAGCTGAATCCTCCCTCTCCTGAATCTCTGGTCATTGCTTATTGGGACAGCTCTACAATTATAGGTGCTCTTTAGAAGTCTTCCATCAAATCTTATCCAAGAGTAGAACTCTCTGGAACGACTAAGAAGCTACACAATACTTAGTCTAAGTGCTCCAGATTACTTAGAATTCCATATTCATATCAAGGCTAAGGTTCTCACTAAAAAGAATATTGACAGCGGGAGAGAAGTTTTAGCCAGAAGCTTCACTTCCTCATCTGTAAGATGGGGGTAACGTGTGAGATCTGCAGACTGCTGCAGGGATTTCAAAAAGCACAGCAAATGTGAGTTGTGTAGAAAAGTCATCATTCTCTGTGTTCTGCGTCAGCAGCTAAGAGCAAACATGCTACTCTCCCTTCATGCATCAAGCAGCTGCATCAATACAGCATCCATCATCGGGGCCTGTAATGGGTTGCAGCTGATCCCTCACCAGTTTCCTTGGGATTGCCCAAGCAAGCGAATGCTTCCTGAATGCCTGGAGCTAAAGATGCTAATGTTGTCTCACTATTCAGGAAACCAGTCAGGAATGAAGAGCTAACCAGGACTGAAGCATCAGTAATTCTTAAGGTGGCTTCTGGAAGCGGATGTTTTGTACATTTGTCACAGTAGCCATGTCTTTTCTCAGTGAAACAGATTTAAAATAATTACTAGCAATAAGGAAATAAGAGTTTCAACAAATCTTTTGAGTAATTTGTTCTGACTCCCCTGGGATGCTCAGTGTACAATGTGGTCTCAATTTTTGAGAATTTTCTTTAAAAAAAACAAAAAAAAAAAAACAGTGCCCTCCCTGGTGGTGCAATGGATTAAAGCACAGCACCATGAGCTAGCCATAGCCACCTCAACCAGAATTGGCTGGGGAGGTGACCCATGGCACAGCAGACCTCTTCTGCCCCGCCCGCTGCTCCCCTCAGCAGTATACTTCGTTGATCAGCCTGTTCTGCTCCCCACTCTGCCTCTGGTGAATCCTCTCACCCCCCCCCACCCCTGGCCTACATCCCAGTTCTTGTATGCATAGATAAATCTTTTTTAAAAAAAGCTGAATTGAGGCTGTTTGCAATTAAGAGACAACATTAATGTCACCCTGCATGACGTCATGACTAAACCTGCATTTCCAATGAAAGAGAAAACCCAAAAATCCCCCAACGGAGAGGAGCTAAATAATGCTACAACCACAGGATGGAGTATTTTCAGCCCTGAAAAGATGTTTGTAAACATGAGAACATTTCTCCAAAGGCATAATGAAAAACTATACACAAATCAATTATGTAAACAATCCATTGAGAAAAGTGGAAATAGGCAAATATAATAAAAATACTCTAGTTAATGTAGAGCCTTTTCCTGTTTATGCTTTTCTATACCCTCTCAATTTTCCATAATGTGCACTTAAGTTTTATTAGGGGGGAAGCACTCTTTTTCTAAGCAGTGGAATGAAGTTGCCATCACCATCTTTGTTTGAACAGCCCTCTGGTATTTAGAGTCCAATTGTGAGGTGGCCTGAAGTCATTTTCTCTTTTTTAGTCACCATTATTCTCAGCCATACTTCAACAAAATGCTTTTATTTAAAAACCTAGAATTCTGGGCTTTTTCTCTCCAGCACGTATTTGTGCCATTGGTTTAGAAAGATGAGTCAAACATTATTTTCTTAGATTTTGCCCACTGTCCATACTTACCAGGATACCTGTTGGTACCAATTCTGTCTTCCCATGAGCCAGTTCTTTCAGTGGCAGGGTATTTGCAAATTTTCTTAACCTGCCTTGAGTACCCTCAACCAGAAAATCTATAAAAATGTGGAGAAATGAAGGCTAAGGCAAGAGCCTGTGGTTTAGGTTAATGCATACTCAGCAATGAGCAGCCTCTGAAAGGGTTAGAAGGCCACTTGACTGAATGAAAGCCCTCTTTCCCACCCATACAGAATTCATGGGGAAGTATTAGGTGGGTATAGGAACAAATATATAGGCATTCCTGCACAAAGATGTCCCAGCATTCTCAAGCAGCCTGTGGAGTTTCTCCTTTTGGGTGAGGGGTGTCTGTTGCCTAAACTCTATGAGGAATAGCATATATACCCACAGCAAAGATGAGAAAACATGCAGTTCCTCTAGATGAATACATTATCATTTTAATCAAACCAGAAAGTTTGCTTTGTTTAAATGTGTAGAGAATGTTTAAAAGTAAAAATGTCCACTCTCTATTAGGTCCTGCGGTGTAGATGCCACTTGCCCAGGGGACAATGAGTTAATGCTTTGCAAGTTTCTTTAAATGATTCTTGTCTAGAAGCTAAAAGGATAAATAGGAGAAGTCCCTGTTGTGTGTCAAGTGGCGTGGTAAAAGCTTCCCATTCACTCCCAGCACTCTGTGTCTCTGAGTAAGTCACTTAACTGGCTCGCTTCTACTTGACCCCGTTGTCCATTTTCCTGTAAAAACAGAGGCTGACACTTGCCTTGGCGGTACTGCAGTTTGAGTGAGGCAAAGCATGGCACTAACGCGTGCTAAGGGTGTCCTGCTAATGTGTACAAAGCTGTTTGCTACCTGGCAGCCACTCCACGCCTTGCAGACTCCACTGAATCCTCCTGAGCCCCTGGGGAGCGGGGCCACTTTCATCACCACGTATGTGAAGTCCTCAGCTATAAAGCACGTGGCCATTCCACACTGAGTGGTACTCGAGACTAAAGCAGTCTAACCTCTCAGCTACATTATCAGCCAGCACGACGACGCACTGTAACGTGTACTATGTGTGAGAACTGGGGGGCCGAAGACAGACCATAAGGCAGCTCCTCCTCTATACCAGGGGCAGTAACAGTGCCCATTCTGCCCTTGAGCTGATGAAAGAAGATAATGCATCTAGTGCAGTTGGCAGAGTATTTAGTGCACACAAAGTATTGAGTGTCAGAAACTATTGCTAAGGCTGTTGTTTTTTAGCAAAATAGCACTGGCGCAATTATTCCCATTAGGTGAGCCAACTCTCTGAAATGCAAATAATTATGGCCATAGAGTCCAGTTTCTCTCCGATAGAATTGAATTCTAATAATTAGCACACAGTTCCCACATTGTTACATAACTGGGCTCCATCCTGGGCTTACTAAAGGAATCATTTGTCCAGGGCGTGATATTCCTCCCACCCCACGTTGTCAGGTTTGAAGAATAACAGACTGCTTCATGAAAGAACACCTCAGCACTTGGCATGGTGAATTGGTGCTGACACTCTTAAAACTTGAGGAAAGGGGTGGAAAATGAACTGACAGGCAAAGTTTTGGGGGTCTTGGTAAGGACAGTTATAAAATAACATCAACACGGAACTTGACAATCTTGAACACTTAGTGTCTTCTAGCTTAGACAGTGGGGCTGCACTCACTACTGTGGTAACCCCCCCACCCGACTCCCCTGAGGACTGGGATTCTGGGCTTCCCTGGTGACGCAGGAGTTAAAGGCAGCTATAAAGACATCATGGCAGGGCCCTCCCTGGCAGCGCAACAGGTTAGGATGCAGCATTGAAGTTGGCGGCAGCCGCTTCGGTGTGAGTTCAATCCCTGGCCCCAGAGGTGACCCACATGGCACAGCAGACCTCTCCTGACCTGCCCGCTGCTCCCCTCGGCAGTGTACCTGGTTGATCTGCCTGTTCTGCTCCCTACTGTTTCTGGTGAAGTCTCTTGCTACCCCTGTGCCTCTGGCCTCTACCCCAGTTCTGTATACATAAATAAATATATCTTTTTAAAAAATCTATCATAGTAGCATGAGTTTCATGCCCGGCCAGGCAGCTGACCCACATGGCACAGCAGACCTCTCCTGTCTCACCCGCTGTACCCCTCAGCAGTGTATTTCAGCCCATCTGCCTGTTCTGCTCCCCACTGTCTCTGGTGAGTCCTTTCACTACCTCCCTGCCCCCTACCCTGGCCTCCACCCCAGTTCTGGTATGCATTAAGTAAATAAATTTTTTTTTTTAAAGATTTATTTATTTATTTGGACAGAACTGGGGTACAGGCCAGAGATGCGGAGGGTGAGAGGATTCACCAGGGACAGAGCGGGGAGCAGAACAGGCAGATCTACGAAGCACACTGCTGAGGGGAGCAGCGGGCGGGTCAGGAGAGGTCTGCCTCGCCATGTGGTCGCCTCCGGGGCAGGCGGGGATCGAACTCTTGCGGAAGAGGCTTTAGTTTCTTAGTGCAGTGCTTTAACCCGCTGCGCCACCAGGGAGGGCCTAAGTAAATAAATCTTAAGAAAAAAAAAAAAAAAAAAAGACTGGGTTTCCATCTTTCTCCATCTTTCTTATTCTCTTCCCACTCCTTTCCTATTCTCTTCCATTAACTTCCAGTGATCCAGACTCTGGCTACACTAGAAAGTAATGAGGAAAATAATGTAACAAAATGACAAAAAGTTGTGGAATCCCATTCTCAGTAGAAAACCTCAGCCCTGTGCTTTCTTCATCACTGCTGACACCCTATATGTGACAGGAGACGATGCCTTCTTGAAAACTCCCACTGCAGGGTTCGGCCGGCAGGTGGTTCCAGGGGGTGGGCAGTCGGCGCAGCGCAAGGCAGCCAACCTGAGGGCCACAGGGAGAGGGGACAAGGGACTGCGTTGAGGATTATGGGAGCCCTGCTTTTTACTACCGGCTCGGGAGGAACAAATATGAAAAAGGCGGTAGGGGAGCCGGACTAAACCTTGTAGCGTGAAGTAGAATTAGATGTGGGACAGATGAGGAAACGATCTACTTGTGATGCACATTCCTTCACTGTGAAGCAATGATGGCACAGCAGTGGGGCACAACCTAGCGCCCAGGCCTTGGTGCTAAGTACCATTCTCCACAGAGGGGTAGTCTTTATAGAAACACGGCTACCCCAGGGCTCGGGAGAGAAAAGGCAAGATGGAACCCGGAAGTCTTGTGTGAGCCATGGGCAGAGGTAGCCATTGTGGTGAACAGTAGGAAGCGCCTCAAATAATTGACTTCTGGGGCCTCTCTGGTGGCCACGGGATTGTCACAGCGCTGCTTTATGACAGCAAGGGCCTGAGTTCGAACCGGCAGGGAGCTGATCCACCTGGTCCGGCAGACCTGTCGACCCCACTCCCCTCAGCAGTGTATTTCAGTGATCTCCCTGTTCTGCTCCCCACTGTTTCATACATTGCTATCCTCTCACCACCCCTCTCCAACCTCTGGCTATACCCTCGATCTTCTATGCAAAATGACTAAGATAAAAATCATACAATAAAGGATTAATTCTTTTTAAACAATTAAAAGAACTGTTAAAAGCATCCAGGAGTCCCAGTGAATAGGTATCCAGGAGAACTGGAAGGAGGATCTTGCAGAGATCTTTTGTACAACCCTGTTTATTACAGCAGGATTCACAACAGCCAAGGCTCAGAGCAGCTCAAGTGTCTATCAGCAGATGAGAGGATGAAGAACATGAGCCACCTCAGGATGGATCGTGGACTGGAAGCAGCCTTCGTAAGGCAGGAAATGCAGGAAATGCAGGAATGCCATGACATGGCTGAACCACCAGGTCATTTTGTAAGTGAATCCAGCTGGTCACAAAAGAATGAAAACTCTGATTCCACGCAGGGAGCAGCTAAAGCAGTCAGAATCATAGAACCAGAAAGAAGAGAGGTGGTTAGAAAGGGCTGGAGAGAGGAGCAAGAGTTTTAGTGCATTCAGGGTTTCGGTGTTGCTGCTGGAAAAACGTGTAGAGCTCTGTTCCAAGACATGATACTTAACACTACAGTAGAGTTAAACACGGTTAAGATGATAAATTTAATGTTGTGTTTTTTACCTCAATTAAAAAACCCTGATGGCGTGTCGAAATTACACGTCAGTGCTCCCACTAGTCAAATGTAGGAAAACTGGAACATCGGAATAAATGCTAGTGTGTAGATTATGAAAGTCTACTTCACAGTGATATATAAAGAAGTAGGAGAAAAGACAAAGTGCCAATAAAATGTAGAAGCCGCGATTTAAGCGTCACCTGGCACTGATTCAGGAAAGAATCATGAATAGATGCTGACACTCGGGTTTTGGGTTTTAGATTGCAGGTAGTCTCAAAGTAGCTCCTCACAAAATTCTCATTCCTCATTAACCAGTAAGTGCAAAATATTTACTCACTGCATAGTGAGATCTTGCAGACCTACCCAGCTATTAAACACTCACGTCACCAGTCACGGGAGAAATCAACACTGCCCCTCCTGACCCAGTACGGAGAACACAGCGTCACTTCTCTGGGGCTGCTGTCAAAGTGCATAAACGCAAACCTCAGACAAACCAAGTAAGGTCCTTCTACAAAGCAATTGGCAGGCCCAGTTCAGAAACATCGGTCACTAAAAAAAATCAGGGGAGGGTCACGTCTCTGCAGTTACCACTTCAGCAAGCAGTGAGCAGGCCCACAGCCCAGGGGACAGCATGCCGGCTCCCAACCAACGAATGCTCTCAATACCCAATACCCATCAAGAAACGCTTCCAGGTGATCATGACCCAGTGATGGCACCCTGTCCCGAGGCCCCTGAAATGTTGTCTCTCTGCCACCTGTTAGCACTCAGCCTCCCAGTACCCGAGCTCTCCCACCTGTGAGCCTGAACCCCTCCCTTGCTCTGCAATCCAATGTTACCCGCCTTTGGTCATCCTGGGAGGCGACCCTGGCTGCAGCCCCTTGAAGGGGGACAAGTTCAAATGTATTTGACTCTTTTATTTCCTACCAGTTATTAAAATGATTTTATTTGAAAGAAGGGGAGGTGGAAGTACTGAGGGGACACTCCAGGCTGTGGAAGACTGAAGGGAAAGCACGTTAAATGCATGCCTGATCCCGGGTTGGAGCCTGGTCAAACGGAAAGGATAGCGAGGTATCTCTGGAATAATTCGAGGAGTCCATGGCCTCTTAGAATTTCACAAAAGTCCATGTATTCTTGGTTCTCTAGCTATGAGATTTAAAACTCTTCAAACTTCCATTTTGCTCCTTAAAAACATATTTTGACTTCAAGAACCGAAATATCTAAATAGCAAATGAAAAAGTACCAAAAAACAGAGCTGGGGCTAGGGGTGCAGGATGGGAGAGGCAAAAGTGTCCTCACTTCCAGCGAGTTGGGGGTTTTCCACTTATTTTGGTCACTGTTGGTATTTCCTCGTAAACACAACTGAGGTGGTTATAATGAGCTAAAGAAACCACGCCTCTCCTTGCGCCCTGCCAAGGTAGCAGGTGTGAGTAATGATTCTCTACTTCCATTGCACCTTCACTTACAAACTTGTGCCAGGTAGGAAACAGCTGAATGAGAAGGGAGCCTTGGGGAAGCAGGGAGCTATTACCACTTAAACAACCAGTCTCTCTCCCAATCACTGAGTAACTCATCTCTATATCATGTGAGATAATTATCAGTCCATTAATATTTAAAGGATTATAACCTTGTGATGAAATATCTAGAAGTACACAAGAACAACAACAAAAAATGTAGAAAAGTGGCATTTACCCGCTCTCCCTCCCCATTGGCAGGACATGGATTTATAAGCCTGGGGTCAAGTCCCTGACCAGTTATGTGACTCTCAAGAAAACCCGTTCCCTTCCACAGGCCTGCTCATTTAATACGAATGTGTGCTGAGCTAGATTTGACAGTCCCTCTCCTCTATAACACTCTAAGATTTTAAAGTGTAAATTTCAATACTTTTTCTGGTGAGCTTTTTTGGGCACATCTGAGAAACTCATATAGAATGCAAGAGAACCAGAACAAGATAGCCAAAATAATCTTAAAAGGGAACAACGTGGCCCTCCCTGGTGGCACAATGGCTTAGGACCCAGCACTGCCGTGCGGAGCCCCTGCTGCAGTGCGAATTCGATCCCCGCCTGCCCCGGAGGTGACCACAGGGCGTGGCAGACCTCTCCTGACCCGCCCGCTGTTCTCCTCAGCAGTGGACTTCATGATCTGCCTGTTCTGCTCCCCGCTCTGTCTCTGGTGAATCTTCTCATGGTCCCTGCACCTCTGGCTTATACTACTTCTGTGTGCATAGATAAATAAATCTTTTTTTTAAAAAAAAGGGAAAAAGCCAGAAAACACACTTGTCAATTTTAAGATGCAATACAAAGCCACAGGAATGAAGACAATGTGGTACTGGTATGACAGGCCTATGAGTCAGTCACAGAATGGAGTTCATGAACAAACCTGTACTTTTATGGATAAGTGATGACAAAAGGTGGCCAGAAAATTCAATGAAGAAATAATCTTCAATAAATGATGCTGGGACAACTGGATTTTGACACACAAAGGAATAAAATTGGATCCCCACCTTATACCATATATAAAAAAATAAAAAACGTATCAGATGTAAATATAATTGCTAAAACTAGTAGGGGGGGAAGATGTAAATATTTAGGATCTTCAATGGTTTTTATGATGCAACAATAATACCAAAAAAAAAATCAAGAAACAAAAAACAATTATATCAAAATGGAAACTTTTATGTATCAAATGACACCATCCAGAAAGTAAAAAAGAACACAGAATGGCAAAAAATATTTGCAAATCATCTATCTAGTAAGGGGTTAGCAGTCAGACTAAAGAATTATAGTTCAACAATAAAAAAAGCCAAATGTAAAAGCAGGTAAAGGATCTAAGCAGATATTTCTCCAAAGAATACATATAAATGGTCCAATGAACAGAATGTTGAACATGATTAGCAAAATAGAAATCAAAGCCCCAATGAGATCCCTCTTCTCACTCACTCACACACACACACACAGAGATGTCCAAAATAAGAGATGTGCATACATAACAAGTGTTGCCAGGGACAGGGAGAGCTGGAGTCCTCAAAACACTGCTGGAAGGAATGTAAAATGGTTTAGCCACTTGGCAGTTCCTCAAAGGTTAAACAGAGTTGCCATGTGATGCAGCAATTCTACTCTTCGCTATATACATCCAAGAAAACTGAAAACACGTCCATACAAAACTTTGTACATGAATGCACACAGCAGCATACTGTATTAGCCAAATGCCCATCAACTGGTCAACAGATAAAATATGGAACAGTCACACGATGGAAGAGCATTCAGTCATAAAGAGGACACACGCTACAACATAAATGAATTCTGAAAACATGCTGAGTGGTCTGGTACCAAAGGCCGCATGTTGTCTGATTCCATTTCTGTGAGATGGCCAGATGCCAGTGTGACAGAAACAGGTAAAACTGCTGCCTGGGTTGAGGAAAACGAAGGATGGGCTGTCTGCTGATGGGCATGGGGTTTCTCTGGGGGATGATGAAAATGTTCTGGAGTTAGACAGTGGTAATGGTTGCATAACTCTACAAATATAAGAAAACCAATGAACTGTACAATTTAAGAGTGAACTTTATGGTATGCGAATATATCTCAAATTCAAAAAAAGCCAACGGCAATCCTTGAAAAATGGATTTCTACACTTCTGTTTCACCTATGGGCTCAAGAAAATACAGAAATATTTTCAGTACTTGACAGATAATCCCACTGCAACAAATACTAGAATAAACCTCTTTTTAAACAAATTATATCAGCTGAGAGCCTATTTGTATTTATTTTGCTTCTAAACAATAAAGATCCGAAAGTGCCTCTGAGTTCATAATTTCTCTCATAGTCCTTCTTTAATTTATTCTCAAACAACTGAGTCTAACCTATTTCTGCATTTTAGAAATACTGTCATCCAGAAGCAGGTAAAATTACTGCTCCTGTAATGACATTAGTTAGCACAACCATGTTCAAGCAGTACTTTCAAATTTAATTCCTGCACATGAGACAATAAAAAGGCTAGGCAAGAGACAAATTTTCAGTATTGGCATTGCAGTGTTACATGTGTAACCAGATTTTTTTAGCCAGGAAACAAATGCAGACATTCTTTCCCCTGGAGTATAAACAGAATTCTAGACTTAATTCTATTCAGTAATGTAAATGTCTAAGTGAAATTTTTACAAAGTTCTAGAAGGAAAACATATTCTTCATGTTCTCTAACAGTGTATATATATATCTGGTTTTCAGTATCAGAAGGCTGTAAACATTGTATCAGCAATATAATCTATAGTAAAAGCTTTGTAAGTATTTGAAATAGAATAAAACATTAATACTATTCTGGTATCACTGAGCTGTAATATACATAATTCCATTTAAGTTAAACAAGAGTACTGATCCTTCTAAAAATACTAAGTGTAAAGAGTAAGGCCTACCATGCTTAAGAAATAAACATCAAGGTCTGCCATGATTAGAGCCACATTAAAAAAAAAAAGCCAACATATTACAGTTGGGTGACATGGTTTTCACTGTTTAAGGTCCATGAAAATTGAATATATTCTCTTTGGCGCTCAATAGTGGCTTACACTATGGCGGAGCTGCCAGCCACAAGAAAGACGTGTGTGCACACGGGTGCGTCGGCCAGCCTGGGGTTGCTTCTGCAGTAATGTGTAGACACTGCTTGGCCAGCCCAAGAGAGGAAAACATTTGCCCCTAAACTAAGTCACACCATGACCTTATAAAAATGCAAGGGTCAACATTTGTTTTCTTGAAAGCCCACCGCGCCAATTTCCAATACAGCAAAGAACACACTGAGAAGTTCTTCTGAGTGATGTATGTGCCAACAAAGGTATTGATAAAACAAGAAACAGAGGAAAGAACAAGTGATTTCTGAAATGAATGTTTTCTCCCTCACACCTGAGGAAATCAGTGTACACCAGAAACAGGGTTTAAATACCTCCACATGAAAACAACTGCCTGAGAGGATTCGAAAGAAAGAGCACATACGCCATATACTGTTTTTTAAACAGACATGCCTCAAAAGCAGTTTAATCAGCTTTTTTTTTAATGTCACATCTCTTCTAAATAATTCTCACTTTTCATTTCTAGAAAAGGTAAGAAAGAGTTTGCAAGAACCCATGCAAACATGTGTCCCTATAGAAGGCTTAGATAAGCTGGTTTGCTAAGTTGCATTGTTTTATTCAAGTAAAAAGCCCTTCTAGAATAAGGGGTCTGTGAAGGAAACCAATCCCGTTCAACTCTTGGGCCTGCACACCTGGTAGGGTCTCTGTCACTCAGAAAGTGAACAGGCAGGATGCTCATTTGAATATTAGCAAAATGGTTTCTATTTACATTTTTAAAAATGTAATGCATGTTAAGTTTTCTGGCAGATTCTTTTTGTATGTTACAAAACAAAAAAGCAAAAGCTTAGAGTACGAATCCTTTTGCGTATAAAGGTCAAACAGATACTTCTTGACATCATGTCCTTTACACAATGGCATATTGTTCATATAAAAGGTCTCTTATCCTATAAAAATCTTGACAAAGGCAGCCTTCTAATCCAATACGTCCCGTTTCCGTCTAGAAACCAAGTAAAAAAAAAAGCTCTTTAGTACATTTTCTATCCATTACTATGCAGACATAACCAAAATATATTAACTAAATTATTTTATGATTGGTCAGGAAATGGGTTGCTCTGATTCACAGAATATGGATGTAATATTCAAATCATGAATTTTACATGAATGTCAGAGGATTCCAATAATAAAAATGTACAATAAAGTTATAGATCATGTCTTTCTGAGTCACTTTTATAAGCCTTCAAGGTCATCATTATGAAAAGAAATTACTGATTTCAAGTTCTGTGAAATTACCAGTCGAGAACTACGGAATTCAAAGGGACTAAAAACCAGAAGCTTCTGTTCAGTTTACCTCTACTTAGAAGCACTTACTCTGCGGACTGCGACTTGATTGTTGCAAACCAGCACACCGCCTACAAACTCGGCCTGAATCCCCTCCCTCAGAAGGACTTGTTTGAAGTCTGAAAGTCTTGGTTCATTCATAAAAACAGACTGATGTCCAGGAACCTTTGATAAGGCAAAAGGGCAAAGAATAACTCCAAATAAAAGACCACATACACATCTGTCCTGAATAAGGTGAAATAAGTACACATGATCTCTAAGGTATGTTCTGTCTGAAGTCTGACTGATCGTCTCAAGCCCGTGCGTTCCAAGCTGTTATTCTGAATTTCATCTCATTACTTAACATTACAAAGCCCTTCACATTTTCTGAATGTTTCACAATCAATTTTATTAGTCATGCCTCATAACCACGGAGACGTTTGGTAATGTTATGTTCTTCACTCACCCACTTGCCTAAGGGGTCAACCAGAGTGCCAGCAGGCAGAGCTGAACTGAAAACTTTCTCGAGAGTCTAGGACTTCACTTACTTGGGAAGGTGATTCTCCCCAGCCCGCGTGCACTCTCCCTCCCCAGCGCCTGCCCCTCAGAGAGCACATATGTGTTTCAGAACCATAGGTTCGACCTAACGCTATCCCTCTGATTGCTCTGAGGAGTGCCAGCTTCAGACAGAGACAAAGCTCCTAGTTCCTCCTCCTGGTATCAGGCATATCACTGGAAGGAACCCAGTGACTGTGGCTTGTCTTCATACATCCTCCCAGAGCGAGGAAAAAGATATCATCTGCCTTAAGTGCAGGTCTCAGCCTAGACTTTTAACACTGTTGTAAGTTAATGACCTGAAATCTTTAACAGTTAACAAATCTCAAGGACATGTAAATACTAACTGTATCTGCACCTTCATTTTCTGGCTCTGGTCATGTGTATTAAACCCTGAAAACTTTCAGTCCTCTGATCCTTACCACGAGCAAGAGGGGCCCCTGAGATCTAAGTCCCCTGTCTACTCTCCAGAGTCAGGCTCTATAGGTTTCCAACTGCATCACAACCAAAAGCGACTTGAGCTAACTTGACAACACTCAAACATGGACTGAGAACGTGTGACACTCAGCCAGCTGGGACACTCCTGGCTAGAGCGTGGCCTCACACAGAAAACTTAGTATTTAAAAATCCACACTGAAAAAACAAATCGTGAAAAAATGACGACTTTCCAAGATCTGCTAAAAGTTTTTTTTAACACTCTCTAGCCACACGGGTTGGCCACATGCGCAGAGGGGCACTCCCTGGGTAATGTGTACATGTAACACATGAAGAAGGGCATGCTCTCACCTCATGAGGCGGCAAAGGCTCCAAGGTGGGGATGATCTCGCTCTCTTCCCCTGCTTCTTTCTCGTCGTCTCCGAACAGGCTCTTCATGGCCCTCTGCTGCGCAATGACGCTCGGATCGGAAGGAGCGTCCACCTGCATTTCTGAGTCTTCTCCATCGTCCTTCAGCTCACCTTCTTCTAAAATGACTCCGGTGTCCACTTTGGAGACTCTCATATCTAAGACGCCATCTACCCAGGCCAACTCAGCATCTTTTGCTTTACAAAACTGAAGGGAGCTGACGAGGGAGTCTTTTAATCTCACCTACATATGCGAAAGGAGAGAGATGAAACCCACAGAAAACAACAAACGCGGCCTTAGCATGGTCATTTGCTAGTCTGGTCAAGTGTACTGAATTCGGAAGACCTCCACTCCTCTGGTCCTTGCTGTGAGCAGCAGGGACCCCTAAGGCCACTAGGGTCCCGCTCACTTTCCAGAGTCAGGTTCTCAGCCCTGACTCACACTGGGATCACGTGACCATTAAAAAAACGAATGCCGGACCTCCACCAAGTGATCTAAAGTAAGTGGTGTGGCTGAGAGAGGAGAGCTAAGTCCTCCCACCCCCAACACTCCCCAGATGATCGTCAAGTGCAGCCAAGGCCGAGAACACCGGCAACGCGCGGCTTCTGCCGACAGTCCCTGGCGCCAGCGCAGGAGCGCTGCTTCCTTTTCCGCATCCTTGCTGCTTCCTCTTGTTCTTCCCAGAATCACCTTTCTGCTTGGTCAATTCCAATCTATTTTTTCCAAACAAATACGGACATCACTCCTGTCTTAACTGACACCATCCCCCCAACACTGAGTTCATCTCTCTGCTGTGCTCCTCCTGTGCTCTCGACCGCCCCACCTTTCTGTTAAGGAGTAGGATACTGACATCTGTGATCTTCCACAAAACTCTGAATTCTTGTACTCTCATCATGCCCTCTGCAAATGTTACTCCCTCTGCCCAAACAGTCTTCCCCCACGCTCCCCACTCCCCTTTATAAAACTCTTGACAATCCTCTAAATACCCACTGAGATCCAGTGCAGCTGTCACTACCACCTCCAGGAAATCTCTCCTGATTCTCCAAGTTTGAGCTGGGGTCTCTCTCTAGCTGATCCCACTGCACCCTCCACGGCCCAACCAGAGGTGTACAGCTGAGTGGTCCCTGTGATATCCTGTTCTAAGCCCCACAAGCCCTAAGATTTAGGGGCAGGGCCATGTCTATCTCTCGCACCACTGTCTTCCAGATGCATCTTTCCTAACCGCGGCAGAAGGCGCGATGTCTGCGTGGCTCAAATGCAGCCTGCGTACCTGGTAGATGTGTGTCTCACTCGTGGCGTCCACCGTCTCGTGCAGCTTCGGCATATACACCTTGATGTCCTTCCCACCGAACGCGCGGCAGCACTCTGCCAGGTCCTGGCTGGCCTCTGGCGGCCCATGGACAATGATCAGTTGTCGTGGTTTCATCTGATTAATTATTTTTTTAATGGAATCCCCATCAGAGCGTCCTTCATAGTCTATGTAAGTAACTCTGGCTCTGCAATTAGACACAATTCTTCCAGCTTACTTTTCTGATCCTTTTTCAAAAATTAGGTTAATGGCTTTTGTTATCAGGAAAGAAATGTACACACTATGTAAAGTGAGGACCTCAGGAAGGTGCATGTGTTACAGTGCACCTGTATGACTAACTCACTGTTTCAACCTTAGTTATAGCCTAGAGCATCAATACTAAATGACATCAAGACAAATTAACCACTTTGCTCTTTGACTTAAAAAACAAATCCTAAAAGGATCATCAACCAACCAAAAAAAAGAGAGGGGCAAAGGTTTTGGTTTCTTAGCTACTTCTGATCACAGGACATGTTGATACATTAGAGATGCGGAGGACAAGGGTAGCTGTCTGTCTGCTACACACACACTGAGACAAATTCAACCTGGGAACTGCTCGAGTTAACCTGCCATCAGACTAAGAAGGCCAGAAAGAACATGCCTTCATGTAAACATACAATTTCATGTTGAGCTTCCTCCTCGTTTCCAATTCACTCTGGCCCTTGGACGTCTAAGGAGGAGAAACTACTGCCATATTTACAAGCCTGCATGGAAACAGGTCACAGTTTAAAGAGCTAAACTTTAACTAGAGGATATTCAGAAACTTTACTGTTGAAACCATGTAAATTATGTAATTCAATTGCTTGAACTTTTATTTTTCAATCTATTTTCAAAATGCAACAGGAACACTTACTTTATTTCAATAGACTCTGTTGTGGAGATACACTTTGTGGGAACATCGGATAAGTCCTGATCCGTGGGTTCATCTCCGTTTGTCATACCAGATTCTAATTTGCTTTTTTCTTCTTCAGTAGCTTGAAGCTCTGGCACTAAGAAATCCTCTGGTCTAAATAATAGGTTTCAAATTAGAAATAGTAACATGCAAGCTACTATTTTATAATATATATGAAACTAGTCAGTAAAATGGCATAATTTTTAAGCTCCTCAAGATTAAAATACACAATTGATCCAAAGCCAAGGCAATTCACAATATCAATTACCAGCTGACTGCAAATGTGACGTTCTTTGTGGCTTTTAGGAATGATCTTTAAAACACACCACGTGGCCTAGAGAAAAGTCCCAGACAGGTCGTTAGAAGATCTTAGTGGTTGTCACGAGTATGTCTGCAACCTGGCCCTGAAGCTGTTTTAACAATTCTCTTCTCAGTTTCTGTGGTTTCCCTTGCCAACGCCCAATCCTTGCAAATCCCAGACTTTCTTTTATTTAAGACTCCCAGGTATTTTCTCCGGACCCACAGAGAGCAGATGGCTCTCCACTTCCACTTCACTGAGAAGACTGAGATACAAAATCACTAGCACCCTCAAAGCCTTCATTTCCACAAACTAGTAAGACATCTATCCATTTTATTTCCAAACCACTCTCCCCTGAGATCCAAGCCTATGTTACCCAGCACTCAGACGGCTGTAGCAGCTTCTCAGCCTTGGAGTTCAGTATCTTCAACTGTAATCCATGTGATAACAGCAGTAGCAATCACTTGAAGCGCATTCACTGTGAGTCAGATTTTATGCTAAGTGACTCAAAAATACAGCTTCACTTAATTCTCCCTATTTTTAGGTAAGAAAATGATGCTAGAGAGCATTGCCCATGTGCTAAACAGACTGGCCACCAATTAAGTGGAGTGGTATGCAATCTCACCAATACTATTATTTTAATTGTTGTTTTGCCCCTCTTTATTTTAGAGGGCCAGGCAGACACTGGAATTTCCCTCATTATGTCCAAGATGACCTAAGTCCATTACGTGCTCAAGGCAGCCAGCATTCTGGAAGTACAAAGCAAGTATGAAAGGAAACTAACTGGGTTGGGGTGGCCAGCAGGAGACAGGAAAAGTTTCCAATAGTTTGTGAGCCATATTCAGCAGCCTGAAAAATGACTTAAGGGAGATATGTGCACAGGTAGACATGAGAAAACTGCACAGAAGGCCATGGAGAAGGCCGGTAGCACCAGAGGGGCGAGTGTACTGACAGAACAGAAATTCTGAGACATGTAACAGAAAAATGGAGGAAACCAGGTCACGAGAGACAATGTGCACTTCACAAGCACCAGGAAAACAAAGAGATCCAGAAGAATCCTGACACCGGGCAGCAGTGTTTTCAAATGTGTGAACAGAACACGTGACTTCAATTGTCTTCCAATAGGAGGTGCACCCTGTGTAGATTTCCCATGGCTCTACCCATGCTCTCTCCACGCTCCTCTTGAAACTAAAATGTATGCAGCACTATTTGCGACATAGCCCATCCCCCAAAGCTACCCCCATCCACTGCAAGTTCTTCCTGTTCTAGGCCTTTCTCCAATGCAAGCCCCTTACCTCTCTTTTTAGTCAGGATAATAAGTCTTGATCATCTTTTTAAACCTGTCACATACTGAAGTAATAAAATAACCAGTTTTCCTTTTCCATTAATTCTCTAAATGTTCCTCAACACTGGTTTTACATTTCAAGCAAATTTTTAACATCTTTCAAGCTGAGGTGCTCAACACAAACTATGTGATGATCAGAAGTTCAAGTAAGCTCAAACGTTAACACAGCTAATACCACTATGGTAAGAAAATGCCTGTTTTGCTTACATACTTGATAATTTCTCCATACTCATCCCATTTAATTCTTTCTTCTGGGGCAGGAAACATAGGGTAAGACTTCTTAGCCTGTTTGAAGAAACTTCCTTTCCGACTGCCTTCCCCTTTCATCATCAGGTCGTGCTTAGTCTTATGAGCTGATGGCTGGTCAATATCTTCCTCAACGTCACTCTCATCACTGGAATCTATGTCTGCCCTAAGAGGGTTTGAGAACAGAGGTCATGAAGTCCCCAAGATTTTGATTTTGACAAAATTATATTGAATTGTTATGCTATTACTGAGTTGATATTTTGTGTTAACAAATAGCTTTACCTAACCATCAGTTAACAAACACATTAATATTAGCACTGAAAGAATTCTATATCAGTTGAAAGTTAAAAGTGATGAAGTCAAAAGAAAATTCAAATACATTCAATTAAATATACTATCTTAGGAGTAAGTTCTCAAATTATATATATAAAAACTTAAAATCTGAAAATAACCCACTCTTTTGACTGCTCAAGTTTCTTAGCAGCTTCTTTCTTAATCTTCTCTTTTTCCAAATATTCTTCAAGTTCCTTCCCTTCAAGCTTCACACGCTTCCTCAACTGAAGAAAATAGTATACAAACAGAAATACCAGTTAGGGGAACCAAGGCAGGGAGTATGTGACACAGCACATATGAGAACTGATTCAGCGCCTGGACTGTTCTGAAATTAGTCAAGTTTCCAGTACATGTGATTACATATCCTCTTCAGAGTAGTTATAAAACTGACCTATCGCATTTCTTGGATGGATTTGATTTAAATCAAGTTGGTTAAAAATCACCAAGCAGGGAAAAAAACCAAGTATTTCTTATAGCTGAAGTAAGTGAAGCCTATATATGATGGAAAGCCCAAAAGCCATAAAGAGAAAGAAGAAATTTGGCAATAGGAAAAAACTCACTTGGGCATATTAAATCTCATAAAACTAAAGGAAAATGAGAACTCGTGTAGCCATTAGAAGATACTTTCACTCTTCCAAATCAGTTAAATGATCAACACATTATATGTATATATATATATATATATATAT
>NW_004567114.1:8055727-8060433 GCF_000260355.1 Condylura cristata
AATCCTTTAAAAAAAAAAAATAACTATGAACGGAGTCAATGATTTTTGAAAACTGCACAACTTTTATAAAAGAATACCACATTCAACCTATGAGGTTGGCAGTGCTAGCTGCTACACGGAACAAGATACCTTCATCCACTATTTATGGGAAAAATTAAGAACACTCTGTTGGAAGGTAACTCGCCAGCATTTAAAAATAGAAACAGGGTTGTCATTTGACACAGCATTTCTACTTCCAGGAATTTATCTTACCAAACAATCACACAGACGGTGGATGGGGAGTGCACTGCAGCAATGTCTGTAACTGTCAACCTGGCACCATGTTTAAATCCATCGGTACGTCTAATGAGTAGTTCGCAAATCTGGGGCTCTTAATTACTGAGAACCCCAAAGAGACTTTGTGTTTTTATAGATTTTATTTATCAATATCTACCATGTCAGAAATTAAAACTAAAAAATTTTTAAATATCTGTTCATTAAAAATAATATAACCATTACATGTTAGCATTTCATGTTCTATAAAAATGTAATATTTCCATAGCAAAAAAAAATTAGTAAGAAGTATGGCATTATTTTACATTCTTGCAAGTCTCTTTTAATGTCTAGCACAACAGAAGACTACTGGATTCTCACAGCTGCTTCGACAATCTCTTGAAGTATGTTGCTTATGTCAATTAAGTATGTGAAGAAAATGCAGTCTTACACAGATGCGTAGTTGTGAAAAGGAAATGTATTTAAAGCCTTTTCATGACTATTCTTCTTTGATATTAAAACTCAAGTGGCCGTTTCTTAAAGGTTAATTGTAAAGTAGACTCTGAAACCATACCAACAACTTACAGTACTTGATCGTATTAAAATTTATTGAAGGCCACCTGGTGGTGCTGGGGTTAAGTCTCAGCACTATAAAGCTATCAGCTCCCACTGCAGCACGAGTTCAATCCCCACCAGGGAGTGACCCACACGGCGCAGCAGACCTCTCCTATTTTGCCCACTGCTCCCCTCAGCAGTATTTCAATAGATTCACCTGCTCTGCTCCCCAATGTCTCTCACCAACATTCCACCTCTAACCCACACCACACAGGTCTTATAGGCATAAAGAAATCGAATCTTTAACACTGTTATAAAAAATAAACAAGTAACTTCCTTAAGGAAATGCCAAGTGAAAGTGACTTTTCCTTTGCACTGCGAGCCGTGGTGGGGAAGGCACAGTGCAGAGTGCAGCTGTGTGCTGTGGTGTCACTGCCTGGATTTCAGCTGCAGGCAGCGCTTCACCTACCAGCTGGTGCCCAGAGGAATAAATGTGGGTGTGGTGGAAAGACCAGTAACTTCTTTACCAAATTACGAATCTTTTGACCTTCTTAAAAGGATCTTGAGGGTACCCCAGGGTTCCCTAGACCACTTTCAAAAAACCACTGGACTAAAAAAAAGTCACAGTACCCATGTACAACTCTTCTAGAGTTCATTCACTTATTCAAAAACATTTGCATGTTTATAATACACCAAATGTATCTACGATAAACCTGTATCCACTTATACTATTGAAGGAAGATTAAAATGAAAAAAAAAAGCAAGTTTCAGAATGGGCACTTTGGTCTCTTTTTTTTTAAAAAAAAAAAAACACAAAACATGAAAAAAAAAACCAGAACATGTATGCTTCCAAATGCCTAAAGTCATGGCAATTAAATGCATACACAGCCCTGAACAGGAAAGGAGAGGGCGGCCCCAAGGAACAGCGCTGGGCACTCGACACAGCTACTGGCCAGGGGCTGGCACGGAGGCTGGTAGCAGCGCCTACTTCCGGACTTGAGTGGGTGTGCAGAGCCAGGCGGCAGCAGCCTGTCTTTAGGGAATCAACATGCAGCATTCACAAGTAGTGATAAGGTATCTGCAACTTACTTAAAATGGTTCAGAGAAAGTAATATTGTGTCTGTGTATAGAAAAAAGTGTTAAGGCAAATCTAGTAAAATGTTGACAATATATGATTTTTAGCACTTTTCTGTTAACTTGCAAAAGATGTCCAAAAAAAAGGAAATGGAGGACACAATGTATACAATGAGGGAATGACTGTCTGGCACCCCACATCTGCCTAGCTTACTTGAAAGTAAGTTTCATTTAGAAAACAGCATCATGACAATACTGTACACTGTTAGCAGCATACACAGATGCCTGTCTGTGCACAAATTTTAACAGAACATTCACTCAATTAATTTATGCCTACTGCTATGATAAATTTTGTTCTTCATCTTATTTTTCATTTCTGGTACCTTAAATTAATGGACACATTCCAAAACATATTTTTTGAATAATCAATCCTAAGGTATTTTTCTTCCTACTCCTCCACTATATTAACTCTAAGTTCTCCCATTTCCTAATCAAATCTACTCAATTTGCTAGTCTCTATTTACTTATTACCACTGTTCTTTTTCAATGAGCAAGACTCGACTCAGAAGAACCATAAATGCACATGAACAAAATGCCATGTATAGTAAGCCCTTGGCTCACACGCCTCAGAAATCTGCTTTATTACAGTCACTCACTTGGCCATTTATTAATTCAACCAACACATTTAGGAAGGACTTTCAACATATCAGGCCCTGTTCTGAGTGCTAGGATATTTTTAAAAATCTTTTCTTAAAGGAACTTGTATTCCAATTGGCAGTAGAAAGAGGAAGACAGCAGCAAGGAAAATATCCGATGGTTACAAACACTAGAAAGCAACACAGGGGCTCCCTGGGGTGGCCTACTGGTTAAGTCTCAGGCAGTCACCTCAGTGGCCCACCATGACAGCCTGAGTCCCAGCCTAGCCAGGGAGCTGAACCCCACGTAGTGCAGCAGACTTCTGTTTTGCTTCAAAAGAAAAGGGGCACCTACTCCTCCACTCCCTCTCAACACCCCCAAAACGCATGAAGTATGAAAGAGAAAAAAAGAGGGAGGAATGGAAGAGCACAGGCACCAGACAGCTTCCAACTGGGGTAGCGTGGACATTTCTGGAGACAGAGAATGCAGCAAGGAGGTGTGCTCCGGGCTGGGTGCCAGATGCAGAGTGAGAAAGTCCAGCCTAAGTCGCTCTGGAATTTGGGCTACTAAAGACTGACAAACACCCTGAACCAAGTCTCATTTTCGTTCAGACTTTTAGAAACATCGTGCATAATATCTCCCTCAAAGAGTGGCAATAAAGCTCACACACAAATGCTTACCTCTATTTCTGTAATTTTTTCAGAGGGATTATCAATTAGGAAACGTGCTAGTGTCCCTGGCGTAGTTCTGTAAGTCAGAATGATTGAGTTTTTAGGGTCCTGACACCACTGAATAAAGAGGTCCCTTGAAAATCCGCACTCCAGGTCAGGCTGGCTGGCAAGTACCACTTTAGGGCTGGGGACTCGAGCCAAATCAGAAAGCCCGTGACATAAAGAAAGATGGCGAAACTGGAATGGATTATTTCTTTTATCTTCAAAACACCTCATCAATTTATCACTCATCCATTCTACCTAGTGAGGGAAAAGACGAAAATAATTAGAAATTGTTAAATTATAACTTCAATGCATTCTACCACAGTCAAGAAGGTCAAATTCTACTTTGCTTGAAGTCTCCTACAAATGGTTGTTTGTATTGTTTTAACAAGGTGCTTAGTTTATGCTTCTACTGTCCACCCCAGCATTCATTCTTAAAAATACACCTTGGTATTGTGATTCAATTGTAAGTCCCATTAAATCTTATTAACAAGGCAGCGCTCAAATTCTAAATGTGTATCTTACCCTGGAATTTACTATCTCAAGGGAAAGTTTATTCAAAAGGAAAAGAAAAATGAACCCCAGTATTTACAGTCTGAGATGTATAGGAGTGGTTCTACTTTTTAAAAACAGGGACAGTAAGAGTTAAAGAAGAAGCAACTTGCTCAATCTGTAACATGGAGACAAAAATACAGGACTTCACAGGACAGACAAAGACTACTGGTAGTAATATGTGAAAACACACAAAACTTCCGCGGTTAGTTTTTAGGTATATTACCATCACCACCATCCTCTTCAATAGACATAAAAAAGTCCAAAGAGCAATGAAGATATGGTCTCCTAGAAGTGCAATCATTGCACACTGCAATAACATGAACACACACCTGGGACTTTGAAAACTCCACCACGTTATAGCTGACGTTATTGAGGAGAGCCAAGGAGTAAACACCCAGTCCGGCATCTTTAGTTCTCCAAATTTGATCAAGAAGTTGAGCAAGTTCCAAAACTCTGCCTGCAGTATCCACTGCTATTAATACATTTCCATCACCTCGAAGTGTTTCCAGGACATTTGCTAGAAATTAAGAATATAAAATCACGACAGGACATAACAGTACTTTGCTACAAAATTAAAGATAACTATTTTTGGTTTTACTCTAAAGACTGTAATTTATAAAAAAGCAATACCAGGCCATTGCTTATCCATAATCTAACTTTTATTCTGTTAAATGTCTTCTCAGCAGTGAAAAATAATGTCATTAACTCAAATTTTTCCCCCAGAAAAATTATATATTGGTGGTCTCCAACCCTTTTTATATCATGACATAGTACACATAGAAATTATTTGTATAGTACACTGGGAAAGCTGAATAGATGTGCCAAATAATAGGGTTACCTGGGGTTTCCAGGCCTCTTCAGTCTCACCTGTCCATCCAAAGAACTGTTAAAAATAATTCCCATATTTATACACACACACAC
>NW_004567114.1:8062083-8075252 GCF_000260355.1 Condylura cristata
TGCTCCCCACTCTGTTCCTGGTGAATCCTCTCACCCTCCGCATCTCTGGCCTGTACCCCAGTTCTGTATGAATAAATAAATAAATCTTTTTAAAAAAAGCAACTTCTTTTAAAAGGTTTCCTTCTCTAACTATGTTCCTTGATGATAAGAAAATCTAGTAAATTCAGTAAGGGTAGGGAAAAATAAAAATCTTGCAGAGCCCATCATTAGAAGATGAAGGATGTGCTATTCTGGTGCACACCCTCCCAGGCACGCACGTTTGTGTCTGGCGTGTGGAGAGGCGCCCTCCCATGCGTGCGCCTCCTACTCGGGTCTCTGCTCTGCTTTTCCCAGCACGTTAAGGTTTTTTCTAAATCTTAATTCTTAACAATTGTAAAAACTTTCTATTGTGTCTGATGACATCTATTTGATCATTCTGCTTTATTACTATTTAGGATACATTTTTTTTGGCATATAAATAAACTTTCAAAGAACACTTCTGCAAAAATCTTGGACTGCATTTCCTTAAGGACACAATCCTAGAAATGCATATGCTAGAATATATAGTACTGCTGAACAGTTATCTACAAAGCTCTTTTCCAGAAAAGTTCAACCAGAAGACCAAGGAGCTCATTAACTACTTCCCAGAAGAATACAACCATTCAAAAATAATTATAGTGGTACCTAATACAAATGAGAGTTTTGTCTTTGCTTAAACTTACAACTTTTATCCACTTTACAACTGGTATCTTTTAGATAACTACCCAATCACATTTATATCCATATATGTAATATATATGCATATTTTAATCTATACATATAGTTATAAAATGTACAACTTGCTCTATAGACTTTCCCTACTTTTGGCCTTTTATAATATAGTTTATTTCAGACATTTTAAACCTGTATTTAATCAAATCTATCAAAGTTTTCCTTTGTAGTTTGGTCCGTTTTATGTTTACAAAGTCTTTTCCAAATCACAAATCAGACCCACCTACTGTTTCATTTTCTATTTGACTACAATCCATCCGAAATTTATTGTTATATGCTTAAAAAAACTGATTTTTTAACAAAAATGGCTGGATAACATTTACTCAAATATTCATCCTTTCCTCATTGATATTGTGATTACTAAAACTTAAGAATTCAACTTACTAGCCTTAGGTATTTTAATATGACACAAAAGAGCATGAAGAAACTCATACAAAATACAATGAACTTAAATCAAAATAGCATGAACTTAATATACAATAATATACAATATATTATTGTACAATATACAATATTAAATAACAAAAGAAGATTGTGTGACACTAGACACCAATTTTATAGTAACGCAAAATAAAGTATTTAAAAGTATTACTATTGTGTCTCCTTTCAAAGGGGTAGTTATTGATCTTTACCAAAAAAATCCTTAACTACAAAGTTCTTTAAATAGCAGGTCAGGTGGATATAAAATGCAATTTGATGTACAAAAACTCATTTCCTTTGCAATATATCAAGGAAAGATCTGTTTTATAAAACAGATAGTTACAGAGAAATTTTAAAAATTTCTTATGCCAAAACTTTCTCTTTATAATGCAAGTAATTAATTTTGCAAATAATATTATTTGATGTTTTTAAATTGCTCTCCATTTTTGGTTAAAAATGTAGTTTCCGATTTCCCACCCCCAAAATAAAACAATCGCATTTCCATTCATTTTGATATACCTACATCTCCCTCTTGTGGTTGAAGTCAACTGCATAAACAATTTCTTCTTCTCCATCTTTGACAATTTTCCATATTGTTCCACCTATCATATGACCAGCTGGCAGAGGTGTGATAGACAAGCCATGTCCTTTACCTATGTCAACAAAATGATGACGAACACTCAGATTTAGTAGCCATAAAGACGTAACTGATTAGTAAGCCGCTTTTCAATAACCAATATGGGCAATGAGACAGAAGTCAACGTGAAAAGGCGCAGAGTGAAATGTTAGTCTCAGCCTCGCACCCCGCCAATCCACTCCCCAGAGGTAACCCACCCCCCGTCATTTCATTACGCACTCTTGCAGACATGCTGGTGCTTACAAATAGAAAGCTAGATGTTAGATTAAAAAATAGCAGGCTAGCAAATAGACGTTATTCATTTGCATAATTAGAAAAGAACTTAAAAAAAAGCAGGCTAGCAAATGACTTCATATAAACTAACAAATTTTAATATTCATATTGTGCACACAATTATCAAGATCTCCACTTTTGCTAACCTCTAACAAAAACACTGACAACTCATTATGAAAAAGACCTTATTCTACAGGAAAATTAAGTGTAAGCAAAACTACTGAGACCATTGTTATTTTCTGACTATATGTTCAGAGTTCATTGTTGCAGTTTTTTTTTCAGTCCTAGGATTCATAATTATGAAACCTTTAATAGAACTCTCTGAAACTATACACTTAATATATGACTTCCCGACCTAATTAAGTAAGAAATTTCTAAATTTCTAGAAATCAGTGATTCTATTTCATACTTCATTTACTTACATCACTATATTTAATCAACCTAACATACTTGATGGTCTCATCTGAGTTCCCAGAAGGAGGATCTGATTACTTCACCTTTGTGCATTAAATAGATAAACACAAATATGTCTCTCCCAAGTTAAATGTGAAAAGGCCTGAGCTGTTAACATTTTGATAGTATCTGACAGTATTTAGTATTTGAATTTTAAAATTCAAGTGACCGGGGGAAGTTCAGAGTTCTGTATCAGAAAATGCTAATTTTTGTTTTATTTCAGACCACAGTGCCTGTAATTACTGTAAATTTCCCTTCTACTTTTCTGTAGGTAAAAGCACATTAGTTCAGTTATTTATCAATGAGTAGCACTTTTTACCTTTCAGATTCACAATCTGCGAGAACTTCAGCTGCTGTATTTTGTCAAAGGCCGCATCCACATCATCTAAGGTAAAGAGTGTAAAATCTTCTGTATTGTGTCGAGACTAGAAGAACAACACAAACTGAACGTTAAAAATGATCACCGCGGCCCTCCCTGGTGGCGCGGCGGGTTAAAGCACTGCACTAAGAAGCTAAAGCCACTTCCGCATGAGTTCAATTCCCGCCTGCCCCGGAGGAGACCACATAGCGTGGCAGACCTCTCCTGGCCCGCCCGCTGCTCCCCTCAGCAGTGTAACTTCATTGATCTGCCTGTTCTGCTCCCCGCTCTCTCTCTGGCGAATCCTCTCACCCTCCGCATCTCTGGCCTGTACCCCAGTTCTGTATGAATAAATAAATCAATCTTACAAAAAAAAAAAATGATCACCGCAAGAGTGGCAATTTTTTTTTCATACCATAAATTACCTGATACAGATCATACATGAACATCTGTCCCATTTTGTAAACAGGAATGGTGGCATAGATGGCACAATTCAGACCCAGCTTTCCCACAGCGTACGGGAGGGCGCCGAGATGAAGAGGGTCGGGGTGAGACAGCAGCACTGCATCAATCTGGTGAACGTGCCTGGGTGGACATGGTGTGGTAAGGACTCAAACCTCCCTGGAAGGGTAAAGACAGGCTACTCAAAAATAACCTGCCAGTTCTGACCCCTCTAGGTATTCTGGATTGAAGACTATGTGCTGCAGTAAGGAGCAACCTAAGAGTTACAATGATGACAACTATGAATTGCAACTATTACTACCTCTGTTCTACATGGATAGCAAAATTACCATGTAAATTACACAGAGATGGCAGCTAGGCAATCTGAAAGAAAGGAAATGAGAAAATGCAGAAGCCACATGGAAACTGGCTTCAAATGGCTATGTTAAGTTCAAGAACTCAGCTTGGAATTTCAGAAAGTATTAAGAAGAAGTTATTTAAATGATCACATATTTACTATAGGTATTGACTTCAGATTTTTAGCATGTGACTGACATTGTAGTGTGACTTTAATTCATCAGTGACGCATCCTTTTACATCACACAGTCATTATCCTGAGCACCCATCCTTGTGGAACATCAACTGCTGAAGCAAGCTCACCTCACACAAAAAAGGCTTTTCCCCTCTCCAATTTCTTGTAACGGTAAGCTCGCTCTAGGCCTCTCTGGTGGTGCAAGGGGTTAAGTCTTAGCACTATGCTGCAGCCACTACAGCACAAGTTTGATTCCTGGCCAGGGAGCTGACCCACATGGCGCAGCAGACCTCCTGTCCTACCCGCTGCTCCCCTCAGGCAGGGTATTTTGGTAGATTGGCCTGATTTTGCTCCCCACTCTGTCTCTGGTGAATCCTCTCACTCCCCATCATACACCTCTGACCTGTACCCCAGTTCTTCTACACAAAAATAAATTTAAAAAAACAAAACAACATAATCTTGCTCCTTCCTAAAATTATAGTACAAAAAATTCTACTAAGATCCATTAGCCAAATAACAGTTAACACTTTGCTAAGTTTCAATAAACAAAGTTTACAAATCAATCAGAACTTTACAAGTAAAAACAATCACAATTTGACTCTGGCATAAAGTAAAAATAAGCCTTTTACTATAAACTAATTCACAGCAGAAAACCAAACACTGTGAAACATCAAAACAGTATTACAGAGTAGAAAAGAGAAGATGATATACAAAAAGCCCACAAATATGAAAAGTAACTTACTTCCTCAGGGAATCTAGAATATCCATAGAAAAGTGCTCATCCCAGCCACAGTCCAATAGAAATCTAAATTCATCGACTTGGAGCAAATAGCACAGTGCAGACTCTTCCTGCACCCCAGACAGGGTGGTTAATTTGATAATAGATGTCATGATTTTTGGTCCAGTAACAGAAATCCAAAAGGTCCTTTTAAGAGAAATAAAAACATAATTAAGCATAAAAGCACAGTCTAGTATATATAATGGACAAACTAAAATTTTATCAATTTGTAAGTAGACAGAAATTTCATTAATATGCAAAGTAAATGTTTTAGAGAGCACCATGATTACTAAGTTAAAAGTACAAACAGAACCTTATCCACTCCCGTTTATGAGACATCCCTCCACAGCCCCTCACTGTGGTTTAAAGAAAATAGTGGCCTTTGGACTCACATCCACGTTTCAAGCTACATCTGAGAGGTGCTTAGCAAGTGTAATTAAGCTTTCCTCACCTAGGTGCCATAGTCTATAAAATATGAGTATTAATAATTCAAAAAGGATTTTGGTCCCCACCCACCCACTCCCCGTGGCACAATGGATTAAAGCACAACACATAAAGCTGGAGGCAGCTGTTTCTGCCCCGAGTTCGATCCTCCACCCTGGAGGTGACCCACATAGCGCAGCAGACCTCTCCTGACTTGCCTGCTGCTCCCCTCAGCAGTGTACTTTGCCTGTTCTGCTCCCCACTCTGTCTCTGGTGAATCCTTTCACCCCCTGTGCCTCTGGCCTGTGCCTTAGTTCTATATGCACAAATTAAAAAAAAAAAAAATTTGGAACATTTCAAATAATGTACAAATCACCTACAACAGAGACTCCCACGCTCCTCCATAAGTATATACTAAATTAATGAACTCATCCTTCAAGGTAAATTTGTTCCTCCTTTGTTGTGTTCTATGATGGAGCGATTACACTGCCATTACAATTAGTTTAAATGTGTCTCTATTAGACCAATGGTCCTCAAATAAAGAATCCAATAACAAGCTACCAGCCCTTTCTTCCTTCCCCATCCTCAAAAAAATAATAATAATAATAAAAAAGCATATATACACATAAAAACTCATGTATTTAATGTCAATAAAACCTTGCACAGGAATGTGAGCAACTGAAAAATGGTGGCAATATCTTGTTTACTAATGAGAATGTGACACAAAGTAGATGCTCAATGTATATTTGAAGGAATGTACATTGAGATATTTATGACATATATTTCAAGAAGATATATGAACACAACTCTTAGGACCAGCTACAGAAATACTCAATAGCAAAATACAGCTCCACAACATTTCAGATCTTAGCTCCTTAAAATAAATTAGCCTTTCCTAGCTAACTCCGCAAGTAAGAAGTCACTGCCCACTTGGTGCTCTCTCACCAACTGTCCATGGTCATGTCACCAAGCCAAAGCCAACTGACAGCCCACCTTGCAAAAGAGGCTATCAAGGGACTAATCTATCTCCTGATTCCTTGTTCTCCTGTCAAGTCAAAGATCTCCTCGGTCACCCATCATCACAAGATGGACGTGTCCTAGCTGTACCCAACCCCCTACTTCTTCCCTTCCAACTGTATCATTATACACTTTGCTATATCCTCACCTGTAACTTCTACTGCTTCCCAAATGGTCTCGTCACCTGCTTATCCTCAGAGAAACTGGCTGTTCTTCATGACACTGTTTCTCTTGCAGCCTTCCCAAGGGATTTTCCCCCTCTTATGCCCACGGTACCTCAAAAGCAGAAAGCATGTCTTCCCATTCCTCACTGCAGCCTCTAAACCATGTCTTCTGCCTCCCACAAAGACTCCAGTCCCATTAAAGCCCACATGACTTGCTAGCTCACCAGAGACCTTCCCTGCCTCGGATACACCCTATGTCATCATTCTATTTATCTCAAAATACTTAGTCTCTCTATATACATGCTGGTTACCATTTACTTTATTTATCCATCCCTCCTCTCCTCCTAAAGCACATGCTAGAACATGACTCCATGAAAGCAGAGACCATCTTTGATCACAGTTATACTCAATACCCAGACAGCCCTAATGCAGAGAGGTGGTCAACAGTGCTTCCTGAATGCATAGTCTGGCTGTTTTCAATGTGCTCACTGCCCTGACTATTCTATGAATGGTGAGTTATTTACATGCACATTCTCTTGCTTGGGAGAACTCATCCGTGCAGGACTAGGCTTGACCGATTTTTGTATCACTACTATATTAGCACAGTGGCTGGTCATTGATTATTAAAACAAGTAAGTTAAAAATTGACTTAGTCTGTTCCTAACTGTAAGATATAGATACTAAGATATTATTTCCTCGTGGTAAAAAATATTTATAAATATAAGTTTAGAAGACCCAAGAAATTCTCCCTACCAAAAATACCATTACCACTGCCCTATCATCAGTATAAGGATGTCTACAGGAAACTTTCTAGTCAAAGCTACCTTTTTTTTTTTTTTAACATTTCAAAAGAACAGGTTGTTAGAACATGAGAAAAAAACAGGCACCTGCATAGTCACAGGTGGACAGGGAGCTGCTGCTCCTGTTTCACAAAGCAACTTTAAACACCTGCAATATCACAGGTGGGCAGAACTGCTCAACCACCTTCGCCCCCACTTTATCTTATGTGCAGTAGAAATGAAAATACAAGTATTTGCAGAGAACCAAAGGAGTTCATTTGGAAACTTTTTGTAGTCAGACCCAGCTTTTAACATGTGGAAAGATATTGTTACCCCAACTGCTCAAACCATTATTATAAGTTATCTCTTTATTAGATGTTCATTACTTACTGATATCTCAGTCGTACACAAGATGAAACACCATGAATTCAAAGGAAGAATTCTTTATAAATCTAAAAAATAAACAAATAAGAGTCTCATAGATATGTATTAAGGACTTACTTCTATTTTTAACTTCGGTGATTAAGTTTTACGTTTTGCCCTAAGATGAACACCAGAAGCAGCAAAAATAATACATGACTCTGTTTTTTAAAAGAAACTTGTCATAAATTTAGGAGGCTTAATCTTAGAGAAAACAGGGATACGGATAATAAGACACATTAAAAAAGAAAAAAATGAATAGTGAAATACTAAATTATTGTCAGAAGCTGAAATATGCAGTCATTAAAAAAGTAGGATCTTAAATTATTAATTAAGGGTTAGTAGGAACTGGGTAGAAAGTATAATGAGGAAAAGTATTTAAAACAGGAAAATAACATGACCAAAGGCACAAACAAAAGGTTACAGATGACCACTGGAAAAGCACACTTTCATATAAACAAAATTAAACAAAAAGAAAAAGGCCTTAGGAGTAGAAACGGCCAAAGACTTTGGAGACCCTGACCTGCGTCTACACATACAGACTAACATTTAAGATCCATCCATCTAAGATGACAAGTAATTCTTTGATAGTTAGGAAAGTTAGCAGGTGTTATGAGTGATTAGATAAAAAAAAAAAAAGTAGCATATTTAGCAATCACTTCTTCCTTACAATTTGGCTGATTCCACTGAGACAATTTATTTAGATTCAAATTTCTTTAGCTACTTTAAAACCGACATGAATTCATGAGTTCTTATGTAAGAAATCAAGGTCTAAAACTCTACATGTCCGATTCCTTCCTTCACTTCTAAAACAGCTACCAACTCCTGATAATTCTCCCTCACAACACCTGATACATCATTCCTCTTCCATTCCCACTGCCAGCAGCTTAATGCAGGCTCTCAAGACTTTAAATTTAGGTCTCCATTTCTGTCTCCAAACTTGTTACCTTCATGTCAACCTAAACAGTGCTGCCAGCTTAATCTTCAGAAATAGTCCTGCATTTAGTGGTATCTCCCGCTCAGAAATCTCTGATGACTTCAGACTTGAAAGAAGCATCTTGTTTGAACAAACTTGAATGCCTTAACTGGCACTGGAAGTAACCAAGAACAAGTGGTTGGTGACACCATTACAATCAAATCTGAGACAGGCACCAGAAAATAGAATAGTGCCAGGCCCTCCCTGGTGGCCAACAGGTTGGGCCACAGCACTGCCAGCCAGACACAGCCACTTCAGTGCAAGTTCGATCTCCTGCCTGGGAGGTGACCTGCGTGGAGCAGCAGCCCTCTCCAGTCTTGCCAGCTCTGCTGCGCCCCACAGTGGTTCTGTTCCCCACTCTCTCTGTTGACTCCTCTCACTGTCCCTATACCTCTGGCCTGTACCTCAGCTCTGTATGCATAAGTAAATATTTTTTTAAAAATCAAAGTAGTATAGTTCCAGCCTGCACTTTAGGAGAGGCCAACACGAAGGTCCAGTGCAAAACATCGACTTCAGTCTAGACTCTGGATCTGTATTAGAATAGTAGCCACTAGCTACCCTAACATCACCATTCATCCTCATCTCAAGATGCAGCCCAAATCCCATCCCCTTACTCTTCATTAATTTAAACAGCTCTGTCCAACAAAAATATAATGCAAGGCACACATGTAATTGAAAAAAATCTTTACAGGTGAAATCAATTTTAATGTATTTTAGTTAAGCCAATATATTTGACATTATCATTTCAACATATAATCATTATTTTTAAATGAATGAGCTATTTTACAATACTTTTCATTTTTAATCTTTGAAATCCAAATATATGTACCTTTACATTGTAAAAAGTTTACCAGAAAGGGAGTGAGCAAAGTGCACTTGTATTGTCACAGGCGGGCAGAGAATTGCCTGAAATGCAACCTCTATTTTATATTTACAGTAGATCTCAACTCAAAGCACAATTTCAAACGCTCCGAGCTACAGGCAGCTCCTGCTGTGCACAGCCTACACTCTGCACTGTGAAGCAGTGCTCTGCGCATACTGCATTGGGCTTGGACACTTCCAAAGCAGAGCTAGCATCTTCTGGCGTTATGTACCTGCCTTAGATCTGCTTTTAATGATATCAATCATTCCATCTCCTTGACTAAAACCCTGAAGTCAGATCTAGGCTGCCATCAACTGAACCCTACTTGATACTTCAGCAATAACATCCTTACCTATCCTACCCCAGCTGAGGGGCTCATTTACCTTACCTGAGTGATTTCAACTTTCTTTCCCCTACTCTTCCTGTTCCAACATGATCTCCACACAGCATACAGCTGTGAGAGAACGTCCTAAAAGCCCTCATACGCCTTCCCAGTAAAAAGTATCCACGGGCTTCCTGCAAACTGCTGAATAAAATCTAAAGCCCTTAGTGGAAAGCAAAATGCTTCACCAAAGACCAGCAAGAAATGACTGAACTGTTATGCCCAGCAGACTTCGTTATACAAATTAACATTCTATGTATTTACTGAGTAACACTAATAAAACTCCACGAGTAAAACAAAACAAAATCCTTCACAAGGTGATCTCAGCTCTCCGTCTGGCTTCACGGCCCCTCGGGCCCCGCCCGCTTGGGCACGTCTATTTCCCCACTCCCCTAAGGCTGTCCTAACTTCTCAGATCTGAATCCCTTTCTGCATTTTGGAACGAGCTTCTCCGCAGCCCGGTGAATTCCTTTCAGGGCTTCATGAACCCAGCCCAAATACTAGTGTATGAAGAAGCCCTGTGGGGTCCTCGGGCACTACTATTCATGTTTATAAACAACAAAAAGTAGGCTCAAGGAATATTCGTGGACTGCACGAATACTGCGGCATGTACAGACCCAGAGCCCAGTGAACCTGCATTTTTCCCCAAAGCGACTGGAGTGCGAAAGCAAGGAACCCCCACCTTTCAGACATTCCCCCCGGGCAATCATTTTGACTCACACCACCTCTCATCAGCCCTTTCAAAAATGAGGGCGATGACAGCTACGAGGAAGTAGGTAAGATCCAAGGGAAAACAAAACGGCGTCTGGGGCTCCCTGCCGGAGAACCATCTCTTCCTGCTCAGCTCGGGGAGGGCAGCGGTTTCCTAATAGACTCTAAGCTGCTTTTAAAGTAAAGAATTAGAAGATGAGCGATTGAGGACTCGGGTTCGCCTGGTCACAAGAGGCCAGTCCCCCCGGATTATCGCGAATCGGACCTGCGGTTAATTTCAGAGCGTGGAAAATCGAGCGGGGTGGGAGCGCTCGAGGAAGCAGGGGTGAGACTACTTCAAGCCAGCCTGGAGATGTCCCACAGGTCTCCCGCGCGGTAACTACAAAGCCCGCCTACTTTGTGGCCCCTGCCTGGCGGCCCCGTGGTCTTCCAGCCCGAGCACGGGAAGCCCCGAGCGAGGAGGCCGAGGACACGGTGGCCACTAGGCGCCGGAGCCAGAGTGGGGTTAACTCCTCCGGCGCCGAGACGGGCCGACACGGAACGGGCAGGGGGAAACCGCCGGACGGAGGGCAGCAAGGCGTGGGGGTGAGTCGCACGGGCGGCCAGCAAAGACCGGGGGCCTGAGACCCACGAGGAAGGCTCCTCTCTGTCCTCCGCTGAGCACTTCTGCCGGGAAAGACCGGGACGGTCGCCCCCGGGCCACCGAGCGGAGACGCGGCGCGAGCGGGCGCCAGGTCCCCCGGGGGGCCGAGCCGCCCCTCCCCCGTCCACAGGCGCGCTGTTTCCTCGCCCCCACTTGCCTCGTCGGGCCTCCCCCAACGCCGTCCTCTGCCCTTCCCACACCCTAGCGTGGTCCCGGTTCAAGAGCGAGGCGAACCGACGCGCGCTTAGCGGCCGCGGCGACGACCGGCCGGCAGCTGCCCCACACTGGCGGCCGCCATCTTGGGAGCGGAGACGCGCCGCGGGGCGGGGAAGACGCCGGGCGCTACCACCTTCGGGGGTGCGGGCGAGCTGGAGGGGGGCGAGGGCGCGTGCTCCCGCAAGAATCGCCGCCTGAGGCCCATGTTTTATTGACGGAAGTTTCTAATGTGTGAGGTCTCAAATGGACGTAGAGGAAACGCAACGAGAAGAGACATAAGAGGTTTGAGTTCCCGGCGCCACCCCTCTGTTTTGAGGGGGCGCGGCGAATGGCACGTCCCGAGGCGGCCACTTCCGCCGGCGCTGGGAGCGGGACTCGCTGCTGCCCTTGGTCGCTGGGTCGTTGTTGGCTTCGAGGCCGCAGGTGCGTACCGGGCGGAGTGTGGTCGCGGCGCCGCGGGTCGCGGCTGTGCGGGCCGGGAGGGGCCGCCTCGAGGGAAGCCCTCGGCTTTCCTTAGTGCGTGTTTGTGGGGGGTCATCCGGGCCTCCGCGGGTTCGAGGGGTCCTGCTTTCTTTCCCCGAAGGAGACAGGAAAGGACGTGGAAACAGGGATTTCTTTTTTCTTCATGTTTCCCGTCTGGCGGCTTTGGGAAAGGGTCCTCAGGGGCTGTCATCACTGGACGACCCCTGGTCACCTCCCTGGTGGGGCTGGAGAGGAAACCGAGCCGAATCACCCCCTTAGGCCAAGCCAGGCGCCGCGAGCATCTCGGCTTCGTCCAATCCCCGCGGTTCTCTCTGGCTGGTTATTCAGAATCGAAGCTTCTTCGCGCCCTTGTAGATCTCAAGCCCTTTGAGCCGACCACTGCACAGAATACATCTGTAGTTTGTGCCTGGTTTCTAGGAGCATATGTCATCAAGACAGGCTTGCCAGCCAGACCTCTAGGAGTTGTTTCTCCAGCAGTGTTAATTCATAGCTTAAATCACCACTTTTGGAATGTTCAGTCTTTTCCACCATGAATTTGGAGTGACTTACAGAAATACACATCTGACACAGTTTTGTATGTAAAAGCTAAGTGGGGAAAGTTGGGTAGAAGAAAGAGTAATAAGATGAAACCAAAAGTGAGGTTTATCTCTATACTTAATGTAAGAGATAGTGAAGCACAAGTATACATTTTGGGTCAAGGAGACCAGGCTGCCTACTAATTCCACCTATGCCACTTTCTGTGCCCATGTGTGATCAAAGGCAAGTTGATTGACCCTGGATTTCCTCATCTGAAAAAATAGACTTGCCTACTCCACTGAGTGCATAAGGTTGGTGAGCACTTGAATAGTATTTTGATGATGATATGAGCTGGTGACTATGCAAACCATTAAGAGCTGTGTGGTGCAAAGGGTTTAGTCTGCAGCTGAAGGCGGATTCCCATCCAGGGAGCTGACCAACGTGGTGCAGCAGACCTCTCCTATCTGGTAGGCTGCTCCCCTCAGCAGTGTATTTCAGCAGATCCGCCTGTTCTGCTCCCCACTCTGTCTCTGGTAAACCCTCCTGGCCCCTCTTAACCTACACCCCAGCTCCTGTATGTATAAATAAATCTTTTTTAAAAATTTAAGAGCTGTGCCTGACAATGCTACAGGAAGCAGCTCTTTCTAGAAGTGGACAGACAATCTGGATTGTTCTGCTATGGAAGGATACAGTATCCAGTTACTTGATTCCTTGAATCCATAAGATAAAGGAAGTTACTTGTGTTTTTTTCCCCCAGAAATACTATAGCTGCTGCCAGTTGTGAAATACCAGTTTTTTATTGAATCTTTATGTAAAAGACACTAGTAAGCAAGCACCCATGTGGGCGCTACTCTTCATCGAAACATTTTGTTTCAGTGGAGCCTGTCTTAGGTCCTTGTGCTACTAGCTGGTTTGGGGCCCTTCATTAGGAGCCT
>NW_004567114.1:8076062-8079928 GCF_000260355.1 Condylura cristata
GCGGCAGACCTCTCCTGTTTCTCCTGCTACTCCCATCAGCAATATACCCTGTCAATCTTCCTTTTCTGCTCCCCACTCTGTCTCTGGTGAATCCTCTTACCTCTCCTGCACCTCTGGCCTGTACCCCAGTTATTATGTGCATAAATAAATATGGGGAAAAATCTTATATGTATAAATAAATATGAAGGTCAACCTAGTTCTTTTTGGTAGTCAGTAAAATATGAACAGTATCTAACAGCTGTGCTGACAGCTAGACTTGCTACCTCTTAAGAAATGTAAGGAATCCAGTAAGGACAGGTAGGAAATAGATGAGCACTGGACTTCTACAGAGACCTCTATTGTCTAGTATTTTGCAGCTTAGTGTTTTAGAAGTTATTGTTTGAGGCGTGCTTTCCCCCCCCCAATTAGTTTTCAATAATTATTCTTTATTTAAAGAATCCTGCTTCTGGCAAAATAGCATTGTTTTGTTGTGAAAGGTCTTAAAAATAATTTCCACATGTAAAAGTTCCAAATCAATACAAGGAAGCTGTCAATGCTAAGGTTCTGCACATAGAAATTTTTTTCTGCTGTTCATTTTTCTGTGCTGTTATCAGCTCACTAATGGAACTAAAAGTAAAACTAATTTGACTTTGGTGCAGTTTCTACTTTTTTTTAAGATTTATTTATTTATGCACAGAACTGGGGTGCAGGCCAGAGGTATAGGGGCGGTGAAAGGATTCACCAGAGACAGAGTGGAGAGTAGAACAGGCAGATCGAAGATGTACATTGCTGAGAGAAGCAGAGGCCAGATCAGGAGAGGTCTGCCGCGCCGTATGGGTCAGCTCCCTGGTGGGGGATTGAACTCGTGTTGCAGTGGCTTTGGAGAGCTTCATAATGCGGTGCTTTAACTCGTTGTGCTACCAGGAGAGCCTGCACTCTTCATCAACTAGGTTTGAATTTAATACAGTTCCCCCTTGGTGGGGGAGAGAGCAGTACTTGGTTCCAGGTCCTCACCCAAGAGATGCCAGTATCCAGAGATACTACTCTGGTGTATAGAATGGTGCAGTATTTCATATAATATATGAGCATACTCCCACATATTTTAAATCAGCTTCCAATTACTTGAATGACTAATAATGCAGTGTAACTGCTGTATGGTTTTAATGTATATTGTTCAGGGAAGAATGACAAGAAAAGTGTGAGCATGTTCAGTACAGACCTCACCAACAATAGCACGGATTTTGGATCGGTAGTTGGTGGAATCCTCAGATGCGGAACTTGTGGATGCAGCCAGTCACTGGTTTGACTGCACTCTGATGCCCTGCGGATTTAAGGAGTCTTAGACTTTGAACATCAGTCTCCCAATTTCTGGCTGCTTTACTGTGTCAGCTGTAATTAAAAGATATTTCAAAGTTTTTTTCTGATTTAATCTTTTAACTTTTTTTTTTAGCATCCACAATGAACTTACTTCAGATGGTACGGGACCACTGGGTACATGTCCTTGTACCAATGGGGTTCGTCCTTGGATGTTATCTGGACAGAAAGAATGATGAAAAGCTAACTGCCTTCCGGAATAAGAGTATGCTATTTAAAAGGTTAGTGTGCACTTTTTTAAATCTGGCCAACATATTATCATATGTGGGTTAAAAATAAATAGAAGAGGTAATTTTACCGCCTTGAGGACTAAGATTTAAATGGTGTGATTTTGTAGTCTTGTTTAATCCTTTGACAGAAGTGGATGATTCTCTTTGGAATGTAAATGAGTCAATTTATTAAGAGGCTGTTTCCAATCTTTGAAGTCCCTTTTTTATTTCTTTATTAAATTCAGGGTGCATTTTAATACAGAAAGACAGTTTTAACCTGTTCCCTAAGACCTACTCTATAAACCTTATTACCTTATTTTCACATTATTACCATGTCCTGCCTCACCCAAATCTTACAGTAGCTGAAATAAATGGGACATGATGGCTTGTGCCATGTTCCCAGTGAACATGACTTTGAACATGGTGACTGAGGGACCAGGTGGCAGCTGCGTGGTCCCACTGTGTCTCTGGGGACGGCTCCTTGCACACAGAGAGGGTTAGCAAGACACTGTCAGCCCCTGGGCATGCCCTTGGGTGGAAGAAAGGGCAAGGGTGAGGGACAATTCTCAGGGAACTCCAGGGCAATAAAAAGAACTGGAAAGAGTCTAGAAGACAGATGAACTCATAGAAGCACTTTTGTATAAAGATGGACAGAGAAACTACGGTTCTTCAGTCTGGAAAAATGAAATTGAAGAGATGGTAGAAGTGTAAAATCATGTGAAAATGAATATATTGAATCTAAAATAAAAAACGTTAAATGAGTAGAATATAAAATACTGAATTCCTATTCTGCTGTTTCACTTACGCTTTTTCTTTCCTTTGGTTTCCTTTCCACAATTCCACACAGGGAATTGAGACCCAATGAAGAAGTCACCTGGAAGTAGAAGCTGTGGCTGAGATACAGGATGTTCTCATCATAAAAATTATGAGAGAAATAAAGGCATTATTTACCGTGAAGAATTTGAAGCGTGACTCTCTTTATGATGAAATAATCTTTCACATTTTTTTTTTAAAGATTTATTTATTTATTCATACAGAACTAGGGTACAGGCCAGAGATGCGGAGGGTAAGAGGATTCACCAGGGACAGCGTGGGGAGCAGAACAGGCAGATCGACGAAGTACACTGCTGAGGAGAGCAGCGAGCAGGTCAGGAGAGGTCTGGCGCGCCATGTGGATCTCCTCCGGGGCAGGCGGGGATCGAACTCATGCGGAAGTGGCTTAAGCTTCTTAGTGCTGGGCTTTAACTCGCTGAGCCACCAGGGAGGGCCATCTTTCACATTTTAAGTAACAGGTATACTTGGCTTAAAGGTAACTGTTGTGTACCTGATGTTCCCTGATTTTCAATAACATCCTAAATTAAAAATACCTACGTTGGAAATGCTGGCTGCGAGCTGCAGCTCTGCTGCCGGCATCCTGGAGTGGCCCTACCACATTTCTACTGAATATGTCTTCCTGTCACCATCACAAAGACCCACTGCAGACATCTTAAGTTGGGAAGAGCTTTACTATTCAACAATAACAAGGAATAATCTACTTAGAAAACATGGGTGAATTTCAAATTAGCATACAAGAATAATTAAACAGAGTACATACTATATGATTCCATTCACATGAAACCTGAAACTAATCTCTAATGACAAAACAAACAAGTGGTTTCTGGGTAGCAGGCTCCAGAATGAGGAAACAGCTGGAGAACCTTGAGGGCAAACTTGATTCTCTCTACAAGAAACAACATATCTAGGCCGCCATAAGAGCCTCCACAGTATCTTGAGCCACTGAAAGGTGGTGGGGGAGGAAAGGGGTCAGGGGTCATGGACATCTCTCAGTGCTGCTTTCTTCACTTCAAAGCCTTTGTTTGACTTTGGGCTTAGAAGGAATGGGAGCTTCTTTTGCTATTAGGACCATCTTTGTGAAAGATGATCTTTTACATTAGGTTCTTTGTTATAAATTACCTGCTCATAGGGACAGAAAGGTGAATGAAATGATTACTGTGAACAGTACTGAATGTTGCCAAAAACTGTTTTAAGTGGTAAGGATTCACACAGAACAAAAAATACAGTCCTTGGGGGTCAGCAGTTCACTGTAGAGAGTTGAATCAGGTCCTTCCAAATTCAAGACGCCGCAGAACCAAAGACTTTGTTAGGAAATTGGACGTTGGCCACTGTAACTGTTAAAGGGCTCCACACAAACCCCCCTGCTTAGAATGGGACTTAAATGCAGTGACAGGTATCTTAAAAGAAGAGTGGCCATAGACACAGCAGGAAGAAGGCCACATGAAGACAAAGGAGGCTGAAATTACAGTC
>NW_004567114.1:8080823-8090448 GCF_000260355.1 Condylura cristata
GACTGGTTTCCCAATACAGGGCTGTGGCCTCTGCACACAGAGACATTCAGTAATAGTAACTGAAGCCTCCCCATGAGCTCTGGCCCTAACTACAGCCTCGTTTCCTTACCAGTGCGCCCCTTCTCTTCCTCCAAACCTGCACCCCCCAGTCCCCAGTGATCTCCATAGTAACAATGTACAGGCTCTTGTAGGTGGTCATGTTGCTGCAGCTGTTGGCACTGCGTGCTCCTGAGGCGCGGTTGTTTCCAGAGCATCCTTAGTATTACACATCCCTGCTTCTCCCTTCTCCCTTCTACCTTTGAGCTCTACTTTAGATCCTTTCATCTTCCTCTCTTCCTTTGTCCTGAGATGATTTTATTCACTCATGGTTGGTTAGATTTTTTGTTTAAAGATCTGTTTATACGTACAGAATAGGTATAGGTCAGAGGTATGGGGCATGAGAGGATTCACCAGAGACAGTGGGGAGCAGAACAGGCAGATTGACTGAAGTACACTGCTGAGGAGAGCAGCAGGTGGGTCAGGAGAGGTCTGCTGTGCCATGTGGGTCACCCCTGACCAGGATTGGGAATCAAAGATGCTTTCCATGTTACAGAGCTTCACTGGCTGCCCAGCCCCACCTTGAGTTCCCAGTAGCTAGCCCAACGTGGCCACGTGTAAAGTGGAGAAGGGGAACATGGTACCCCCCAACACCATGCTAGTAGATCACTTGTTGTCCCAGCCATTCAGTTTGAAAAGGTCTTGTTTGCTTGGCAGTTAGCATAAAATTCACTCATGTAGTATGCAAATGGCCTTTCGAATATTCATGGTTATGCAACCAGCACCACAATCAATTTTAGATTATTTAAAAGCCTTTGATGAACAGGTTACTGTAAGTCTTTTAAAATGTAGGAAGGCCTTTTTATGTCTCAATAGTAATTTTTTAAAGATTTAATTTATTCTTCAAGAGTTGGAGTGTAAGCCAGGCCTCCAGGGGGTGAGAGGACTCCCCAGAGACAGAGTGGGGAGCAGAACAGTCAGATTGACTGAAACACACTGCTGAGGGGAGCAGCAGGTGAGACAGGAAAGGTCTGCTGCACCATATTTAGATTAGCTCCATGATGAGGTATGAAACATGCTGCAGTGGCTGTGATAAAGCTTCATAGTGCTGTGCTTCAACAGCTTTTACACCCACTGGGGATGGCCCAGTTTGTTACATTTTATGCTAACAATTCCCTGTCCTAAACCAAACCTATCTCTTGATCTCCATGATGCTTACACACTGGCAACTTACTAAATATGTAGCTAAAAAGATAAGGGAGGTAGAGTCAAGTACTACCAAACATAATTTACATGAATAACTATGTTAAATACAACATATCCTAATATTAGCTATGTCATCTTGCCCTGCTTCTAACTTTCTCTGGAAGTGATGTTGCCAAGTCAACACTAGCTTGTGAAATCCAAAAAAATCCAAGATTCCTGATCATTGGGTCTCCTGTGACCAGAATGACCTTTCTAGAATGCACATCTGAGCATGTCTCTTAAAAAGCGAAAACAAAAACAAAAACTTTACAAAGCTTCGCATTGCCTTTACCTGGCTTTATCTTCCTTAGCCTGGTTTTAAGATACAAGATCTGCACCTACCAGGTGCATCAGACTCTTCCCCCATCACTTTTCTGCACTTTTTACTTCCCCAAACTGGTGCTTCCCTTTCAGGGCCAGAGCAGTTAAAACTAATAAGTCGTTAGGATTTGGACTACAGCCTGATCTGTACCTTGATTTTCTCAGGTGTAAAACAGAGTAATAATGACAACCATCATTAAATTCCCTGTATTAAATTCATTAATGTATAGAAAGCACTTAGAAGAGAGTGCTTAGGCTCTCCCTGGTGGCGCAAAGGATTAAAGCACTGCATTATGAAGCTATCCACAGCCACTGTGGCAGGAGTTAGAGCCCCTGCTAGGGAGATGACCCACATGGCCTGGCAGTCCTCTCCTGACCCACCTGCTACTCCCCTCAGCAGTATATTTCAGTAGATCTGTCTGTTCTGCTCCCCACTCTGTCTCTGGTGAATCCTCTCATCCACCGCACCTTTGGCCTGTACCCCAGTTCTGTAAGCACAAATAAATCTTTTTTAAAAATAAAAAGAATAGGGCCCTCCCTGGTGGTGCAGCGGGTTAAAGCCCAACTCTAAGAAGCTAAAGCCACTTCAGCATGAGTTTGATCCCCGTCCCAGAGGTGACCCACATGGCGCTACAGACCTCTCCTGACGCACCCGCTGCTCCCCTCAACAGTGTACTTCGTTGATCTGTCTGTTCTGCTCCCCACTCTGTCTCTACTGAATCCTCTCACCGCCTCTGTACCTCTGGCCTGTATGCATAAATAAATAGATCTTTAAAAAAATAATAAAAAGAATAAAGAAATGAGTATTCATGTTACAGGGCAACCTCGTTCAGAATATCCTTTCTCCCCTAACACACTACAGTAAGTCCTATTATTTATTAACTCTCATTTTTACACAAGTGCCAGGTATTGGGGGATGCGATGATGTCTTTTTCTTAATGAGGCTATGAGTGGTGGAGGAAGAGGACGAAGTTATTAAATAATTATATGTGGATATGACAGAGGGGAAGCAAAGTGCAAAAGAAAAAGAACAAAGGAGCCAGGTCGTCCTCAGCAGATCCCCTGGATACTGGAGAGAAGAATCCATAGCAATGGGTGAGATGGGGAAACGATCCTCCAGCCGGAAGGCGGCGCTGCCGCACCGCCCAGGCAGCGGGATAACAGCAAACCGGAGGACGCTCTACAAAGGTCACGTGCTGCCGGTTTACTGCCCCGGCGGTAGCTCGCGCTTGCCTCCACGTGACTTGCCTGCCCGGGGTTGAGGTCACGGAGGAAGGCGCGGGGGGAGCTGACTGGCCAGTGGGGCGGGGCCGGGGGCGGAGGGGTGGGGCCGAGGGGCGGAGCTGGAGGGGGTTGGTTCAGCGTGGGGGCCGTTGGCTCCAGACAAATAAACATGGAGTCCATCTTCCACGAGAAAGTGAGTGTCCGCGTTCGGTGAGGGGCTGCCTGCGGCGCGGTGGCGGGTGTGGGGTGCGGTACCGCCGCCTCCCGCATTGCTGGGTGGGGCCCGAGTCGCCCCTCTCCCCAACTCGCCGGGCGGGAGGAGGTTCTCTGGGAACGGAGCGCACCGACGCCCCCACCGCACCCTCCGACCCGGAGGCCGTGTCGGCGGGTGCGGGAGGACGGGGGACCGAGGCGTCCCGGGAGAAGGGGTCTGGGGGCGCCTCGGGGCTTCGGAGGAGGAAGGGGTGGCACGGAGTGGCTGGCGTTGGCGCGTCCCTTTTTCTCCGTGGGATTCCTTCTCCCTTCTCCCCACTTGGTTCGATCTAGTCGCGGCTCGGACTCCTCCCTCGACCGGCCCCCGCTCCACCCCACTCCCTCAGCCCCTGCCTGGCAAAATTAACTTTTCTGTCTCTGGGCCCCTCAGTTCACTATTGGAATCGCCGGTACACTTGGGTCTTAGGGGCGGTGGTCATGCGTTTGTCCTGCCCCGGCTCCGGGCGCCCCTCGAGGGCTGGGACCTTGGTTTGTCCCTTGGCAGGCCGGGCCCTTGGGGAAGTGAAGTGGGAAGCCCCGAGCGCCCCCGAACTGGGAGTCGTCACTGGAGTTTTTATGACGGGATGTGTAGGTTTCGTTTCTCTCGCTAGTCCCATGTTTCTGGATCCGGAGGGCCCTTTCCTGTTACATACTGGAGGGGCTGGGGCTGGTTTTGTCGTGGTTCGCTTGTTCGAGCTCCGCGCACTTGATGATACAGTTTGTGGCATGTGGAGAAACTCGTCCCTTTTGGGTGTGGGTGAAACCTTCCTCAGGACAACTTTGACACACGATAGCTTGTTTGTTTGTTTCTTTTCTTTTTTTTTTTTGGAAAGGGTGGCTGGTGTGGCTATTGAGTAGAAGCGAAGGGGTTTTATTTTGTTAAACAGTTATAAATGAGCATTTATCCTTTTAAACTGTCACAGGACGATTAGTATGTGAACTAAAGACAAAAAAGGCATTGTATAAATTTAAGCATATCATTCAAGTGGACCCTTTTTCTACAGAAAACCTGAAAAATAATTTTGGTGTTAGAATAGATGGGTGTTTACCTGGAAGGGGGAGAAACTTCTCAATAGTATAGTTATAACTAATCTCTTGACTTGATTAACATGATTTATGAATCTTGGACAAGAGAATTTTTGGTTTGTGATTGGATGAAGGGAACCCAGCCTGTACATATTTTTGTATTAATTTTCAGAAGCTTTGGTATAAGTAGATGTTTTAACTTTTTTGCAAATTGTATGATTTTTTAAAGAGATTTGTTTGTTAATGCATACAAGAACTGGGGTACAGGCCAGCGGTGCTGGAGGGTAAGAGGATTCACCAGGGACGGAGTGGGGAGCAGAACAGGTGGATGGACTGAAATACAACGCTGAGGGGAGCAGCAGGCCGGGATAGGAGAGGATTGCCTAGCCATGTGGGTCAGCGCCCTGGGCTGGGATGAAACTCCTGCTACAGTGGCTGCGGCCAGCTTCACAGTGCTGCACTTTAATCCAGTGCGTCACCAGAGAGGGACCTGTACAATATTTTTTTAATAATACTAACTTTTCTAGTTTAGATGGATTACCATGAAGACAGCTACTAGACCAAGGGGTCGGAAAGAAGCTGGATGCTAGCTAACCTAGTGAAAATCTGCTTATCTGAAAAAGTTATTTAATTATCAGTATGCATGTACCTTTAAAGATGCCCTAGGGATATATTTATGCTTATGACCAACTTATATGTGCTTAGGCACTGAAGCAAGTTCAGTTTGGTCCATCAGCTAGCTTGCTAGCGCCTAACTTAAACCCTAATGCTCAGTGGCTTCTAGCTGCTGGGATTTTGTCTTGCTTTTTGGCCTCTGTGTTATCACTTCTGTAGTTGATTGTGCCATCCAGATTGGTTCTGAAGTGTATTATGAGCTAAGAATGAGAATCAAGTTTGAAATGATATTTTAGTGAAAATACTAAAGATGTTGAACATTGGGCCCTCCTTGGTGGTGCAGTGTGTTAAAGCGCAGCGCTACAGAGCCGGCGGCTGCTTCATTCCGCACGAGTTCCATCCCCGGCCAGGGAGGTGTCCCACATGGCGCGGCAGACCTCTCCTGACCCACCCGCTGCTTCCCTCAACAGTGTTCTTCAATGATCTTCCTGTTCTGCTCCCCGCTCTGTCTCTGGTGAAGCGTCTCACCACCCCTGCACCTCTGGCCTGTACCCCAGCTCTGTATGCATAAATAAATCTTTAAAAAAAAAAAGACGTTGAACATTGACTTTATAATTGCAATTACGCCCATCATGAGGTTGCTGGCTCCTTAGCCATCTTTAGGGTAGTTGAAGTTAGTTAGGAATAACCAGATTTCATACAAGTGCCTTGAGATACGGTGATAACGCAGACTTGAAGACACCCAGGTTTAAATAGCATCTCTACCATTTATTACCAGAACATATGCACCTGGGCAAGTTACTTCCCTTTGTGCTCCAGTTTCTTCCGTGGTAGGAGGATATTGAAGTGTCGTCTGAGAAGGTGCTTAGAAGGCTGCCCAGTGCACATGCCATCCCTGTGCTGAGCATTGTTTTTCAGATTCTGTGTCTACTCTACCTCAAAGCATAGAGAACCTTTTAATCTCTGAGAAAAAATGAAAAGGTGCTGCCAAGTTGATTGTGAGTCCCAGGTTTGCCCATTTCCGAGTGCACCCTTAGTTTTACCTGGTTTCTGTTCAAGCCTAAAAACTGTCTCTGGGGATTTAAAAGTAGTTTCAAGGTGGTGCTGAAGACTTTGGGGGCAGTGAGGGAATGGGTTGGTTTTATAAACTGTCTTGGTAAAACTCTGATCCCAACACTAGTCTAGTTCCAAATACTAGACTTGAAATCATTAAATTTCAATGCCACCAAACTTTAGGGCTTACAAGCTTCTTATCCAGCTGGTTTAAAACTTGATAACAAAGAGGTTGACTAGAAATCTTTGAGGGGCAAGGGGATAACCTTCATCTTAAATGATGCCATTGTACAATTTTTTTAGTACATGTAGAATTTTACTCATCTTGTGGCTTTGAAAGCACAAGAATGATTTATTCTTTCCTTCCATTAAATTATATTAGAAGTACAGAACTTGGTATTATTTTCTATAGCAATAACAATATAGTTTTACTGAGACAAGTTTGATTACAAGTACTTTTTCGTATTTTAATTATTTCATAGAAAGATTTTTGAAATAAAGTATTTGTATTCACTAGCTCTGTGTATGATCGTAAACATGGTGACCTTAGTTTGAGCGCTCCAAACTCAGGCATGAATGTAGTCTTCAGCTGGACAGAAAATTCACATTAGGACTATTCCCAGAAAATCTATTCTCTGATCATGGTGTTAGGTAGCTTGTGATGTATGGAATATCTTTATTTCAGCAGAGGATTTTGTTGTTGTTTGAATTATTTTATTGAACTATAGGGGCACACAGATCTAAGAGTACCACTCCGTGAATTGTCAGAGTGAACACATATATAAATAGGACTAGAACGAATTACAGAATATTTACCTTTACCCTGTGTAGCCCCCATTTTGCCTTCTTGTAGATAGTCTTCCTCAACCACTCCTTCCCCCCAACACCTGAAAGGGTACCCAGTATTGCCTGATTTTGAGCTTTTTTAAGTGGTATCCTTACAGTGGGGTCATTATAGACTCAGTTTTGAGTCTGTCTTTTGTCAAACGTTGATCGAGTCTACCTTTTTGTTACTGGTGGTTGTAGTCATTGCGTTCTCAGTTCTGTGGTATTCCTTTATGACCATGATACAGTTTACCCATGCTACTGTGATGGTTCCCTTTGGAACCTGTTACAAATAGTAAGTCTGTCAACAAAGTTTCTTGTTTGTTTTGTGTACCTAGTATTGGAATTGCTAGACCATGAGCCATGTTAAGCTTCATTTGGTGTCACAATACACCAAAGTTTTCTAAAGTGATAATGCAAATTTCCATTTATATCACTAGTAAATGATATTTTTGATATCTCTAATCCTTTCTACATTTTAGCCATTTGGGAAATTGTGTAGTAGTAACACATTGTGATTTTAATATATATTTTCCTGATGACCATTGAGTTGAGTACCTGTTTTATGTTTTTTAGCCATTTTACTGTTCTCTTATAAATGCTTGTCTTGTTCTTTTTCCAATAGAATATAAGATGGACATCTCTTCAACTCATTATCATTGTGTGGGAATTGCTCCCTGATAGTAGGAATACAATAGAAGAAAAGGGAGAAGACAAGTCTTCTGTCACTTTGTAATGATGACTTGGCAGATAGTGCTTGCTATGGTTCTAAGTTATTTGACCCATACCAAATATGAAGGCAGACTGATTTTGACTCCCTGTCTCAGACTCAGATCTGCTCAGTCTGACTTCCTAATCCTCTATAAACATGTACTCTGTCGTTTCCAGCAGTTGGATTTTGTTCCTAGAATATTAACTCATCATGAAAATGGTGTTTTGTAAGTGTTGCTCTTTGGGGTTACCACCTGTGTGACATCTTACTCTGGACAAAGTGCCACAATGCCTCCCAGGCTGGATTAAGGACTGGACTTTCCTGAGTGAAAAGTTAGAGGGCCAGGGTTAGCAGAAGATGTTCTCTCATCTGCCATCATTCAATACAGAGATCAAACTGGAGTCTGGATTCAAAGGGAGCAATCTCCTCCACAGACGAGTCTCCCTTCTTTACAGGGTTGGCGTGGGAAGGCAGTGTTGTGTTGGGGTGAGCGGGATAAGCTGGTTTTTCAGTGCAAGGCATACTGGATTTAGATTTGAGGTACAAGTTGTATGAGGAAACCTTCCAGGGCCCAGGGGAAATTGTACTTTTTTTTTTTTTTAAAGATTTATTTATGCATACAGAACTGGGATACAGATCAGAGGTGCAGGGGCGGTGAGAGGATTCACCAAAGGCAGAGTGGGGAGCAGAACAGGCAAATCAAGTGAAATACACTGTGGAGGGGAGCAGTGGTTGAGACAGGAGAGATCTGCTGTGCCCTGTGTATCACCTCCAGGGCCTGGGATTGAACTTGCCTTGAACTGGCTGCTGCTAGCTTGCAGTGCTATGTCCTAACCCGTTGCACCATCGGGGAGGGCCAGGAAATTATACTCTTCCCAACTCCAGGAAGCTAATGATCTTGTGGGGAATTGGTTTGAACACGGCACCCCCACTTAGAGGCATGTCCAGAAGTGAGCTCCAAGGGTGTTTTTGGAACAGTTTTGTTCATTGCACTATACACAGTGTTGTGGAATTCCTCAAAGAGAACATTGATTCTAACTACAAGTCTTCAGGAACAGAATTTCTTGTATTAATTCTTAAGGTTCTTTATCATAGGTATCAAATTCCATGATCACTGTAAAGGTTGAGGAGAGATTATCTTGTTAAAAGAACACATGTTCTAAGGATTAAAATGCCTTTCAGCAGTAGTAATTTGCCATGGAATCTTTAATGATGAGTATGTTAAGCACTGGAATGAGAGTTTCTATAAAGTACTTCTTAGTAAAATATGAAGATTTGGTATATGTGATGTTAATGAAAATCCTAAATTCTGATCATATAATAATTGTAGTTGCATTAATGCTGGAATTGTAAAGTGTTAACAAATGAAAATATGTGTACTTATGTTCGTACTTGTCTAAAACTAAAAAGGTTTGGTTTGACTATACTTAGGATTAAATTCCTCTTTAAGGAAAGACACTGTACAATTCTGTTTAACAAAGCACATTTGAATTTTTCTTTTGGAAATATTAGCAAGAAGGCTCCCTTTGTGCACAACACTGCTTGAATAATCTATTACAAGGAGAATATTTTAGCCCTGTGGAGTTATCTTCAATTGCACATCAGCTAGATGAAGAAGAGAGAATGAGAATGGCAGAAGGGGGAGTTACTAGTGAAGACTATCGCACTTTTTTACAGGTACTGATTTTAAACATAGGACACCCCCCCCTTTTTTTTTTTGAAAGTGTGGGTACTGTTTAGAAAAGGAAGGGGATCTGACTTGTTAATTGTAACTGCACTTGGACTTTGTGAGGGGAAATGCACAAGATGTTGTTTTAAATAAACACTAATGACAGTTTTTATCCTTCTCTCTCCACCCTCAACCCTGGTCTCAACTCCTATCCAAATTACACAGCAGCCTTCTGGAAATATGGACGACAGTGGTTTTTTCTCTATTCAAGTAAGTAGTCACAAACAGGTTGTAATTTGTTGCTTAGGTCCCAACCCAAACACCTTTTAAGCTCCAGTTATGATTGATGGTATCTCTTCAGAGCCTTTCCCAGTTGATAGAATGTGTCTACGGATGTAACATGTTCCAGAGCACAAGCTTTTAATGTAGATAAACATAAAAGGTAGATTTGTCGTCTTCATTTTAGAGGAGCACTTTTTGAGTGATTATTTAATTTGTATCTGATAATTCAAAAACTTACTACCTCTTGCATAAATTTGAGAAAATGCAGCCCCTCGCACCTTTTATATAATCAGTCTGTAGGCTTGAATTCTTTTGTTATGTTCTGTGGCTTTTTTTTTTTTTTAATTTCTAGAGTAAAGTTGAAT
>NW_004567114.1:8090548-8101449 GCF_000260355.1 Condylura cristata
TGCTTACAATGAATATTTAGGAGTATAATTAAACTTTCAAAATCAATCTGTCCAAATCTTATCTCCTATGCTTCCTTCAACATCATGTTCCCACCTCATAGTTGAGGGCATTGTCATTATCCCAGTTGCTCAGGCCAAAAACTGTAAGAGCCATACATGCCTCTGCTTCTCCAGTAGAACACTAAAACCTCTGAGGAAATCCTGTTAATCATAACCGTTCAATAAAGAATCTATGGGAAAAGCATACACTTTCACTAAAAGAATCTATGAGAACTTTGACAGAAAGTAATTTCAAAGTGGGCATGGTAGAAAGAAGATGTCAGGAACATTAAATGGGGCAAGAAAGCTAAGAAGCTTTTACGGGTTAATCTATGAGAAAGAACAAAAGATCACATCGAAGAGATTCTTAATGGACAAAGAGGGAGCACTTTAAACTTTACAAGTAAGAAAAATTGAAATTGATGAAGCAGATTCAATATATAAAAATCTATGAGTTCTAATATTAATCAATGAAAGATAAAAAATGGAAATAATATGCATCTTTCCCTTCTAGCCTCTCCTCTTCTACATCTATGCATTTGGTTCTACTATCTATAGTCCTGGTCTATGCATTTGATTCTACTTTCTATAGTTCTGGTCACCCCTTAACAGAGCTTATACTTCACTTCTATATTATCCTTATTACTTACTGTGTCCAGTGTGTAAGCACCCTGAGCACAATACTCTTTATCTACTCTATTCAAAACTACATTCCAAATTCTGAGGATAATAGGCACACATTGAGTAAATGCTCAATAGTATTTGTTAAATTTATTAGTGAATATATATATATATATATATATATAAGATTCTTGGTGAGCCTTCCATTCTGTTTTTGACACCTGTGAGATATATCCAGCGTTCTTTTAGATTCTCTCTTCTTTTTTTTTTTTACATATTATGTTTATTGTGGCAAGGTGCATTTACTTCTGTGTCTACTGTAAGGATTATTAGTCTAAACCTCTACTAATGTCTACTTTTACTTCCTCCCACCACCAGTGCTCCCATCATCCTCCACCTTGTTCTCTTGGGACCCTTCCTCCCCAGTAGCAATTTCTCCCTACCCGCTTTGGTTGTACCATTTATATAGTCCACTATTAAGATTTTGTTACTGGTTTGGTTTTGACTGAGCCATTCTTATGTTTGTCAGTGTTCTACATGTCAGTGACACCACCTGGCATTTCTCATGAGTGACTTCACATTGTCCTCTCCAATTCCACCCATGTTGTTGCAAATGGGAGGAATAACCTTTTTTTTCTTAATCACTTCGAATTTTGTTGGATGTATACAGACACACACACACCATTTTTCTGGTCTACTCTATCCTTGGGTAGGCATGTTTCTGTTAGCTATTAGTTGTAATTAGGGCTGCAGTGAACATAAACATACACATATCCCATCCCTTTGATGAGTATTTTTGTATTCTGCAGGTGTACACCTAGGAGTGGAATCACTAAGTCACACGGTAGAATCATTTTTTGTATTTTGGGAAACCTCCATACTGTTTTCCTTGGGGACTGAGCCAGTTTACATTCCCACCAACAGTGTGTGAGGTTCCTTCTTTTGTCATCTCCTGGCCCAACTCCCCGACTTGAGGGAACTGCATCCGAAAATGCTTTTGTCTGTATTCCCCTTGGACTGTTCTCCTGGACTGTCGTGGGTTTCATCCACCAGCATTTCTGTCCAGCGCTTCATGGAACAGCATGGGAGGCAGAGGGCCAGCAAGCGCCTTTCCTGTTTGTGCAGTGCTGCCCTTGGTGCCGATTAACATTTCCCGTCTGCCTGGTTTACTTGTTTCTCCGTTAGCTAGCTTGGGGGTCGATAGTGAACTTCCAGTTTTTCCTCCATTTGAAATAATTAGGTTTATCTTTTCTTTCTATAAATTACAAATACACAATGATAGAAGTTTAAAATCAATTAGAAACTTAGTTTATTTTCTCAGAAAGAACTAATGTTTTTAGACATATAGTTTATCATTATTACTAATATAGGAAGCTGTGTGTTGATTGTAACTTTTCTAAAGTAGGAGCCATAGCAGGTGGATAATCACATGTGTATATATAATGGATGAGTTTTATGAATAGCACTTCCTGGATAGAATATACATCCGGATTTTTTTTTTTAAGATTTATTTATTTATGCATACGGAACTAGGGTATAGTCCAGAGGTGCAGGGGCAGAGAGGATTCATCAGGGACAGAGAGGGCAGCAAAACAGACAGATTGATGAAGGACACTGCTGAGGGGAGGAAGCAGTGGACAAGACAGAAGAGGTCTGCTGCGCCATGTGAGTCACCTCCAGGGCAGGGACTTGAACTCACACTGAAGCGACTGTTGCCAGTTCACAGTGCTGTGCTTTAACCCGTTGTGCCACCAGCGAGGGTCTACATCTGGACTTTTGAGACTATTATTAGAAACTGGTTTTCTTGGACATTCCAGAAACCTGGCACAGAAAGCACTTTTTTTTTTTTTATATATATAAATTTTTTTATTACAAAAGTTTATTTTTACATCATTTTGTACATTTTTTTCCATCTCAATTGTAATCCCCACAGGTTTCCCATCACCAAGTCACCCATGTGCCATCACCATAATCCCGTGCATTTCCCTCCCCCCACTCCGTTAGAAAGCACTTTTTTAGTGCTATGTTTTTGTGTTGCTTGTGGAGTTAGTGATAGGGCTATATACATATACACAAACTAGCTGTCTGGGGAAATTTACATAAGAAAGTACAACTTTACTCAACTAACATAGCTATGGTTACTTAAATTTGGAATTGAATGGTTTAGCTCATGAAATATTTCTCCCTTTTATACCTTTTTTTTTTTTTTCCCCAAACAGGTTATAAGCAATGCCTTGAAAGTTTGGGGTTTAGAACTAATCCTGTTCAACAGTCCAGAGTATCAGAGGCTCAGGATTGATCCTATGTAAGATTTTATTTTGTTTTTGCTTTTTCTAAAGTTGACTTTAGTTTATAACTTCTTAAATGAATTAAAAATATATTTTGAGTGTTTTTGTTTTTATGTTCCCTGTTTCATTCCCTCAGATTTTTCTATTACTTTGGAGATGTTCCTGATACTCGTCTGGCAAAACTGATCTTGACTAGTGTGTGATACTTCATTTTTGCATAGTATCACTAATCAAAGAGATTGTTTTTGTAATAAAAAAAAAAATCAGTGATACTTTGCATAGTAAACTTACACCTAAATTATCATAAATTTTGTATAATACCTGCCTGTAGGCTGGCCAAATGAGCGTGACTCTGATATTCAACTTAATATTGTGTATGTTTTTTTTTCCTAGAAATGAAAGATCATTTATATGCAATTATAAAGAACACTGGTTTACAGTTAGAAAATTAGGAAAACAGGTACTGTCTCTCCTTCCCTTTTTTGTGATTCTGTACTCCTTTTATGACTGAAATTTAAGTAATTGGTACCTTAAAGAGTAAGAAACCACACAAAGTAAACTGTGAATGTTCAGGGTATCAGACTTGATAAAGAGAAATATACTATTTCAAAAGTGTATCAGTTTCACTGAAGGGTTAATTTGTAACAACCATATACAATTTAACTGTATAGTAGGAAGAATTCTACAGTTAATATAATGCAGATATGGTTTAAGTGGATTTTTATGTAATCAATAGGTTGTTGGCTATTACATTTGTAGATTTCTGTTCATCACTGTAGTGTCACAGTGCCTGAAACAGTATCCAGCATGAACAGAACTTTTCACCTGTGTTTACTTTAACATAAGATTAATCACATTCCAGATGCCATGTAATATATTTATCTACATGAAATCATTTGTCTTATTTACTTGCATTTTAAAAAGACAGGTTTATTATGAAAAGGAGATAGAGAAACCTGCATAGTCACAGGAGGGTAGGAGCTGCCTCATTTCTGTTTTGTTTTGTTTTTTAAAGAATATGTATTGTGTCTTGTACAAGTCATTTTTAAGATCAAGAAATGTACATAAAATATTTAAAGTCCTTTTTATTAGACCCTTAATGTATAGAAAAGGATTGTTTGAAAATGGGCTAATGCAGGGCCTTCCTAGTGGCCTAGGATTAAGTCTCACTCAGCGCTATCACAGGTCGCTCTAGCCTGAGTTCAATTCCTGGCCAAGGAGCTAACCCTAAATAGGGTGTAGCAGACCTCTCCTTTCTCCCTGCTGCTCCTCTCAACAGTGTGTTTTAGTAAATCCACTTGCCCTGCTCCCCACTCTGTCTCTAATGAATCCTCTCAATCCTCCGCACCTCTGGCCTGCACTCAGTTCTTCTCCAAGAAAATAAGATAAATACAATCTTTTAATAAGATAAAAAGCACCTAACATTAATAAAGCCGTAACATTCTATTTGTTTTTAAATCTGAGTTTTAAAAAATCTAAATATTTCATGTGTAGGTAATGTTACTGAATTTAGATGAGTTACATTTTTTTTTAAGATTTTGTTTATTTTTGCATACAACTGGTGTATAGACCAGAGGTGCAGGGGATGAGAGGATTCACCGGAGGCAGAGTGGGGAGCAGAACAGGCAGCTCTACTGAAATATACTGCTAATGGGAGCAGCATGCAAAACAGGAGAGCTGCTCTACCATATGTGGGGGATCAGACTCAGACCATGGTGTTGGTAATGCTGAGACTTAACCCCTAGGCCACCTAGGAGACCTAGAGCTATATCTATTCTTAATGTGTGAAACTTCATTACTTATAATGTACACTAACCTAAACACTGACATTTTTTTTTTTTTTTTTTGCAGTGGTTCAACTTGAATTCTCTCTTGACAGGTCCAGAATTAATATCAGATACATATCTTGCACTTTTCTTGGCTCAATTACAACAGGAAGGTAAATAAGGATTAAAATTTTTTTGATGTTATCTTTCAAAGTAGCATATAAAACTATCTTGGGGGGTCTCCCTGGTGGTAGAAAGGTTAAAGATACAATACTATCAAGCTGTCAGAAGCCATTGGGGCATGAGTTTGATCCATGGCCAGGGAGGTGACCCACATGGCACAGCAGACCTCTCCTGTCCTGCCCCCTTCTCCCCTCAGCGGTGTATTTTAGTAGCCTGTCCTCTTCCCACTCTGTCTTTGGTGAATCCTCTCATACCCCACACCTCTGGCCTGCACCCTAATTCTTATATTCATAAATAAATCTTTGAAAAGTTTATCTTAGTTGTGAGTGTAACAGTGCTGTTTTCATGCAAACATCCATTTTTCCTCATTTCTATAGTATTCCTGTCATTAGCATAATAATAATTATTTTCATTGGTTAAAAAAAAAGCCTTTTAAAACTCAAGGACCTCCCATTTTTATATTCGTCTATTTTATTTTCTCTACAATAGTCTCTAGTGTGTTGTTTAACGCATCATGAACTCAACTTAGTCACATTTTTATAATCACACATTTTCAGTGCGTCACTAAAGAACCCTCATTGTCACCATTGTCATCCATATTTGCTAATGTCTGTGTTCTATTCTCAAGCTCATCTAAAGAGTATAGTTAATAATACAAAACAAGCTCCTTTAGAAAAAACAAGCTAAAATTTTTCGTTATTGAAAATTTCAGACCTATATAAAAAGAAAATGTGATTAATTCTCTTGTACATTCTCTCAGTATTTACAGTTATCTCCTGGTTCATCTTGTTTTCTTTAATGCCCTACCCACTTCCTTATCCTGTTTGTTTTATGCAAATCCTGTGTATCTGGTCTTTTTCTTTAAAGACATTTGTTTTCTTTTTTGTCTATATCTTCTATAAATTTTTTTATTAAAATTTAAAAAATGAGGTTACTTAAAACTACTATAATCACATCAAAAAATATTTGATCACAGGGCTTTAACAATATGAAATACTGGTCACTGTTCAGACCTCCAGTCTCCTTGGTTGTCTTTCAGTTTTTTACAGTTTAATCTGGTTTGAGATGTCATCATTGAGTTGATGTTTCTAAAGTCTGTAACAGTAGGTTTCCTCTTATTTTTTTTTTCCTTTATTTATTTAAGAAAATGGTCATTTGTTCTGTTTACCATGTACTGGATTTGCTGATCACCTTCTGTTTCCTCTGTGCACCCAGACCCCAGTAGACAACTTCTTAGAGAAGAGACTTTTTGATCAAACTAGAGAATTCTCTTCACTGCTGTTGAAACACTTGGTCTTGTCCCTTTTTGTAATTTGAATAGCTTTGGGTGATTGATCCCTGGATTTGTTATTTCATTGAGGGTTGCAAATGACGGTTTAGCTCACTCCATTTATTAGCTAGAATACTTATCCTTTTCCTCATTCATTATTTGGTGGTTCTTTGTGGCCTCTCTTCCACCTGGTGCCTCTGCACCTGGACGTGCTTGGCCTCTCTGTATTTTGTGTACACGAAAGACTGGATGAGGCTGGCATGCCTAAGCAGCCATTGACTGGTTGTGTGGGCCGCATCCGGGTCCGAGATCTCGTGGACGTAGCTTGGGAAGTATCCTGCGCGCACACAGGTGCAGAGTCCCAGGTGGAAGAAGCAAGGCCGCAGGTCCATAGTACAGTTCATGTGGGAAAGGCAGAATAGATACTTCCTTTCATCAGTTTGTAAAATGTCCTTCCTCTGAAAGTAATCATTTTTTTCTTTTTACTCAAACATCATAAAGTAATCCATTAAAACACACTTTGTTGTTTCAGTTCATTACTACTCCTGTTGATAGTCAAAATTGCCCCAACCAGGACTAGTTACCAACCTTTAGCAATTCACGCCCACGTTTCTGAAATGCACACTGTGGCTTTGGAAGGCATTCTTGTGTAACAGGATTGTGGGCTTGGCCTGCCTCTGTCCTGCCCCTTTACAGTTGTCATGCAGAGCTCAGTCATTGGCCTGTGACCTAAGAAAGGTGTCAGCAGCTGACTGCCTAGTGACACAGCTCAGTGGACAGCCCACTTGGACTTCCCTCCTGTGTGGTTGTCGCTGACTGAAATGTTGGGTAACACATGACTAAAAGGTGTTTTGAGGTCACAGTCTGGACTGCTTACTACTACTGGGCTGACTGGAATGTAGTTCTTAGAGTTCACGTGTAGGATTGTAGGGTTTTTACCATTGTAAGAGTAAAAAAGAGGAAAAGTATACTTGTTTCTCTAAGACACTCTAACCTCCCTTGAAGGACTGTCGGCGCTGGCCATCCAGTTCTCAGTGCTCTGGTTTTCCTTGTAGCTCAGTGCTTGTTTTGATTCCTTTTGTGAAAGTCACTCTTTCCAAGATGAAGTAATACAGAATCCATTTCTTGGACAGCTTCCAGATTATTTGCTGTCACAGTGTTTGAAATAGCATTTCTAAATAAGATATATATGCCAACAAGGCCCAGACATTTGTCTTCCACCTAGACAGTGTGCTTAATACCAAACCCCTAACTTTGCTGTCTCCACTTAGAAGTCCAGAAAGCACTTCAAAGTGAACGCGCCTGCAGAGAATAGATTGTCTCTCCCTGCATGCTGTCCCTTAAGTTTTCCATTAAGGACTGCTCTTCTTGTATTCCGGTTCCTGTATATTATGCTAATAAAGCAGCCTTGGGGACTTTAAAAAAAAAAAAATGATGTACATGAAGCCTTCCCAGCATGCTTGGAATGAAATCCAAAATCTTAAGTATAACCTAAGGTATTTGCTGTGCCATGTGAATAAGACGGCGTTTCAGCTGGTCATGATGCCAGCAGACATTTACTCTAGCATCTAGGGATAATTATGCTGGCATAAAACTTGTTAGACCGTCAGAACTTGGAGCATACTTGTCCTTGTAAAAAAATTATCACGTGTATTATGATTACTGTTTAGTTACCTGTTAATTGCCCTTCAGTGTGATCCTGTGGGTCCTGCTAGCAGAAGAATGGTGAAATGCAGCCATTTGCAACTATTGGGAGGGAATTTGAGAGAATGCAATAAAGCAAGTGAGAAGGATAATAACACATATTGTGTGTTTACATAGTGGACAATCCTGTCATACAAAATGCTTTCCAAAAGCAGTGCACTCAGTAAACATCCTGAGAGCCAGAGGTTTAAGAGGGGGAGGAAAGAACACCAAGGGGATGGTGGGCTAGAGGTGAAGGAAATTTTTTTTAAATGGGGACTCCCTCACTTTGGGAAAAACAAACAAAACTAAAGTTTCCCAACAGCCCCATGAAATCACTAACAGTTTTTACCCATAGCTTGCAGGGGAGGGTGCTGAGACATAGACAGTAGAGCCACAAAATGAAAAAAAGTGGTTAAAGACAACTTAGATGACCACAGTCACTTCTACTGCATGAAGAGAAAAAGTGGGAGAATCAGAAGTAAGCTATCCCGTTCTAGTAGATCACAATCCTAGAAAGCTAGGTGATATTTAATGAATATTTAGCATGCAAATGACTGAGCCAGAACTCAAACTTAAGGGCTCTCTGATTTCAAAGCCTGTATGTAAAACCACTGTACTTCCTAACCTCTCAGATTGAAAAAAAAAAAAGATAGGATTTTGCTTTTGAATCATAATAATAGCTAAACAAATGTGTAGTCAAACAGTGACTAAGATAGAGGAAATCTGTAAGACAGAAACTAAAGGGAAGTTGAACAATGATTTCTGTGATATGCCAAAGCTGTAGACAAACTCTGATAAGAATCTGATTCTAAATAAGATTTTTGGGGGCTTTCCCTGGTGAGGAGTTAAAGTGCAGCACTATGAAGCTATCCACAGCCACTGACTGCATCACAAGTTCGATCCCCAGCCAGGGAGGTACCATATGGCATGGCAGACTTTTGTCCTGCCCACTTCTCCCCTCAGCAATATCTTTCAGTCAGTCAGTCTGCCTGTTCTGCTCCCCACTAGGTCTCTGGTGAATCCTCTCACCACCACCACCCCTCCCACACATACACACCTCTGTCCTGTACCCAGTTCTTATACGCATGAATAAACAAATATTTAAAAAATAAGATAGTTTAGCATGAGAAAAAGTATATTAAATCTGGAGAAAACTGCTGTTATTTTTCATTGAGGACGACTAACTTTTTAGATACCATCGTTAAAATAGTATATTTAAAGCCCAGACAGTCTGATCTAGAATCCTTGCTCCTGTCATTCATTTCACAGTGCAGCTCACATGTTGAGTGTTTTTCAGTTAAAAATAATAACAAATAGAGTAACCGAGTGATGGGGAGCTTGATGTTAGAAACAAATGTCTAGGCTCTAGTCCCCATTCTTCCTCTAATATCTACATGACCCTCTGTGTGAGGCAAAAACTCTCCCTTGCCCTCTTAGGCTCAATCCTAGAAGCCCACAAATTATTAGAAATTATTAGAACTAGAACTTTCCAGATCCTATTTTCAGTAAGGTGTATATGTTAACTACTTGTACAGATAATTCATTTTATACACATCGCATATATTATCTGTATTCTCATAACAGTTCTCTGAGGAAGGCACCAGTGTCCCCTGTTTAATAATTGAAGATACCAGAGTGACTTACCAGACCCCATGTAGCTAGGGAGCAGCAGAGCTAGGATTAAAGCCCAGACAGTCCAGCCAATTCCTTGCTCCTCCCCATTCACTTGTCTTAGTTCCCTTCCTCTATGCAGTGGTCATTTTATAGTTCAAGAAAATGAGGCTCAGAGACTTAAGTCATTTGTCCTAGATCACCCTGCTAGTAAGGGTAAAAATAGTTATTTGTCCTTGGTCTTTCTGACAGCTCAGCTCCTCCCCCCCCACCCCCATTATGCTGTGCTGCCTCTCTGCTATCTTTATAAATTGGTTTTGAATCACAACCTAGTTGGTTTAGTTTATTTTTACCTTTTTTTAGGTTATTCTATATTTGTTGTTAAGGGTGACCTGCCAGATTGTGAAGCTGACCAACTCCTGCAGATGATCAGGGTCCAGCAGATGCATCGACCAAAACTTATTGGAGAAGAATTAGCACAATTGAAAGAACAGAGGTAAAATTAAACCTGCAATGTGGAGTATGTGATAGTGTTTTATTATAAGAATTGTTTCCATGCTTATGTTGAATGTGTGATCATTTTATTGTTGGTGACTTTTTTCAGACCCATGTATTGCAAGTCAAGTTTATTGGTTCAAGCTAAGATCCACTCTTCGAATTACATAACTATTAACCTGGATTCACAACACAATGCAATCATTATATTATTAGACCTTACCTGCCAGAAAATGTAAAAATTCAGACTTACATAAAATTTTTGGTTTATATATGCCTTTAGTTACACCTAAAATAAAAGATTGGTCTGCAGTTATTTTAGTGCCTTTGTTCTTCAGAGTCCAGAAAACAGATCTGGATCGAGTCTTAGAAGCAAATGATGGGTCAGTAATGTTAGACGAAGATGAAGAAGATCTGCAGAGGGCTCTGGCACTAAGTCGCCAAGAAATTGACATGGAAGATGAAGAAGCAGATCTCCGCAGGGCTATTCAGCTCAGTATGCAAGGTATAGACATTCTGACATGTACTTTATTCATGGTTGAAGAATTCCGATTACTCTTAGTTCTCTGCAGGTTGATGTACTGTGAGACATTCCTTGACAACTACTGCAGAAATAGTGGCTGCACACAACCAGCTGTTCTTTTAGAGCTGTTGTAATATAAATAACTGTCTTATATTAGAACTAGTTCTGTTTTTATTTCTGGTTATTCCATTTGGTTGTAATACTGTACTGACACAAAAGTAAGCTGAGGTCATTCTTTATGAGTAGATAGCTTATCTTTCCCTAGACAAACTATAATGTGTGCGATTGGGCATGAAGAATGGGACAGAGAGTGTGCTCGCTTCGGCAGCACATATACTAAAATTGGAACGATACAGAGAAGATTAGCATGGCCCCTGCGCAAGGATGACACGCAAATTCGTGAAGCGTTCCATATTTTT
>NW_004567114.1:8102469-8103368 GCF_000260355.1 Condylura cristata
GTGGCAGACCTCTCCTGACCTGCCCGCTGCTCCCCTCAGCAGTGTACTTCATCAGTTGGCCTGTTCTGCTCCCCACTCTGTCTCTGGTGTATCCTCTCACCACCCCTGTACCTCTGGCCTGCATCCCAGTTCTAATTGCATAAATAAATAAATCTTAAAAAAAAGAACTCTGTACCTTTGGAAGTATAGATTCATTTAAATAAGTTAAAAGAGAGCCCAGCTTGTTTCTTCTTACCAAGTTGGCTGTTGGACGTCTGTCTTCACGTTCAGTACATAACAAATGAGTAACAACTTTGGTTTAGTAGACATAGGTTACCTTTGAAATTCTTTATTTACCTAGTCCCAAAATTTAAGAACTTTCCTTAAAAAAATAGCAGCAGAATATTTTTTTAATAATATGTTTATTTTTACACCATTTAATGCCATTTTCCATCTCATTTGTAATCCCCATGGGCTTCCCATCACTAAATCACTGGTGTGCATCACTATAGTCCAGTGCCTTTCCCTTCCCCCACTGTTTTTGATCCTATTCCCCATTACACCCCCACAAAATGTCTCTGGTATATAGTCCATGTCACTGCAAAAGGCATGTGTTTCTCTTTTTTGGTTTGCTGAGTTAATATTCCCTTGTGTATATGTACCACAACTTTAATCCAGTTCATCCACTTCTGGGCATTTGGGTTGTTTCCATGTCTTTCCAATTGCAAATAAAACAGCAATAAACATGGGGGTGCAGGTGTCTTTTTGAATCAGTATTGTAAAAATAGTTATTTGTCCTTGGTCTTTCTGACAGCTCAGCTCCTCCCCCCCCCACCCCCATTATGCTGTGCTGCCTCTCTGCTATCTTTATAAATTGGTTTTGAATCACAACCTAGTTGGTTTAGTTTATTTTTACCTTT
>NW_004567114.1:8103468-8123954 GCF_000260355.1 Condylura cristata
TTGTGGTTTTAATTTGCATCTCCCTTATTACGAGTGATGTTGAACATTTTTTCATATGCTTGTTGGCCATCTGCATTTCCTCTTTGGAGCTGTGTCTTTTTAGTTCTTCAGCAGCAGAATATTTTTAAGAAGAAAACTTTAACTATTGAGATAACATTGGTTTACTGTATATGATTTAGGAGACTAGGTTTACACCACCTCAGGTATATATGAGCACAGCACACCACACCCACCACCAGAGACCACTGGACTCCCGCCCCTCTTTGACTCTCCCCCTTTCCGCAGAAGCCTCAGTTTTGCAGTCAAATTTCTAGGCTTTGTTTTGGTTTCATTTTGTCAGTTCCTATGTTTCTTTTCTCTGTATTTCACGTGAGTGTAATCATCTGGTATTTGTCTTTCTCCTTCTGAATTATTGAACTTACCATAATCCCCTCCAGTTCTATCAATGTTATCATCAATGGCAAGATTTCATCTTTTTTAGAGCTGACTAGTACTCCATCATGTATATGTACTACATCTTGATCCATTCATCTATCTTTGGGCACCTAAGCTGTTTCTATAACTTGGTTATTGTAAAGGTGTTGAGGTGAACATAGGCATGCATGTGTCCCTTTGAATTAATGTTTTTCCATTCTTTGGCTAAATACCAAGGAGTGAAATTGCTGGATCATATGGTACATCTATTTTTAGTATTTTATGAAATCTATTGTTTTCCATGGGTCTGATCAGTCTACATTTCTATCAACAGTATACAAAGTTTCCTTTATTTTTCCATATTCTCACCAGTTTTTATTGTTTCTGTTTCTATTTTGTCCATTTTGGGTTTTTGTTTTTGTTTTTTTGATATGGGCCATTCTCACAAATGTGAGGTGATATCTCATTGTGGTTTTGAATTGCATTTCCCTAATAATAAATGATGTGAACATTTTTTTTTATGTGCCTTTTGACTATATGTCTTCTTTGAAATGTCTATTATTCCACCCATGTTTTGATTTTTTTTTATATTTTTGTTGAGTTGTATGAATTCTTTGTAGATCTTGAATATTAGCCCTTTGCCAGATGTATTATGCACAAAAATTTTCTCCCATTTGGTAGATTATCTTTTCATTTCAATGATCCTTCATTTGCTGTGCAGAAACTTCCTAGTTTGACATAGTCCCATTTATTTTCCCATTAGAATTGAGTCCCCAGAAACATCAGTGAAGCCATGTTGTGGAGTGTTTGGCTTATGTTTTCTTCTATTTTGTGGGTTTTGGCTTTATATCTAAGTCTAATCTACTTGGAGTTATTTTCGTGTGTGCTATGAGAGAGAAGTGTAGTTTCATTTTTCTGCATGTGAGTCCAGTTTTCCCACTTTTCCTTTTGTGGAAAAGACTTTCCATTCTCCATTGCATACTTTTCACTCTCCATTGCATTGGCTTCTTTGATATGAGGATTAGCTACCCATATAAATGTGGGTTTATTTCTGGGATCTTGGTCTTTGTGTTTGTTTTTATTCCAATACAATGCCATTTTGGTTACTATAACCTTATGGTATAGTTTGGAGTCTAGAAATATGATACCTCTGTTTCTCTTCTTTTTTGTCAACATTGCTTTGTTGTAGTTTCCTTACAAATTTCAGTAATGGTTGCTCTACTTTAAGAATTTCATTGAAAATTGTTAGAGATCAGGCCCTTCCTAGTGGCACAACAAGTTATAGTGCAGCACTGTGAAGTAATCCACAGCCACTACAGCATGCGTTCAATTTCTGGCCACTCAGGGGCTGACACATGGCGTGGCAGACCTCTCCTGACCCGCCCACTCCTCCCTTCAGCAGTGTATTTCAGTCAGTCTGCCTGTTCTGCTCCCCATTCTGTCTCTGGTGAATCCTCTCACCCCTTACATCTCTGGCCTATACCCCAGTTCTTGTATGCAAATAAAGAAGTCTTCTAAAAAAAATTGTTAGGGATTACACTGAATTTATGTAGTTTTTTGGGTAAGATGGAGAAGAGAACTTTTTAAAAACCTGTTTTTAAGTGTAAATAGATTGAATATGTTTGTAAATAAAATGATTGTATTTTGTTCTGTTTTCAGGTAGTTCCAGAAATATATCTCAAGATACTGCACAGACTACAGGTACACATCTTACTTCAGAAGAGCTACGGAAGAGAAGAGAAGCCTACTTTGACAAGTAAAGTAGTTGGTACAATATTAAATTTGCATATGTAATGTTTGCTTTGGCTATTTTGTCTGTCTGTGAACATATTTCTTTGACGTAAAGTATTGATTTTATTTAGGGTGTTTTAATTACTGCTTGAGCCCTATGAACATTTGAACAGTATTTGTTTGTTTTTTAACAAATAGCATAAAAAAATCCTTGTAAAATTTCAGTTATCAAAAGCATCATGGTCAAGTCAAAAACCAGTGTATAATTGTCCTCTGCATGTGGTTCTTGGTTATCTGACTAACCCTGCAAAGTTCTCCTTCTCTCAGTAGGGAAAAAGCATTTTTGGTGGGGGTTCCTGCTTCCAGAGGTGGTGGTAATTGCTTTATTTTCACTTTAGGGGAGAGTACATTGCAGGGTTCTGGGATCAGGGACATGGGAGTAAACCATAAATCTGAAATACCAGGTCCCAAGACCTAACTGTATGCCTGATGTTACAAGTACTCTCAATAGAATTTTCACCCTATAAAAATACCATCCTTTTCAGTAACAGTCAAACTCCATCTTAAAAGATTTTATATAGACCCTCTGATTCTACGTCAGAAAAAAAGGACCAGTGGCTGAACCTGGCCTGTTCTTTACTATTGTTTATTATATCATCAGTTTTGAGGTGCACACTTTTCACATTTCAAAGCCTCTGAAATTGAGCAGCATCTGACAATCATAATTGACAATAGTGGTATCTAAAATATTGGCGCAGTTTACATTTGATGATGTAATGAAGATAATATTTACCTTGTTTTCTGTTTTTTTTAAAGTCACAACTCAGAAGTGTATGATGGAAAGTTCTGATCAACTGACATCCTCTTAATGTGAGATATTTCTAGTCTTTATTCAGTGATAGATTAATGGATTTAATTATACATAAAATTTCAAAATAGTACTTGTTTTAGTGCTTTTCACTTCCATTTAAATTTTAATTTTTTACATTGCAATAGATTTCAAATTTATGTAAAAGTAGAGAAATCAGCATTATGAAGGCATATATATCTGTTGCCCAGATCTAACAATTATCAGCACCTGGCTAGGGTTTTTTTTTCTGCCCCCATCTCCATGCCTTTCTACTCTACCACCCCCAGTAATAACAATTAAATCATCATATCTTTCATTTGTAATAATTTCAGTCTGTGCCTCTAAAATATGCAGGTTTTTTTAAAAAACAGCCAAATGATATTGTCACACAGTACAGGTAGTTATTATTGCTTGGTCATATTAATGATAATTGTTTTATCAATTAGTATTTATAAACTAAAAACTAATGTTCTAAGAATTTTAAGAAGTATCAAAATTGAAAGAAAACCTAAATTTCCATGGCTTTATAATTGTTAGTGTTTGTCATGTTCTCGGTTAGGTGCAGTTACAAATACCTGTTTCCCTTGATAGTAAATACTCTGCAGCAGGCCACATGGTACGTCATAAAGTGAATGTATGCTTATTACTTACGTATGAACCTTTTGATTTGTACCATTATGAATTAATTACTCAGCAAACTGTCCTTGGACTAGTTTTATGCTTCAGATCATCATTCCTTTTAATTATTCTGAAGATGTCAGATTATGGGGTTAAAAGACTTGAGCATTTTTAAGACCTTAGTACAGAGTTTTAAATTGCTTTCCAGAACAGCTCCCAAGTGGTATTTATACCATGTTTTTTTCAGACTTTGATTTTTACCAGAATAAATTGTTCAGACACATGTGCCTTATAGAGAAATTGCAAAATTTGTAAGTACACTTAAGAAAAGGAAAACATTTAAAGTATAAAAACAAATCCCTTTCTATTTAAAAATATATCTTGTAATGTTTTTTGATTAAAAATGTGGAAATTCCAGTAGATTGAGACAAAGGATAATGTAGTAACCTTTCATAACAAATAACTTAGAATACATACAGTACCAACAGTAAATAATGAGATTTCAGTCAATCTTGAACCTTTTAAAAATATTTGAGCTGGGCCTCTCTGGTGGTACAGGGGTGAAAGTCTCAGTGCAATCAAAGTACTGCTAGCCACTGTGGCATGAGTTCAGTTCCCAGCTAGGGAGCTGGCCCACATTGTGCAGCAGACCTCTCCTATCTCACCTGCTGCTCCCCTTAGCAATGTATTTCAATCTGCCTGTTTAGCTCCCACTCTTTCTCTGGTGATCCTGTCCCCCTACTCCTCTGGGTTTTACCCTAGTTCTTATGTGTATAAATAAATAAAAATAAATCTTAAATTCACAAATTAAAATTTGAGCATTGATTGGTATGACTCCTTCCTAACTGAAAATAGTTGCCTGGGGAGGGAGATACATAGTGGTAGTTTTCAGTTGCTGCTTTTTAGCCTCTGTCTCCTGGTTTGACCTTGAAAACATTGGTGAAACTTGAGAATTACAGAGAATATTTTATAGATTTTTTTATAGATTTTTTTATAAATGTTAAGACGCCTTAAGAGAAAACTTTAGTATTTCTTTTTAACATTGATTAACAATGGTTCTTGTAGGACTCAGAGTAAAGAGAAACTAATGCTTGTCTTTTACTAAAATTCCTTATTATGAGGCCTGACTGAGTCCTTGTCTCTCTGGTTTCCATCTTTGGAAACTCACCTTTAAGGTTATCAAGCTAACTCTTCCTTCTACTTTATCCATATTGACCCTGGTGCTAATTTGTTGTGTATTCAAATTTTTAGTTTTTCCCCATGTATTTTAAGCTTCATACTTAATGTAATAACCACTGTGTGCACAGTATGGATGCATCGATTATACATAATAGGACTTCTCTAGTGTAAAAGATACTCTCAGAAATCTAATTATTGGAAATTAATCATTTACAGTAATTAAATGTTAGTTTCAAAGTCATATTTCTCCAGGAGTTACCAGCAAATCCATTTTATCACTAATAAACCCCAAGCAAAACACCTGCTTACCTCCGTGTTAGGGCCAATAAAAGCTAGACTGTGTAACTACTGTGTCACCGTAAAATAGTGCACAGATACACGTTAGCAGTATTCTTGCCGTCTCCAGGTGTAGCTTTAAAATGATGCAAATTCTTTCTGTCTCTAAAGTGTATTCCCCAACAAGGAGGGAAACAGATGCTGTTTTCATAATCATAGATTGTATAATTTTTGTTTGTTTTGATTGCCTGATACTTAGACCACTGCTTCAGTGCCATGGCATAGTTTATCAGTTCAGTTTTAAGAAACAGTAACTGCTAGAGATAATTTAGAAAACACCTGACATAGAAATTAAAACCCTGTACAGTACTAGGCAGAACTGAAGGTGCATTCTAGGCCGCCCTCCTGATTAAGGAGGGCGCCTGCCTGATTAAGATGATGGGGAACCTGGGTGTGGAGTTTAAGGGTGACCTGAGATAGCCGTGCTCCTACGTTGAGGGAGCTGCCCATAGTTGTCTAGACATGGAGTCATGAAGTCTGGCCCCCACTACAGAAGCAAAATTCTGGGGCTGGGCCAGCAGAAAGGAACGAAAGCAGCAGGCGGTACCTGTCTTTCATTCCTGCTTTTTACTTCTCATCTTAGTGCTTCATGTAATCAGAACCCTAGTTGGACACCATCTAAGACACGTGGTTTTTCATTTTCTGGCCTCTCTAATGCTGAAGACACATTAGAAAACAGTAAGAATGGATGCTGAGTACTGAACAGCTTCATATTACAGTGTTGTCTCATACAAAAGGTGTCAAAGCTGCTTCAAGATTGGCAGTAGATTGACTTGTAGCACTCCTTTGTATTATGACATACTTTCTTGAGGAGGGGAAGAGGGCAAGGAGAGAGATATCTGATGTGCCAGGAGTTTCTCATATCTCTGACCTGACTTTCTCAAGCCACATTCCAGAATTAGGGTTTGCTAGTCCATCATTCGCCACACACTGTATAATTACAAATCTGTGCAAATGTTACATGATGGCTCAGAGGCCTGTAGGGACAGGTTGTAATTTTCTGTTTGCATTTTTTTGTTGTTGTTCATATTAAAACCTAAGATCAAGAGGAAACCTTCGAAGGGAATGTGCTATTCTCTTAATAATATTGCTGCTGCTAAATTTCTTAAAAGTTCTTGTTCCTTTAAAAATCCTTATATGCATTTTTAAACTATCTTCTCAGATTGTCAGCTGTTCTGTTTTTTTTTTTAATTTTAAGCATATATGTATATAGATATATATAGAATAATTAGACTAAATGATAACAAAGTCCTAGAGTGCCTGTGCCCTTCATTCAGAATCCTCTGTTGCAGATATTTCTGAATCATTGAGAATCATTTGCAGATATGATTTCCCATTAGATCTTAATACTTCAGTGTCTAAATACAAGAAACACACTTACATATTTATGTCATAATCATGTTTTTTTTATGTGTATTTTTATGATACAGGGAGAACTGATTTCAGTATAATATATATGACTGACACTTTACAATGTGTGTGAAATAGTTCTCGTTTTTTTTTTTCATTTATCAAGTATTTAGGCACTGGGGGGAAGGATACAGTTTGCATTCTTGTTAATTTACACTCTCAGGAGGGAAACAAAGGGAAAAATTCAGGTAGTAACAGTGTACACAGCAAATGGAAATGAAGAGATAGTAAGACTGCAGAGTGGATAGTATGTCGGGGAAGGCCTCGATGAGGGCAGGTGCACTCACATCTGATTGACAGTTCTTTGGTAATTTGATATGGTGTGTTTCTCAAAGGTAATTACTTGCAGTGATTTCCAACAATATTAAGTATCAGTAAACCAACCAGTGTTACATAAAAGCAGCTGGTGGCACAAGGGGTTAAAGTGTAGTGCTCTTAAGCGATCCATAACCCCTGCAATATAAATTCCATCCCTGGCCAGGGAGGTGATCCACATGGTATGGCAGACTGACCCACCTACAGCTCCCCTCAGCAGTGTATTTCAGTAGATCTGCCTCTTCTGCTCTCATGAATCCTTTCACCCCTGGCCTGTACCCCAGTTCTTATATGCATAAATAAATAAATCTTAAAAAAAAAAAAGCTGCCAGAGGATCATTTGGTCAGTGGCTTATTTTGTGGTATCTGACAAACAAACTTGATATGTGGGTTTTCTGAGACCAACACTGATACATATCGCACTGATTGCTCTTTATTTTCCTTTTTGTGGTGTTCATGCCAGTGGAATCGCTTTGTTTGCCATGTGCATAGTTTTTCTCGTGGCTTACTTTAGGTTTTGGTTTTTTTTTTTTTTTTTAATGTACACTTACTTTTGAATGTTTCAGGCAGCAGCAGCAGCAACAACAGCAGCAGCAGCAGCAGCAGCAGCAACAGCAACAGGATCTTCCAGGACAGCTTTCATATCCTTGTGAAAGGCCAACCACAAGCTCAGGAGCCCTTGGCAGTGAACTCGGTACTCTTCTCTGACCACACTGCACATATATGGTTCTGTGCTATGTCTTGACATACAGGCACCATGTGATCTTCAACTATATAGGGTTTTTTCCTCTCTTAAACTGTACTGAAACTCTTGAATAAACTTGTAATCTAATTCCTCTGCAGTAAAGGGTAGGCAGTAAATTATTAACAGATGCTTCACTTTTAAGTAAAAATTGCAATATCACTGTAGTAACAAGACCTCCTCTTCCCATCCCAAAAAGGAGTGATTAGTGAGAGACAGTGGCTAGCCAGAGCACATCTCCCTTTGTCTGGCAGCAGCAAGGCAGCACCCCGTTAACCCTACCATTGCTGTCATAGAACTGCTAAAAGAGAAGATTTAACTAAGGTTTAGTGTTATAATTCCCAGAGTGTTCAGGATTCAGTTGAAAAACACATAATAGCAAAAGACAGGAAAATTTCAACTTGAATCCCATTACGGAGATGACAGATAGAATTATTTGACGAGGAGTTTTGAAATAGCCATCTTCAAAAGGCTACAATGAACATTTCTGAGCACAATTGAAACACAGGAAAAATAGAAAACTTTAGGAAAGAAGCTATAAAGAACTAAATAGAAGTTTTAACACTGAAAAATAACAACTGAAATTTTAAAATTCAATGTGAATGGACCCAGCAGCTAAATGAAAGGAGAGAAGAAAGATTAGGTGAACTTGAAGACAGAAGAATAGAACTTAGTCATTCTGAGCAATAGAATTAGAAGACAAAATGAACAGGAACTTAAGAGAGCTATGGGACCATAATAAAAGATCTAACATTTATGTCAGGGGCATTCTAGAAGATGAGAAAGGATGGAAGCAGTAGATAACCTACAGATTTAAGAAACCCAAGTGAATCACATAAGGATAAGTCCAAAGAAATCCATAATCATAGTCTAACTTTTGAGAACTGAAGACAAACCTAGAAAAATCTTGACAACCGATTAAGAAACACTGTATTGAAACAGCCCTGCGCTATGCCACATGGACCCAGGGCTGTATCTGCAAAGGGCTATAAGACAAGTGCAGCTACTCTCCCGAAGTCAGGGACACTAAGCTCACGGATGTAAACAGCCAGATGTACAAACCTGCATTATTTCATGTCACATCTTACCCTGTTTCCTTTGATCCTTTTCCTGTGATATAAATGATGATAAAAGTTATTGACATTTTAAAAAGAAACCCCCATAGCATTTTTTATGATACCAAATTTCTTATCTGAAATTGGAAGTAGTGCATTGTAGGGGCCTCCCAGCTGGCCCAGTGAGTTAGGTCTCAGTACTGTGAAGCTATTGCAGCCACTGCAGCACAAATTAGATCCCTCCACCAGGGAGCTGACCCACATGGCACAGCAGACCTCTCCTGTCTCGTCCGCTGCTCCCCTCAGCAGTGTATTTCACTCAGTGCACCTATTCTGCTCTCCATTCTGTCTGGTGAATCCTCTCATTCCTCTGTACTTCTGGCCTACACGTACCCTGTTCTTATATGCATAAATAAATAAAAATAAATCTTTTTTAAAAGGTAGTACATGGCAACTGTTCAAAAAGAACTTAATCCAGAATTCTATTTTCAGTGAATACTTTTTCCAGAGTGAAGTGGAAAATTAATTCACCAACAGATTTACCCTGAAGAATTAGTAAAGGAAGGCCCCTAAACAGAAATGATAAAAGAAATCTTGGAAATTTAGGAAGGGAAAAAAGGAAAACAGTAAAAATATGGGTAAACACAATAGTCTTTCCTCTCTGAGTTTCTTAAATTTACTAATTGAAGCAAGAATTAGAACGTGGATTTGGTTTTTAGTATACACACACAAACACACATGAAATATTTAAGCAAATTTTATTGGAAATAGGAGAGAGAAAAGTGAGTTAAGGGTTCCACCCTCACTTTAATTGGTCCAGCCACTGTGGTAAATAATTTGGCCGTTTTGTTAAAAGCCGAATGTGGGCCCTTCCTGCTGGTGCAGTGGGCTAAAGAGCAGCAGTAGGAAGCTGTCCGCAGCCACTGCAGCAAGTCCTGAGTTTGCAGCCTGGCCAGGGACTGACCCACATGGCACAGCAGACCTCTCCTGTCTCCCCGCTGCTCCCCTCAGCAGTGTTTCAGTAGATCTACCATTCTGCTTTGCACTCTGTCTCTGGTGTACTTCTCACTCTCTGCACCTCTAGCCTATACCCCAGTTCTTGTATGCATAAATAAATAAATCTTTAAAAAGAAATGTGCATTGATTGGAAGACACAGCATTTATCCAGAGAAGTGAAAATTTTGTCAGTGCTAATACCTTATTTGTTACAATCAAAAACTAGAAACAACTTAAATACCCTGCAGAAATTAGATAAACAATCTGTAGAGCATGTATAACATAGATGACTACTAGGGATTCAGAAGGAGCCAACTATTGATGCATGAGTGAATCTCAAGAGTTATACTGAGTCCAAAAAAAGCAGTCTCCAAAGATTTCTGCATGAATCTTATTTGTGTAACATTTTTTAAAAGACAGATGTATAGTGATGGAGAACATTAGTGATTACCTACAGTTAGAAAAAATGGGAGAAAAGAAGTTGGTGTGAATATAAAGGAGTTACAGGGGTGATTTCAGATATTCATTCTGTTTTGTGCTGGTAGTGTTTCAACAAATCTGTACATACATTAACATTCCACATATAAGTGTGTGATTGAGTTTTAGTTCTTTTTAACTACTGGGTGCGAGTGAGTGGCAGTGTACATAGGACCTCTCTGAACTATCTTTACAACGCTCTGTGAATAATTATTTCAAAACAATCTTTTTAAGTAACATGGTTGACATATACAACTAAGTCAAGTCTTCACTCCAGTGTGTTGATTTGCAATACTAAATAAATCCATTATGCTACGTGAAAGAAGCCATATTCAGAAGATTCCATACATGTTGTAGTCATACATGATTCTATTTATGTTAGCATGCAGGAAAAGGCAAAACCATAGGGCAGAGCATACCAGTGTTGCCTCTTTGGGGACTAACCACCAAGGGGCAGCAGTGGAGCATATTTTTGGGTAATGAAATGGTCTGTATCTGATAGGTGGTGGCTGTACAGCTCTGTATTTGTCAAAGCTTCTATAAGCACCCTCTTACATAAAAGTGAATTCTAAAAGGAAACTTTTACTAGTCAAATAAAAATACATTTTCTAGGAGCTTACCTTTGCAGACTTGGAAAAATTTCCAGAAATTCTAAGAATAGTATCTCTTTTCTTTCCCAACAGGTGATATGAGTGAAGAAGACATGCTTCAAGCAGCTGTGACCATGTCTTTAGAAACCGTTAGAAACAATTTCAAAACAGAAGGGAAAAAATAATTCCCTTTATATATCATTTAGATATTCGTACTTTCCAGCAGTATCCTGTGTGATTGCAGCATAGGGTCCATTTTGGTAATGTGTCAGAGAACACAGTTCAACAGAGGAAAAAGGCCTTTAGATGGTTTGCAAACAAAAACATGTGAATGGAAAACTACGTCATTTGTAGGACTGAAAAATGCTCCTCCAAGTCCTAGCCAAAGAGGCATCCAGCAATTAAAGAAATTTAAAATAGTTTTCTAAATGTCCCTTTTTCTTTGAGTGTGCAATATCTGACATGTCTAAAGTTTGGGCATTTTCCTGGATCTTTGCAGACCAACTAATGCGCTCTTGCCACCAAACTGTTCTCTCCCACCCTTCTGTGTAGGTAACTGGCCTCACGTGGGTCACCCACTAGTTGTTTTTTATTTCTCGTTAACCAGATTAACTTTATAGGGCAGTGTCTCTTGCCTTTGTTGAAAATAGTCACGGTTCCTGAAGGGGAGGATACGCTCTTCTCCCTCCCACCTATGTTCTGACTTTGGGTGTTTTCTCATGTTACTTTCTCTGACCAGTTTTCTGCTACTTGTTTTTCTTGTTATTTTCCTACAACTCTTTTGAAGTTGATAATTTTCCTTGAGTTTTACTTTTTAAAATCTACGATGGGATCATTATTTCCTCATTTTGGTGCATTCCTAAACTCTGAAATCAGCTCCGCACAAGTATTGAGAATAAACAAGCCTTTCTTTTTTAACATGTGAGCATTGTCCTTTCCCAGGAGTTCTGTGACTGTCTTTTCAATTCTGTCAGAACTTCCCAGCTTTGTTGTAACTCTCCTTGCTGCACCTTGCTGTTTCTTCTCCATTTGAGAAGAGTAGGAGAAGCATGGCATGCAGGTGGACGGCCTTCTGTTGTAAGACCTGATGTGTAACGCCCATCACAAATGTGCCATGGGTGAAATTTGGCCTTCATCTTAGTAGTATTTCACTGTAATTTTTCTCTTGTGACTGGAGTTATCTGTTCTGTTTACAGTTGAGGCATGGAGCGTAGGTGTCTGCTTCTGCTGCATATTCTTCATTGGAGTACAACTTGCCAGAGATGATGATCTAGAATATGAGAAGTTACTAATGAAAATATATTTAAATTTATATTGTGATTTTGACACTTGCATCATGTTTAAATAGTGTAAGAGTTATAGAAGTCACACAGTACTTAATGGGTCTGTAAATAAGAAAGGCTTTAGTTTTGATAAACATTCTTTAATTCAGATGCACAGAGGGTTTCTTACTGGGTCAGTGGAGTGAAATGGTTTTGGTGAATATTAACCACGTCTCTCTGAAATGGGTGTTTTAGATTCTGTTATCTACTCCTCATCCCACATTCTCCATCCCCTTTTGAAGCCCTTTTGAATGTTGAATTGTTCATAAGCTAAAATTTAAGGAGAAATTTCTGCCAACAACTTAGAAAGTTAAAGTATAGTATGTTGCCAAGCTGGCTGCACACATTTTATCAGGGAACTTTTTTGACTATAGGATTTAGGATTTACTGTTAACTGAAAAATATAAATTTTTTCTTTAATTTGTGATTATGAAATAGATTATTCTTGAATAGAAACATATTTTAGTCATTATTTTGTGCCAAATTTTTCTGGTTTCTTTTACATCAAACTAGACAGTTTTATTTTAAAATCTGAAGTTTTCTTTTGGAAATTGAGAATGTTTGAGAAGAATTATACAGCTTCAGTACTACTCTCTCAAGGTTTATAAACCAAAATAGTAAGATGGACATTTCTGTGTTATCCTCAGTATGCTAGTCATTATCCACCGGTAATCTGGCCTTTGCCTTTCCCCATTCAAAAATCGCATTAGATTTTCATATATGTGAATTGATGAGCTAACATCAATATAAAAATGAGAAAACAAATATGCACTTGAAAGATTGAAGCTCAGACTATATAAAGTTCTTCTATTACGCACCCTGGCAAAGCACTTGGGGAAATGTGGCCTGTTGACCTTTATATGTTAGGTTTTTCTTTTTTTTTTTTTTTTAGTAGAGCTGAACACACTGGATATATATGAATGTGTTTATTTAGTTTATTGTGAAATTGTTATATATGGCAGGCAGATCCATAATCACTAGTTAACTGCTGTGTTGTTTGGATTGGCAAAATTTTAATTGAACAAATATTTAGATTTCATTTCTTAACTGATTGGCCAGTATGAAAAGATGTCAATATTTATAACCATAGTATCAGAAAATTTAAAAGTTATTGCAAACTTGTCCATTTGTTATGAACTGCTATTTGTTGTAAGTCACCTTCCAGAAAGTTAGGAATGAGAAATTCCTATCTGTCCTGCTAAGAACTTTATTTATGTAAAGATTTCCATTCTTTTAAAACTAATTGGGAACTCCTTAATGTTTAATATTTAAAGTTATATCATTTTTTTAATGTATAACTTGTATGGACAGGATAAAACCCAAGCAGTGGCAAGTGGCATTGCTAGTGTTACAAGTAAAGTTTAAACAATCTTTATGAAGACCACTTCCATATTTTCAGGTGTTACAAACTTACTAATAGTACTGTAGTTATTTGTGTTCTAAATTCAGAGTCGTTAACCTGTGATCTAAAATAATCAGTACACTTTATATTAGCATACAAATATTTCAGTAACATTCACTGGTTGAAAACTATTTGCTCTCAAGAGTTGGGCCAAAAAATTTACAATTTACAGAATATTTAAAGAGGTGCTTTTTATCTTTAAAATTTATTTTCTTAAGATTTTATTCATGCCAAAGTTAATAAGGAAAAAACTTCAATACTAGTTGAGAATAATTAGAAGCAAAACTGCCAATAGTCTATTTCATTTAACATTAATTTGAATAAAATAAATTTTATTCCAATCAAAATCTTAAGTCACATTTTCAGTGTGTGCATGTTTGGGTTTTCAGAAAAGTTGTGATGTATTTTTTCTATGTTTTCCAAGCAAAAATGTGTCATGACTTTTCTGATAACCCGATATTTTTTAAATGTTAGTGCCAAGATTGATTGAATGTCTTAAAACTGGTCCTTGGACCTAAGCAATTTCAAAAAAGATTCAGTGCATAAGCAACCTACAATGATAATTGAAATATCTTTAAAATATTGATGTTTTAAATTCTTAAAAAGGGTCAGTAATTTTGATGATTCCTCATGAAAAGCTCTGTAACTGAGTCTCAGGCTGCTGCTGGGTGGAGGGGCTGTACGTGTGGTCTTCACAAAAGCCAGATGTGAGCAACCAACCCTTTCAGCATTGTAAATATATTTTTTTTATATTTTCAAAACAAAAACTTTCTTCATTCCTGGTTCCTTCATAACCAGCATCTTTTGCTTAAAAAAATAATTGGCTTTTATTAAAGTCTTACAACAAAAACATTTTTGTTCTCTTCTGCTTTCATCAGTGAGAAAATCGACATTGTTAATTCTTGAAATTTGATTTATTCTTAATTTGCAGAAAATGTTAGCTTTTTTTTAATGGTTGGCATTTTCAAAATTAGTGCTAGTGACATCACTTCTAAATTAACAGTATTTGGTATTTTAATAGCAAAATAATTTTAATAAATTTTAAGACTTCATAGCAAGGAGTGGGAAGCACTCGTAAAATATTGGTGGAAATTCCTGATAGAGTGGACTCTTGCATAGTTATGAAAAAAATGTTTCCAGGATTTTTTTTTTTTAACAAGGAAGACATTTGAAAGTGATTAATATTTACCACACTGGACTATGACTAACATTTGAAACATTGCTGTTCTGTATAAGTAAACTTTTGAAGTTAAAGTACAAAAAAACCCCTGAAATCAAAAGCATTGTATTTTGGCCATGAACATGTGCACTGTTGTAGTGCGATTTGCTCAGGACCCAACCTACAGCCCTGCTGTGTGCATTTCTCCAGAGTTCTCTTGCCATGTTGACACACACGGGTCTCCCTGTCTGGTCCTTAGGAAAGCCGGGCTTCCAAAGCACTGTTGAACACTGAGGGTTCTATTGTGAATGTGGATGTTCGATAAGTTGTATTTTAAATATCAAAGATTATTAAATAAAATGTTTGCTTTTTTATTTCTGACGTGGTTATTGTGACTTCATAGCCGCCTTATTTAGAGTGTGGTTGTAAGAACAGTAGCACTGACTGCCACCACCTGAGGTTTTCAGAAATGCCTACTCTTAACCAAATCCCTTGTTAACAATGTGCCCCCAATGATTCATCTGTAGAGGCAGGGCAGTCCTCCCACACTGCTCTGGCTAAGTGCTGCCACGGGGCTGGTTGCTGCTGGATCCCCTAATTTTCTTTTTTAAGATTTATGTATGCATGCAAGGGCTGGGGTGCAGGCCAGAGGGGTGGATTTAGGGGGAGAGCATTGAGAGGATTCACCAGAGGCAGAATCAGTGCATCTACTGAAACACACTGCTGCTGGGAGCAGTGAGGAGACAGGAGAGGTCTGCTGTGCCACGTATGTTACCACCACCACCCACCCCACCCCACCCCCATCCCCTCGGGATTGAACTCATGCAGTGGCTGCTGATAGCTTCATAGTTGGAACTTAACCTCTTGTGCCACCAGAGAGCCATCCCCCCACCCCCATCTTTCCTAAGAGAATTCCACCAAGTGGAGAGCCAGGTGAAGTACAACAGGAACAATTTTTTGAGGAGTGTTTTCCTCATACATTACCAGACTCCAGCTCCCTACTGAGACATTGTCTTCCTGCTAAATCTGCATCTTTTTCATCACTACCACCAGACAACTATAGTTCCATTTTGAAAGTTTAGCATTATATTTTGGTGGTTAATCCACCAACTGCAGTGATTAAGAACTATTTTCTATGTATAGCCTACTTGTCTTTTCACTCCTAGTCTAGGACGTCATCCCGTACAAAAAGCATTGCAGTGACAGTTGTTTACTTGGTATTCAGTCTATTTACTTTTATGTAGCTTATTTTATAACATCATACATGTTTCTGGTGTGTAGAATACTGTGTATGACTACATTACACCTGTCACCAAAAGTTTTGTCCACTACACAATTGACCCTTATACCCACTCTGTTGTTGAATCCAGACTTCCCAAAGCTGTTTAGCCCATTCACTCCAGTCACCTTTAAGGCAACCTTCATGATAGTTAATGTTACAGAAAATATGTGTATAAATATTGGAGAGAATGTCATTACTTGCCAATATTGTATGCCTAGTAACCCTAAAAAGTTAAAACTGAAAAGCTATTGGGACTAAATTAAGCAGGCCAATCAGATACACTAAACAAAAACAGATTCTTTGCATATCATCATAACCTGTCAAAAAATGGGATGGAAAAATATTAAGCCCAACGTCTAATCCATGGAGCACCAGAGGGTCCTAAATTCCACGCTGAGGAGAAAGGAATGGCCCTTGTCTCTGAGTTACACATTGGTAAAGTGGGTTGCAAGGGTTCTGCTTATCAGAGAACTGCTGAGTCTCAGGAAATAGTGGTCAGTTTCTGGTGCTTTCCAGTCTAAATGGTGCAAGCTCAGTGCCAGACTTTGGGAGGGAGCAAATCTGTGTCATCTACTGCTTGCATGCCTACTCCAGAAAAGGTACATTTTCTCCAGAAGCAGTGTTTCTGTTCTGTACAGGGACAGCTATGTCTCCAATATTAAAAACATGTTTACCTTCTCAGGCCTAAAGTAGATTTGGCTTCAATGAACTATCATTTCAAACATCCTGGAGGTTCTGGTTAAATCTAGAGAGAGGCTTACTGTATAACTCCACTCCTGAGTTAGAGCACTCAAGTCCATGGAGACAGACAGTAGAATAGACTTGCCAGGGGCTGGATAGAGGGAGGGTTTGAGACTTATTTAATGGTATGGAATTGTGGTTTGGGGTGTTGACACATTCAAGAGATGGGCAGTGTTGCATCATAATGCCATTGAACTGAATACTTAAGAAATGACGAAGGGCTTCCCTCAAGGCTCAGGCTCTCAGTCTTGTGCTATCTAGTGATCCCCAGCTACTGCTGCAGGAGTTTGATCTCCTGCCAGTGAGATGACTGTTCTGCTCCCCACTGTCTCTGATGAATCCTCTCACCACCCCCTGCACTTCTGGCCTATACCTCACTCCATTCTTATATACATAAATAAAAATAAAATTAAAAAAAAATGACAAAAGTAAAATTGATGCTATGTATGTACACATCACAGAGAATTACTATATCTGCTTCCATCTAAAACCATCTAACATTTCACCTGGGCTCTGTGGTTGCCTTTAAGGGGCTCAAACCTGAAGCAATGGTCTGCATTCCTTGCAAGGAATTCCTTGCATCCTGTCACTCCAGTTCTGCTCTGAGTCTGCAAAAAATTTCCTGGAGCTGTACATCTACCCTTTGGTTTCCCCATTTGTTAGTCAGATATGGCCTGGAAAAGCTCTATTAAGAATTCAGTTATACAAAGGCGAAGAGACTACATGGGTGACACATGCTGTGCAACTTCTATTGACCGACAAATTCCAGAGAGAAGAGATGCTCTGAAAAATCATAATTTCCATTGCTAACTTATGCTACAACCTCCCCTTTTTTTTATATAATCACAATATCAAAATATTCTGAGCAACCATCAGTTTACAATTGGACTGCCTTAGCCTCATAAGATGGCTGCCTGGCCCAGGCAAGCTGCCCCAGGGTGGGAAATTCTTCTGTCTCCTGAGACAAAAGGCAAGTCCCAGGAGAGATGACTCCCAGGGAATAAAAACTCCTGGGAAGCTTCCTTGTTTTTTTTTTTTTTTTAAATGAAAAGCAAATCTCTGCTAAGACTCTCAGGGCATAAGGGCTCATGGACAATATTTTAACCTTGTTTAAACAGGTGTTGCTTAATACATGACTGTATAACTTTTTCTTAATTTACTGCTTTTTAAAATAATCACTAACTACTCTCTGCTAGCCTTAAATCACCCTTTTCTTAAACAAACACTAACTACTCTCTGCTAGTCTTAAATTAGCCATTAGCTTTTCTTTAGACAATCACTAATGACTGCTAACACAATTTATTACTTCCCTAAGACCCCAAATAATCTTTTGGTAATAGCTCATCCTTTCCTAGATCCCTCTTCCCTTGAGTTATAGGTAAACATCTGTATACATGACAATTATCACAAATATGTGTAACTTAGTATACCATAAAACGTTAGAAAAAAATGCATTGTTCCCCTTGTCCTTGAGAATGTTTATGACAATTTATGGCATCTCTCATTAACTTACCCTATACATTATTGTAATTAACTACTTGCTACACAGTATAAATAAAGACCTGCTGAGAGAATGAGCAGGAATACTAGTACCCAACTCCGATTCCTGTGTCTTCCTCACGCCCATTCCCCTCTCCCCTTCTTGGAATATCGGCTCACTTCACTGACGCCTTCCCACCTTAGGGCCCTACCTGTCTCACCTCCTGAAAGCTAGATCCTTGGGGCCAGTCCCAAACCCATGGGTGCTGACATAAATGGATCACCAACAGAAGGACCAACAGAAATCTCTGATTAAAAAAAAAAAAGAGTAGGGCCCTCCCTGATGGCACAGCAGGTTGGAGCGCTGCACTGTGAAGCTAAGCCAAGCTGTGGCCACTTCTGTGAGTTCGATCCCCGCCCCAGAAGTGACCCACATGATGCAGCAGACCTCTCCTGTCTTGTCCGCTGCTCCCCTCCGCAGTGTACTTTGTCAGTCTGCCTGTTCTGTTCCCCACTTTATTTCTGTTGAATCCTCTTACTGCCCCTGCACCTTTGGACTGCACCCCATTTCTATATGCTTTCATAAATAAATCTTAAAAAAAAAAAAAGAGTAAAGGGATTTTCCCCAAAGGATCTCACTGTTAAAAATAGACCCGGTAATATGAAGCACCTTCTTTATAATTGTCTCTAACCTTTCTCTGAGACCAGAATTAGGGATAAATTAGGTAACTATCTGATACTGATCAGGAAATACATGGTATTTACACTTAAGATGTATTTAGTTGTATTTAATGACCTCATTCCTCAGTTCCTTTTTCATTAAATTATCCTTTATTTCCATTATTGCAGTTATAATGATGTGAATAAAGAGAAGGTTGTGCCAGTAGTCACTATTGCTAAGATCCTTGGCCCTTTAGCTTTTGTTCACATGATTCTGACTGCTGTTTGCCCTAATTTCTTTGGACTCTTCCAGTTTTAGCAGAGTGCAGTTTTACTGTGAAGCAGTGCAGTAAGTAATGGAAGGGACAATGCTAGAAACACAAAGATTACTGTCCAACAATGAAGTAACTTATCTATGAGAGTCATTATTTATTGCTCTGAAGGGAAATAGGGAAACTTCTTTCAAAAAGTGAAACATCTAGGACCCTCCCTGGTGGCGCAATGGGTTAGGACATAGAGCTGCAAGCTGGCTGCAGCTGCTTCACTGCAAATTTGATCCCCAGCCCCGGAGGTGACCCACATGGCGTGGCACATCTCTCCTGACCCGCCTGCTGCTCCCCACACCAGTGTACTTCATCAGTTGGCCTGTTCTGCTCCCCACTCTGTCTCTGGGGAATCCTCTCACCCCCTGCACCTCTGGCCTGTACCCCAGTTCTGTATGCATAAATAAATCTCTTTTTTTCGCATAAATAAATCTTAAAAAAAAAAAAAAAAGAAGTACTCCCAAGGAGGAAAGAAGAGGTATGCAGAAGAAAGAAACTGGGACAAAGAGGAAGGGATAGCATCTATTGGATACGGCAGGAAAGCAGCTTTCCAGGAAAGCAGCTTTCCCCCTGCCTGTGGTACGGAGGCAGTGCATTCACAGCTAAGAATTGTCCCAGCGTCAGCAAGGAGCTGCATCACTTGGAAACACCACTGAAGAAGGTAGCCTTGCAGCACTTGGGCACGTAGGTACTGTGGGCTGGGCAGCCTGAAGGCAGTCCACTGGCACAGACAGGAGCTGGCTGTTGTCGGCTGCAGGGAGAAGCACCCAGAACAGGTATGCGTGGGGATATTAAAGGGATGAAGAGATCAGAATGGGCGCTGGCTTCCTCCTGTACCATGTGTCCAGTTGAAAGGGTTCAATTATTCTGCATAAAGAGGAGAACAGACACGACAGATATGACAGGTGACAACAGGAGGGGTGAACAGATGAAGGAAGGTGGGAAGTCAGTGCAGGAATTAGTGAGCTGAGGACATTGTTAAAGAGAAGTTTGCCCACATGAAAGAAAGTAAAAGCAACCGCCATCTTGGAAGATGGGGATGAGATATGGGCTGAAATCTGGGGGACAGCTTAAAAGTCTCTTGAAAACCAGCAGGTTCCCTAGACAAGTAGCACTCATAATAAAGAAATTAACTAATTTGCAAAATTAAAGATTGTTTTTGAAAGGAGTTGCCCTGTGCCCAGCCGTAGGAATTAAATAAATCTGCCCACCCCAAGGCACATCATTAATCCCAGAGGATGAGAGGTAAAGAAAAGGTTTTACAAGTTTCCAACAAGAAAAACAAGGTGCAGAGAAGAATCAGATGAGAATAGAGCAGAAAACCATGAGTGAGTGAAGGGAATGGGTCTAATCTAATGGAATTCTTGATATTTCCTCAAAAACAGAACTGGGAACATATTTTTTT
>NW_004567114.1:8124054-8143141 GCF_000260355.1 Condylura cristata
TATCTCAGTTGTAATCCCCGTGGGCTTCTCATCACCAAATCACCTGTGTGCCATCACCATAGTCCAGTGCATGTCCTCCCCCCCAATTTTGACCCTATCCCCCACTCCACCCCCATAAAATATCTCTGGTATACAGTTGTTCATTATTATTATTATTTTCTCCCCTGGTACTTTATACTCTGGGAGCATATTTTATAATTCTGTTGCTAAGCTTAGAATTGGTTATTCTGTAGTAACAGAAAATGGCAATTTTAAAAGATGGAATCTGTTAACTTCAGGAAGAACAAAAAATCGAAAAATGCAGGCAATGGCATATTAGCACAGTTTTGGCTCGGTATTCTTATGAGCCATACGAGGTAAACACTGATCAAAGATTTTACCAACAAGTTTGACGCCATAACATTAAAAGCGCAGGACTAGTCGGCTTGGAGTGGAACAAGAATGCTCAATCGTTTATTTTCTGCAATAGAAAGTTGGTTGACAATGCCAGAACCCAGCATAATGGCAGACACTTCAACAAACTGCAGATCACCTGTATGTCATATTAAAAATATTCTTAATACTTTAAACAGAATGCACCATATAGTAGGAAGCATTTGAAGCCTTTTAAGTATTACCTTACTTAATCCCATCCAGCAGGCACTATAATTACCATTCCCCATTTTGCAAATAAGAAACAGATGCACAGGGAGGTTAACTAACACACCCAGCTGTCAGGCTCCAGCGCCTGCACCTCTACACTCCGAGGCAAAAATAGCTTCCAAACAATCACCTAGAAAGATTTAAGAAACAGTCCTAGAATGAGATGCAAATCCTCTTTTAAAAACGCATTTGGATTTCTGGAACAGCTGGCATTGCCTGGGGCCGTCAGATTCCAAATACTGGAGGCATCCCCAGGGCTCCCTCCGAATCGTGCCACCCGTGGCGGCACTCCTGCGAGTACAAAGCCGACGATGTCGTCTAGTGTAGCGCTTAAAAAAAGCAGGTCGACCCTATTCTCAAACCAACGAAAGCGGTGGCCTCTGGCCAGGTAATATGACCCCCATGAACCTCCGCAGCTAGTGCTGTGCGGCACGTGACCTTCCTCTGGCGACACCAGCAAGCCCGGATGGACACGGGTGTGTGTACCAACGTGTGGGGGAGGGGTACTTCAGAGTTGCTGCCACCGGTACCACCGGCGAGTTTAACTAGACAGGTTTTCCGCCACATTAGCTTGCGCTGTTCACGAATGAGTTAATCTGAAAATAGCTGCCGCCAGGTTTCCGTAGGCCCCGGGAGTGGAAGGCACCCACCGAGGGCCGGCTCTGCCCAAGACGCAGGCACGGCCGGTCGTGAGCGTCACGTCGCTCCGGGTGCTGTTCGCCTCGAGGTCAAAGCCAGCGAGCGACGTGGAAGCGACCTTGCCCCGGGCTGGTAGCTGCGGGCGCGTCGGCCGCCTCCGCGCTCCTCCGCGCTCCCAGGTTCCCTTGCGTGAAGGCCACGTCCGGCGGCTCCGCAAGGCCCTTCTACACCGCCGCGCCGCCTCTCTATGATCCGTCGCCGCGTTCCAGGTTGGGTGTCATGGCGGCCGGCGTCGAGTTGGCAGGAGTTGCCCACGGAGCTGGGGAAAGTCACTAAAACAGAGGAAGAAGTGGCCCAACCCGGACGGTGGGAAGTCGGGGGAATGAGCCGAGACCTTGCGGCGGTGACTGTGTCACTGGAGGCGGGCTCCTGGTAAAGTCCCAGCCCGGGCCTTGCGTTTGTAGGCAGAGCCCGGCAGTCGGTGGGAGCCCCCAGAAGCCGGAGTTGCCCGGGGACCGCTCCTCGAGACGTCGAATCCTCAGTGTCTGGATTTGGACTAGTTACGCGGAGGCAGCGGTTGGAGGACATTTAGGGGGGTTGTCCGACTACGGTGGACAACGGCTTTTCTCGGAGCGGACCGGTCGCTCTCTAACCCGCAGCGATGTCGTCTTGGCTCGGGGGCCTCGGCTCCGGCTTGGGCCAGTCCCTGGGTCAAGTCGGGGGCAGCCTGGCGTCCCTCACTGGCCAGATTTCAAACTTCACCAAGGATATGCTGATGGAGGACACGGAGGAAGTGGCAGGTAGCAGCTGGAGCGATGAGAGGGAGGGCTTTTCTGGGACCCTGGGAACATCCGTTTGGTCCCTATGTCCGTCCATCAGGACGGGTCACCGCGGAGTGGCCCTCCGCCCTATTTTCTCTACATCTCTTCCTTTACCTCCTCTTAGTCGTTTTTCTTTGATGAAAAACTTGCGTCCGGGGAGAGTGCTGATTCTCCTCCCCTTGAGTACCCTAGATATCTTAGGGCAGAGTGGAGACTGTCATAAGTAGTGCTGTTTGGTTCCCCCACGCCCACCACTGGCTTTGCCTTTAGCTTGGGGGGCGGCGGGATGGATCTAATTTTGCTCTTCTTCCTTCCTTTATACTGAACACGGCTTTAAAAAGAATTGTGTCCGACACGGTCAGTGTTTTGAATTTTTTTTCGGGTTTTGTATATTTGAAGTAACTCATAGTTAAAATATTTAGTGACCCTTACGCTTTCTGACTTGGGTATATTAATGAAACATTCCTATTTTTCCTAGTAGTTATTTCGTATTTTTGCTTATTCTGGTGACACATTGCACCCTTACAACTGAAAGTGTTATTTTCCCGCACAGTTGTTCATCCCCTCCCGTGTTTGACGGCATCCCCTTCTTGAGTGCCCTTAACAACCTTCACTCATTTTTGAAGTTCTCATTTTGTTTTACAGTAGTTATCCAGAATAATCAGGTAATGGATAGTTAACATTAATTACTGTTTTGATTTCTTGTCATTTAAGCAACTACTATTTAGATCGAGTCCTTTAATTTTAATCTAAGCCAGCCTCCAGAGAGACAATGGGCTGTTCTTTTGGGTGATCCTTTCACAGTTTTATTTCTTGTGAAGTAACAAATTACTGTTTTGTTTTAAAAGCTTTCTTAATCCTGATTTTTAAAAACTTTCTTGTTTATTTGATTGAAACAGAAACAGTTTGGCATAGATTGTATTTATATAGGGAAGCAACCAAACCATTTTACTGCTTGGGGGTACTCCCTGGATAGGAGGTTCCTCAGGTGGGACAGTTTGGTGGTGGACTGAAAGGGATTGTTCTTGTGTTTAGAAAGGGTCTGGTCACCTTGATGGTAGTCAGGAGACCCTCGAGGACTCGATGGATAACATGGTGTTTGTCTTTGCATCTGTGGGGGGAAACTATTGACTATTTCTTTGACCTTAAGTTAGAATAGTTTATACCCTCAACCCGGATGTCTTGCAGACTTCTAATTCATTTTGTTTTTCCCACCAAATGTGCTTCTGTATATTAATGATAATAGTTTCATCATCAGCCCTGTCTCTTAAAATAGAAATCTTTATCAACTGTTTTGCCTCTTTTTCATTTCCTGCTTCTAGTTGGTCACCAAATCTTGTTCATCCTGTACCAGAATTGTTTCTTAGACTTGTATACTTGTTTTTCCTCCATTACCTCTTCTTCAGATCCCAATCTCATGCACAATTTCTCTCCCACCACATTCCATTTTCTGTTGTGTTGCCTGTTACTTTTCTGAAAACATATTTGCTTTAAAATCCCCTCTTGTGGATATAAGAAACACTTTTGGGTTCAACTACCATTTCAGTCTCCTATGGACTTTGCTTGCCTACCTGTCTCTCCTAGGTGCCATTCATAGGTATATTCATCTGCGGGATTGCACCTACAGTTTATGCCACGTGGAACTTTGTAAGGTACTTACCCAACTCCAATCCTTACATGGAAAATCTTTCCTTTTCTTCTTTCTCCTCTATCTGCCTAGAAAACAATTTTTTTCTGGACCTGCTCCTCAACTCCACATCTGATTGAGTTGATTGCAAGTGACCTGAGTTCTAGAACTTTGAGGACCCCCCTCAACAGCACTTTCTTTATTGAGTCATAATTGATCTTTTTCCTTGGTGCTCAGGGTAGGGGCTAGATATGTGCACACATTACCAATACATAGTAGCTGTTTAGTACTTAGTAGATGTTCAGTAAAAAGTTAACTGAGTGATTAAAAATCTGTAAAGTTGCTTAATATTTACTATTAACCCTGTGTTAACATGGAACTTACTTAACACCTTATTTATTGATTTTGAATAACTTGAAGATCAGAGTACATTTCATTATTCATTCACCAAGTATTTATTGTGTATCTTATGCCAACAGTGAACAAGATAGTACTGTTTCAAAATAACATTGCTACTACAGCTTGAAAGTTACCCATATTTACATTATCAGAAAGTTGCTCTTCTACTAGACACTACAGATATATCAGTGTATAAGTTTGGGTGTTTAATATCCATAAATTGAAATTCTCATGTATTACGAATTGTATCTTTGGATCTTTGACAAGTTGTTAAGTAACTTTTGAAAAGTAAAGTTTCCCTATCTGTTAATAGAAATGATCATATCTTTCACAAGGGTGAGAGGAGTAACTGAAATATAAGTCCAAAGGCCCAGAAATGTGCCTAGAAAATAATAAGCATTAGTAAGCAGTAGCTAGCTGTTTTATTTTGTTCTCCTCATTGAAGAAGAGTTTTTCCTATTGCATTTTCCTTTTATTTCTGAGACCAGGAAATTTTTTTGTTGTTATCAGGGGCCGAGGTCTACTTAAACCTTTTATCCTTCTGAAACAGTTGGTGCTCTTAACAATAACCTTTCCAAACAGATTAAATTATAATTTGTTGTCTCCTGAGTGGCAGTTAGACAATCCTGACTATTTTAAACAAAGTATATAAACAACCATAGGAGCAACCCTACCTCCTGGTTTTCAGCGCAAGAAGAGTAGGTTGGTTTGTCACTATTACTTCCTAGATACCACTGGTAGTTTCTTTTGATTTAAACTGTAATTCAGAGATGTTATTATAGCACTCAAATGCTGTGAGTGATCCTGGGGGGAATATGCTGTGGACAGTGATTTTTCTAACAGTATCAGCAGAGCATTTTGGCACTGATGGCCTCTGATTCTCTTTTTAATAATTTGTGTCCGTGTTACTTAAAGTAAGTGCTCTTAATACATTTTCATTCTTTGGTCATTAGTCATTAACTGTTTTTATAGTATTGAGAACAGAATAAGTTAGAAATAAGACTTAAAACCCCAGTTACATACATTTCATCTAAAATTACACTGAGAAATTCAATTTGTAATACTGAATTTCCATAACAAAATTTTAATGAACATGAGGTAAAGATAGATGATTGTATTTATTTTTAAAAAATAGGCAAAAAGAATGACTTACAAGACAATGAAGAACATTGGTGGCTATAGAAAAAGTTGTGATGAGAGTCAAGTGATGTCTTCTGGATTTGTTCTCAGATCAGCATAGATTCATTTCCAGTTAATGTATTCAATTTGTTTGATAAAATTGTATGCTTGTTTACAAATTAATATACCTTTGGGGTACAGCTTAACACCTCAATATGTGTACCCTCCAGCAACGTTCTAGTGTTGTGACCCTATTTTTGTCATCTTTACCTCTCCATCTGCTCCTCTTCTTTTCCTCTTCCCCTTCTCCTTCTCCTTTAGGTAATGACCATATTTTTCAGAGTCTAGAGTTATTTGTATTGTTTTTGCAGTTTACTTGGGTCATTTATATTCCACAAATGAGTGAAGTCATCCAGTTAGTATCTTTCATTTTCTGACTTATTTCACTTACCACAACCATTCTGTTTAACACTTAATAAAATGTATTTCCTTAAAAGACACATTTATTAAGTCATTCACTTGTTGGCGATCAAATATTCAGTATATTCTGTTTCTTTCATAGCACAGTTACCTAATTCTGAGAGAAAGGATATTGAAGCCAGTCATGCAATCTTACGATCAGAGGTAAGGAAAATTAAAGACTGTCATTGAATGTAGATTTTTTTTTAAGCCTTGGAAATTATTCTTTGTTTCAGTCTTCTCTATACTATTTACTTACTTTTTATCTCTTTCCCTTTATCTCTTAGATGATTTCCTCCCCTTAGATGAAGACTATATCTACATGTTACTGCATTTGCAGTTTAATAGTCCCATCTCTGTTTCTGTGTGGTACAAGTAAGAAAACTGCCAAATGTAGAAATAAGTGGCAACAATTTATCACGATCCTGCACCTGTATTATATTATAACTGTACTAAATTGCATTAGTGGCTTTTAAGTATATAAAGAATGCAACTCTGTTTAATCTAGAAGTTTTTAATTCCTTAACATTAAAAGTGTGATATACAAAGAAATTAATGTAAGCATAGCAAATTAATTTGCAGTGTTTTCATTATGAGTGCCTCATACAATGTACAGACTAGCTCTGTACATTGAGCTAGTCTGTACATTGTATTTGCTAGGAAGCAGGAAAACTTGGAAAGGGTTCAAAGGAAAGCCATAAAGAAAATGAAAGGATTTAAAAGAGGGGTCTGTTGTAAAGGACTAACACACTCAGCTGCTTTAGCCTTTGGATAACAATAGTGAGAGAACACGTAATGATAGTGCCTCAACAAAAGATATTCTTAGAAGACTGGTAAGCATGTTTTCTTCTCTACTAAGCCCTTAAAAAGAGAAAATTGCACTTAATTCTAAGAAAGTAGGCAGCTCACCGGCGTGTGTCTGTACAGGTGTTTCTTTTCACTGACTACTCCCTTTGCACAGCAGTGGAAGCACCTCTCCTCCCAAGACCACCCGCATGTGTCTATGTCGTGGTCTCTTTAGCAACCCTGTCCCTCTTTGGGGCAGCTCTTTCTGCCAGCGTGTGTCTGTGCTATTTATTTATTTATGCATATAGAACTAGGATACAATAGGAGGTGCGGGGTGAGAGGATTTACCACAGAGTAGAGAGCAGAACAAGCAGATTGACTAAAATCCACTGCTGAGAGGAGAAGCTGGTGGATCAGGAGAGGTCTGCTGCACCATGTGGGCCACCTCCCTGCCTGGAGATTGAACTCGCACTGCAGTGACTGTGTAGCTCCTGCGCTATAACCCACTGCACCACCAGGGAGAGCCCCTCTTCCCCTTTTTATAATAAACCTGCTTTTTTAGATATAACTAAAGGTTCTCTGCCTTGTGGGAAGACTCACCTTGGGGGACTCACTGCATGCTGCTGAAAGGGGAGCTCTGGTAAAATTTCTCTCAGAGGTAACCAAAGGGCCCCACTGCACACCTCTCCAAACTGACATCAGTAATTATTTTTCCCCCTCTAGAGTGTCACCCTTTTCTGTGCACAGTACACTAAAAACTATTTTTTAAAGATTTATTAAAAATAAATAACATAGGCCCTCCCTGGTGGCGCAGCGGGTTAAAGCACAGCACTGAGAATCTAAAGCTGCTTCTGCATGAGTTCGATTCCCACCTGCCCCGGAGATGACCACACGGTGTGGTAGATCTCTCCTGACCCGCCCGCTGCTCCCCTCAGCAGTGTACTTCGTCGATCTGCCTGTTCTGTTCCCCACTCTGTGCCTGGTGAAGCCTCTCACTGCCCCTGAGCCTCTGGCCTGTACCCCAGTTCTGTATGCACAAATAAATCTTAAAAAAAAATTAAATTAAATTAAAAAAATAATAACAAAAAAAGATTTATTTATTTATGCATGCAGAACTCCAGGCCAGAAGTTCTGGGGAGGTGAGAGTATTCACCAGAGACAGAGTGGGGAGCAGAACAGGCAGACTGATGAGGTACTGAGGGGAGCAGCAGGTGCAGTGGCTGTGGATTGCTTAACAGTGCTGTGCTTTAACATGTGTGTCACCAGGGAGAGCCCCATTAAAAACTATTTTATACCTTGTCTTCAATTCTTTTTTTTTTTAATTTATTTATGGATGCATACAAGAACTGGGGTACGGCCAGAGGTGAGGGGGTGAGAGGATTCACCAGAGACAGAGTGGGGAGCAGAACAGACAGATGTACTGAAGTATACTGCTGAGGGGAACAGTAGGTGGGATAGCTCTCAAGAGCTCTGCTGGGCCATGTGGGTCAGCTCCCCTGGTTACAGCTTGATAGTGCTGTCTTTAATCCCTGCATCAGCAAGGAGACCCTGTCTTCAATTCTTACCTCTAGGAAAAAAATATTACAACAAGCACATATGAATTCCAGTTTTAGGTCACCAAGGTGAGATTGTGGAAATTGAAAGAGGAATCAGCAGAAAGTGGTAACTGGGTGTCCTTTAAGAACTTCACTGTAACCTCTTAGTGGATTCTGTAGTAACAGGTGAACTGAGTAACCCTTTTCCTTTATAAGATTGGGACTGGAAATTGTTCCTATAGTCCCTACAGAAGTCCTTAAGAAAGCGCTTGTCAGTATAGCTCATCCAGAAGAAGTTAAATGGCAGAGATGTATGTAGTGGCATTTATGTGGGTAGATTTGCCATTGTACATTTGAGGAACATAACACAGGTTAACTATTTAATGAATGTCTGCTTTGTACCAAAGAGCGTGAAAAGGGAGTTAGAAATTTTCTGTCCTTCTGTTGATCCTATTTCTAATTACTCAGGGTGTCATTGGACTATGACAAGTATCATTCTAGTTTATTTTTTTTAAAGATTTATTTATGCTGGGGGTGCACACCAGAGTTACAGGAGTGGGGGTGAGGGTAAGAGGATTCACCTGAGACAGAGTGGGGAACAGAACAGGCAGATCTACTGAAATACACTGCTGAGGAGAGCAACAGGGAGACAGGAGAGGTCTGCTGCACCAGATGGGTCACTCCCTGGCCTGGGGTCAAACTTGTGCTGCACTGGCTGTGGACAGCTTCACAATCCTAAGATTTTACTTCTTGTGCCACCAGGGAGGCTGCCCTCCATTCTAGAGTTTAGAAATACTTATTTTTTACATAATACGTCCCCAAATGAAAGCCAACTTCCTCATTTGGTGCTCATCCCAAGTACAGTAAGCTATTCAAGCACTAGAGAAAGCCTGTTGTTGCACCTCCCAGAGGCTTTATTTTTTCAGACTTTATTTTTTATTTATTTTTTTAAAGATTATTTATTCATATGGAACTGGGGTACAGGCCAGAGATGTGGAGGGTGAGAGGATTCACCAGAGACAGAGAGGGGAGCAGAACAGGCAGATTGACGAAGTACACCAGTGAGGGGAGCAGCGGGTCGGTGAGGAGAGGTCTGCCTCGCCATGTGGATTTCCTGGGCAGGCAGGAATTGAACTCATGCGGAAGTGGCTTTAGCTTCTTAGTGCAGTGCTTTAACCCGCTGCGCCACCAGGGAGGGCCCTTTCAGACTTTATTTTTATACACGATTCTTGCCTTATGTCAACACATAAACACTTAATCCTTGCTTAACTAAAAAGTAGAAATTGTGATTGAAGACACCAGAAAACTTAACAATATAAAATTTTATTGAAAAAGTTGTAGTGTAAGTGGAGAAAGCATTGTGTTTTCTTGAGGAAATTATATTCACCACATTGTTAATATTTGAAGCTGACCAAGTTAGACTTCTTCAGTAGCAAGTCACAGCAACCAACCTAAGCTAATTTGACCCTCTCTGCCAAGAAAAATAGTCAACACATTTACAGTCTGTGTCCAGTGGGCTTTTAATGTTTTTATAATCATTTTACAAATAATTTATAGAAAAATAAAATAATAATAAAACATTTAATTGCACATTTTAATAGGAACATATGTGTAGCAAATCCAAATGCCCCTTATTCCACATGTTTCTGATTTTGAAAATATTCTTAAGAATAGGTAATGTGCTTTGAATGCAATTAACTTTATTAACTTATGCATGAATTGGAATAGTAGATTCTGATTTCACTTACATCTCTAACAGATTTTAGCTTTCCATTATTTTTGGTGCTTCTTGACTTGTATCATTAAAACGAGTACTTTTGAAAACTTTGATGGCTCCTGATTGTGTTGAGATACACTGGCTGTCCGTTTGCTAGGTAACTAGAAATCATATGTATTCTTAGATTTCTACATACCAATTAGAATCACCAATCCACTATTTTTTCCACATGCTGGTTCAGCATTTGCGTGTATATATATGAACTATGTCAGGTAAACTTGGTGTAAAAACATCGCTTATGTAAGGATAGAATAGTGTCACGTCTCATTATTTAGCAAAGTGAGGTGATTTAGGTTGTTCTCACAAAATTTCGTGAGAGTGCTGTTTTGTGTCTTGCATTATCTGAGTTGTGTAATTGTGAAGTATTTTCCTCTGTCAGTTTTCTTGAAAAATGAAAATTCTGGAATTTTCAGCTGTTTTCATTGAGAGTAAAAGAGGGAACAGAGAAACAGAAGACTGCAAAGATAGTGTCTCCAAATGGCTTTTTTTCTTTTTCAAAGATGATGCAATACTTGGTGAAGTGAGAAAACTGGTTATTTCACTTTGCATTATTCTTCCTGCTGATTCTAACAATCTTCTTTTTTTTCCTAAGTATCTTTGAGCATAATTGATTAGTAATGAGAAAATAATTCTTACAAAAAAGGCAAAATGTTACAGATAAAAAAAAAGGATTGTAATCCTATGAACAGTCTTAGATTTGTAGAAGGACCCAATGTACCCTTATGCTAATTGCAAGGTAGAATGAGTTTTGTTTATTGGAAGACAGTTAAGTAAGAATCATAATCCTGAACATTGTTAGACTGCTCAAAAAAAGAAATTCACAAACTAAAATTGGTTCCATTAGACATTGGTAGTATTAACAAAAGTTAAATAGGATGGAATAATTTAAGAAAAGAGTATCTCATGGTTTCCAGTGCTTAGACTTAGACCCTTGGAAGCAGCAGTAACCAGAACAAGAGGTCGTCAGGATCAGGAATCCTTCTGTCCCATTTTTACCCTCCCCTTTTCTTTCTGTATGCATGTTCTTTTCATCTTTCAGACTGGCCCCCTCTACTTCACATTTCCCTTTACAAAAGAAAATAATGGGCACTGGAAACTTCTGATAATGTTACGAGTTAGTCACACTAAGAGAATCTGAACCTTCATATCTTTTACCAACCTTTCTGACACTCATATACTTGGGGACGGGGGAACAGAAAAGTAATCAGGTATTGGCCAAGTTGAAAATTTTCAAGATCTAGTTATTAATCAGAATTAATTAGTCAACTTTAGGTATTTTTGGTGACAAAGCCTAGAGTGGATTACATTTTTGACTTCACTGTTTTCTGGTTACATTGCTTGTGTGTTGTATTTTCATGTTTATAGTTCACAGAAAATCATGTTAAGAGCAGCCACTAGAATAGAAGGCAATTAGTTATATGACCCTTGATCCTTTTTTTTTTTTTTTAAATTATGCACACAGGAACTGGGGTACAGGCCAGAAGTGTGGTGGTGAATGCATCCACCAGAGGTAGAGTGAGGAACAGAACAGGCAGATTGACCAAGGGGAGTAGCAGGTGAGACTGTTGAGGGGAGTAGCAGGTGAGACAGGAGAGGTTTAATGCACTATATGGGTCACCTCCCTGGCGAGGAATTGAACTTGTGCTATGGTGGCTGCAGACAGCTTCATAGTGCTGCACTCTAACCAGTTGCACCACCAGGGAGGGCCCTGATCCTGTTTTTCTTAATGTTTCTTCAAGATAATCAGGGTCTAGTCTATGTTAAATTTCTGGAGAAAGACTCCCAGACTCAGACTGTATGTGTTGTAATTTATCCTTTGATTTCTATTAATTTTCTGGAAATTGATATAATCTTTCTGCATCATAATTTTCACATCTGCTGATATAAGAAAGTAATAGTATAGAAGAATCCAGAATCTAAAAAGAAAATAGTTGGCATCCTCAAAGTTAAGTATTCACCCTCTGGTAGAGACTTACTTTCTCAGTGTTGGTCCTCCTTTTTTTGTTTTAAGAGATTTTTTTATTTATGCATACAAAAACTGGGGTACAGGCCAGAGGTGTGGCGGGGTGAGAGGATTCACCAGGGGAGCAGAACAGGCAGATGTACCGAAATACACTGCTGAGGGAGCAGCAGGTAGTCCAGGAGAGGTCTGTAACACCATGTGGGTCGGCTCCTGGCTGGGGCTCAAACTTGTTGTGCTGCAGTGACTGCGGTAGCTTTATAGTGCTGTGCTTTTAACCCGTTGTGCCACCAGGGAGGGCCCAGTCTCCTTTTTCTTAATTATCATTTTTAAATTTTAACTGTAGATATACTAGTAGAATTCTTCATACATTTTTATCTTTAATAACTTGTAAGTTTTTTTTTTTTTTGCAGAAAGTTTTTGTGTCCATTTTTCTTGCTCCATTATGACCTGTTCAAATGTCAAGATATTTAAATATTTAGACACATAGTTTAACTTTTCATATTTTCTATCATATTAATAAAACTATGTAGATTGATTGAATTATATGTATTTCTAGTAGTAGTGTTTTAGAATTATGTAGGATAGGTTCTAGAAGTAGTTTTCAAATTGGCTTTTTCAGAGACTTTTTAGAAGCCTGAGGGATAGGCTGTCACAAAACGCGAGTCTTTGGCTTCTTTAGAAAGACTTCTTTTAAAAAAAGTTCTGCTGTTTTGGGAAAAAACAAAAGTTAATACTTAAAAATTTATAATCCAGTTGCTTCATTTACTATACATTTACACCTACTACATGCTAGACCCTGGGTATACAGCAATGGGGAAACTTTTCATTAGTGACTTTTTCTTAGCAGAAAATCAAACTTACCAGGACACTTTGGTTCAGAATTATGTATAATCTCTACAACACACTAAAGTTGCACTTGCAACTTCAACTGAAAGTGTGTTTTAAAGGTCAGAATTTTGAGACCTTTTTGTGAGCAACAATGTTTTTCATGATGCCTCCTTCATAACTTTTGCTAACTTGTTTTAATTTGTTAAATTCTTTTTCCTTTGCTTGTAGAATGAGAGGCTTAAACAACTTGTTACTGATCTAGAAGAAAAGCATGAAGCATCAGAGCTTCAAATAAAGCAACAATCCACAAGTTACCGGAATGAGCTACAACAGAAAGAGGTAAAGGTTATTACAGTTATTTTAGTGTGTTTTATTTAAGAAGGTTTTTAAAGAGTTGTATAATTAAACTAAATTTAGATCTATAAAAATATTGAAAGTGTTTTCAAGTTAATAATTTCCAACTAATTTTGTGTTCACTGATTTAATAAGAATTCCATTAACTTGATGCTATACAACTAACTTTGGTGGATTTTTTTCTACTTTATAAAAGAAGAAAGATCTTTATATAAAATATCAGGTATCTTGCTTATAATTTCTAATTTTATGATTTTTTTATCTATTAAAATTGTTTTGAATAGTATGATCTCTGCTATTGTCATTTTCCTTTAAAAATATGATTGTGATGGCCCTCCTTGGTGGCGCAGAGGGTTAAAGCACAGCACTAAGAAGCTTAAGCCACTTCCGCATGAGTTCGATTCCCACCTGCCCCATTCCCACCTGCCCCGGAGGTGACCACATGGCGTGGCAGACCTCTCCTGACCCGCCCACTGCTCCCCTCAGCAGTGTACTTCGTCGATCTGCCTGTTCTGCTCCCCACTCTGTCTCTGGTGAATCCTCTCACCGCCCCTGAGCCTCTGGCCTGTACCCCAATTCTGTATGCACAAATAAATAAATCTTTAAAAAAAAAATAAGATTGTGATATAGCTATAAAATGTGTCTTATTGGCATTTCATTTTATTTTCCATAGGAAAAAAAAATATTACATAGATTGCAGTTACCTTATAGTGTATTATTTTTCCCTTGAAATTTCTTCTGGCATTGGTTTATCCTTTTTTTTTTTTTTAAGTTTTGGTAGTAAATAGAATTTAAGCAGTGTTATAAAATGTTAAAATACAGACTATATCTATATAACAGGAATTCAACAAATGCTATTGAATTAAGTCATTTCTTGTTACTAATGAAATGTTCATTTCTGTCATAACTTTCTATTTTAACTTTTTTTTTCTATTTGGATTTTTAAAGTTTAGATGCATTGATTTCTAGGTCCTTTGGTGACATACTAAGATGAAAATTAAAAATAACCCCATAAAGATAAATGTGAACATTCAGAGTTTACATTTCTAGTCTGTTAGGATTGCTTTCATAAAATTAATTGCTGCAAAATTTAATTGATATAAAAAAGCAGTTAAAATTCAAATTAAAGTTAACAGCCATAGAAAAAATTTCAACAGATGTAAAATTACTGTCAATTAGCTTTTTTTTTTTTTTAAAGATTTGTTTATTTATTCGTACAGAACTGGGGTACAGGCCAGAGATGCGGAGGGTGAGAGGATTCACCAGAGACAGAGTGGGGTACAGAACAGGCAGATCGGCTGCTGAGGGGAGCAGCGGGTGGGTCAAGAGAGTTCTGCATTGCCATGTGGATCTCCTCCAGGGCAGGCGGGGATCGAACTCATGCGGATTGGATTGAACTCATGTCTAAGTGGCTTAAGCTTCTTAGTGCTGTGCTTTATTTAACCTGCTGCGCCACCAGGGAGGGCCCTCAATTAGCTTTTAAAATGTTTTTAAGTTCTTTGAAATCTTGTACTTACTTTGTCATGAAGAAGTACAAACATTTATGACATCAGTCTGGCCACAGTTTGAGCATCTGAATAAATACTACAGTACAGAGATAGTTCTTACCAGGAATTTAAAAGGCACAGCTATGTTCTCCAGGATAATCTGATGTAGGGTATTGGGAAGGCATGCTGGTATTGGTATTTTTCAAGAACACTCCAGAGGTGATTCTGATGCTTACACACCAGTTGAAAACATTACTGTGGAAAATTTTGACATTTTATTTCCAGTTAACTATTGATATTAGGGAACAAATTAAATATTCAAGTTTAAAAAAGTCTCTTTGTTACTGAAGTTTATAGTTGTGTAACTATACAACTTGATGTAAATGTATAATGAGAACATCCTTTGTTTTATAGCTGCAGTCTCTGAGTAAGTCAAATTTTTATGACCCCTCTTTGCCAAGGCCTCTTATAATACAAAATTTCCTTTTAAGACTCATGGGCTAATAACCAATCTTGTCTAAAAAGATTGAATTAATAAATCAAAGCACTTTTCCAGCTGTGTTGTATAGCCCATGACAAAGTTAGCATCTGACTCACGGTACATTTTAAGCCTAAATTAAGCCAAAATCCATTGCATAATGCTCTTGTAGCAGATGTTCTAAGGAAACTTACATGCATAGACTGACAAAACTTGCATTATCTTTACCAGTTAAATTTGGTAATTAGGAACAGAAATCTGGGGAAAATACCTAGATACCTTGTACATAGCAAACCTATTGCCTAATTGAGAAACTACTTGCCTTAATTAATAAATGTATGAAATTCTGATCTTCAGGCTATTTGAAATATTGTCTTTTCTGTCACTGTGGTAATCTTGTTTTTTAAATAAAAATGTTATATTAGTTTTAAAGACAGGAAGATTTGGATCAGTTTATAGAGTACCATCATAGGATAACCTTAAGCAAATTATTGTAATTTAATATGAATCTATAAAAAGGTCAATATGGTTATTTTATTTAAGTGCCTTCTCTGAAATGTGGGTTATTAATATACAGGTAGAAATCAGCCATCTAAAAGCAAGACAGATTGCACTACAGGATCAATTACTGAAGCTGCAGTCAGTTACTCAGTCAGTAAATTCAGGGGTGAGCAGCACACCAGCCACTGCATCATCTTCATTCGGCTATGGTGTGAGTCATCATGCATCAGCTTTCCACGACGATGACATGGACTTTGGTGATGTAATCTCATCACAACAGGAAATAAATAGATTGTCAAATGAAGTTTCAAGACTCGAGTCTGAAGTTAGTCATTGGAGGCATATTGCTCAGGTAAAATTTTCATGAGTAAATAAAATTACTGGTGTGTGTAGAAAGGGTACAATCATTTAAAAATCTTTTTTCTGGGTTATTATTAGCATTAACATTGGGTAACGTTTCCATTTTAGATACTTCTTTTTAGGAAGCTACTTTATTTTCATCTTGTTAAGTTAAGCTACATAGAATATTATATGTTCTTTTTTTTTTTTAAGATTTATTTATTTACGCATATAAGGACTTGAGGTACGGGCCAGAGTTGCAGGAGGTGAGAGGATTCACCAAAGAAAGAGTGGGGAGCAGAACAGGTAGATGTACTGAAATACCCTGCCTAGGGGAGCAGCAAGCAAAGATTGTTTCCCCAATTAGCACATTCTTGAATAATATTTTTTACTTATTGTGTGTTACTCAATATATTAGATGATGTTTTTTTAAGAGATGTTTGACATTCTTTAGTCAGAATTTGGGAAATGTGCCCCCCTCTTTTTTTTTTTTTTTTCATTTTTGACTTATTTTTTAAAAATAATATAATAGTTTATTTTTACATCATTTTGTGCATTTTTCTGTCTCAAATATAATCCCCATGGGCTTCCCATCACCAGATCACCCATGTGCCATCACCATAGTCTAGGGGGAAATTTCCCCTTTTTAAAGTATCTTTTAGAAAAATTAGTTTGTGATTTTTCCTTTTATAAGAAAATCACTATAATTGTCAAATTGTTTTTCTGATCTAGACTTCCAAAGCACAAGGATCAAATAACTCTGATCAAAGTGAAATCTACAAATTGCAAAATATCATTAAGGTAAGATGGATTGTTAGAACTGGCTATTACACATCTAAGCTTGCTTATTAAAAGTGTAAGCCTAAATTAATAAAGTCTTATAAAAGTAATCATACAGGTTGTGACACATTTGTTTCTTTTTTTGTATTTTCTTTATTCTTTATTATAACATAGGTTTAAATATCTCTTTTCAGAGTCATTTGGATTGAGCACTTTTTTCTCATATGGTTTACATTTCATAAGTCTATTACTGTACCTTATCTTTGTCTACTGTATCATTATTAAAACTGATACCCAGATTGTTGAAGTTTCCAGATTTAGCTTTAAGGATATTGACAAAATAAAATGATAATATCATTCTTTGTAAATAATTATTTTAGTGGTGAAACTTTGGTAATTTGGCAACTATTTCAGGAAAGGTTGTATGTATTTGTTATAGAAGTAAATTTTTTTTTTTAAAGATTTATATATTCATACAGAACTAGGGTACAGGCCAGAGATGCAGAGGGTGAGAAGATTCACCAGGGGCAGAGTGGGGAGCAGAACAGGCAGATCGACAAAGTACACTGCTGAGGGGAGCTGCGGGCGGGTCAGGAGAGGTCTGCTGCGCCATGTGGATCTCCTCCAGGGCAGGCGGGGTTCGAACTCATGTGGAAGTGGCTTAAGCTTCTTAGTGCTGTGCTTTAACCTGCTGCGCCAACAGGGAGGGCCAGCAGTAAATTTTTTATTTTGGATGTAATTATTGTCAGTTTGTAGAAGGTTTAGTTTTTGGCTTCGTTACTATATACAGTATTAGTATGGGTGGGTTCCTGAGTTAGATCTGAATTTGAATTCCTGGCTCTGCTGTTTACCAGCTGTGCCACACTGGGAAATTAATTAACTTTTCCTAGTTCTGTTTTCTCATCAGTAGAGTAGGTACCATCATGAAACCATCCTGGGTTGTTTGGAGGTTTCAGTGTAAAGCTGCTAGCCACATGGTGGTACATAGGATTAAAGAATAACTTCACTTGTCTTCTCAGGAAATAGGAGCTAATTTGTAGATTAAACTGTCTGGTTATAAGCGACAAAAACTATTTCTGACTAAGTATAGCAGAGGACAGGCCCAGGTTCATCTGTCAGTTGGTTTGAATGAGGACTTGAGCATAGAGCCTCAGGAAGGACAGGAATGGGGACAGTCAGGGATCCAGGTAGCAGGATATAGGAGACCAACTTTTTAGGATACAGCTCTCATAATGCCTCTGGTCCAACCTTTCCCCTCTGAGAGACTTGGCTCAAGATCCATGAATGAAACTGGTGGTATCAACTTGGTTGATTATTTGGAAGAAGTTCAGTCAAGACTATTGGAAAGAAAGGTTGAGGGGGAGGACGTGAGGGTTGTAAGTTGTAGCTTCACACAGATAATTGGTGGAATATGTCATTAGCAGTGCATGATGGTCAGAAATATTAAGGAAAAAGGTACTTTTGCTCAAACATTTTGTTTTAGTTTTTTCTTGTTGGTGTACCGTCATTAAAAGTAGAAAGACTTTTTAAAGCCCAAGAAGAAAAGAGTGAATGTAATCTTCCAGAACAGTACAAATTTGGGGCCTGCGTTTAAATTCTCTCTAGCCTTAGCATGTTCACGAAATTATTTTTAATAATTTAAAATTTTGGACAATGAAATTGCTTAGCTAAATTTATTGATTATAAATGTGGTTAACTTTGTTTTTATTTTTCAAGGAACTTAAACAGACTCGAAGTCAGGAAATTGATGACCATCAGCATGAAATGTCAGTATTACAGAATGCACAGCAACACAAACTAACAGAAATAAGTCGTCGGCATCGAGAAGAGTTACGAGACTATGAAGAAAGAATTGAAGAATTGGAAAATCTGTTACAGAAAGGTTATTGGAGTTTAGTTAATTTGACATATTAGATTACATAATTAAACCAGAAACCTAGCACTGTTAAGGCCAGGTCCTGGTATAAGTTTGTACTGACTGCTAATGAATTTAGGAAATGGCGAGTTTGCACTTCTGCCGGAGTGAACAGTGGCAGACTCTTGTGGCCAAGAGTCTGCAGGAAAGGAAGGGTTCTTTTGCCTTTACGATAAATAATTATAATACATAGGTAATACAATTCTAATACATAGATTTCTTTGCATTGTTTGGTTTCTTTTCACTTTCACACTGAGTTACATAGACTTTTTAGTCATTGATGTCTTTCCTCAACTATTTTAAAGTACTTTGTTTATTCTAGTGAAAAAGTTTTCAAAGATTTTTTAGTGCAATTTTAGGTTTATAATAAAATTGAAGCGTTACGAAGATTTTACCGACGCACGCCTTTCCTTTTCCTGCCCTCTTAGCATGCCTAGCCTCCCCACTATCACTGTCACTCGCTAGAGTGGTTCCGTTTTGCCAACAGTAAACCACATGATCACCATTCTTGCTGTTGTCCGTCCTATGGGTTTAGACAAATGATATGTATTCATCATGTATCCAGCACGCAGTGTGCCCTCCTTCAACCACTGATCTTTTTATTGTCTTCAGCTTTACTTTTTTTTTTTTTTTTTTTT
>NW_004567114.1:8143241-8159315 GCF_000260355.1 Condylura cristata
AGAACTGAGTTGTAAGATTTTATTATTTTTTTTTTTTATAGAACTGAATTGTAGGTCTGAGGTGTGGATGGTGAGAGGATTCACCAGAGATAGAGCAGGGAGCAGAACAGGCAGATCAATGAGTACACTGCTGAGGGGAGCAGCGGGCGGTTCAGGAGAGGTCTGCCACGCCATGTGGATCACCTCCGGGGCAGGCGGGAATCGAACTCATGCGGAAGTGGTTTAAACTTCTTTGTGCTGTGCTTTAACCCGCTGCGCCACCAGGGAGGGTCCCTTCAGCTTTACTTTATCTAGAATGTTGTGTAGTTGGAACCATAAAAGTGTGTAGCTTATTCATATTGGCTTCTTTTACTTACTAACATGTTCCTAAGTCTATGCCATATCTTTTTCATGACTTCGTAGTTCGTTTCTATTTAGCTTTGAATAATAATTCATAGTTTGGATGTAAGACAGTTTACCCATTCACTTACTAAAGGACATCTTGGTTGCTTCTAAATTTTGGCATTTATGAATGAAACTGCTATATTAACATTTTTGTTCACATTTTTGCATGGGTTATAAATTTTATCTCCTTTGGGTAAGTATCAAGGTGTGTTGTGATTGCTGGATCACATGATAAAAGTATGCTTAGTTTTATAGAAGCCATTAAACTGTCTTCCAGCGTGACTATACCATTTGCATTCCCACCAGCAGTGAATGAGAGTTCTTGTGCTATGTCCTCACCAGCACTGAATGGCATTAGTGTTCCACTACTCACAGGTGTGTGGTGTTAGGTGTCATTGTTGTTTTAACTTTTCTTTTTAACCTTTTCAGGTTCTGAAGTCTGTTAGGTCTATTTGTTGCCTATAGCATGCTATTCATCTCTTGGTACTTGACATTTGATTTTTTTTATTTTATGTTTGTATTCTAGCTGACTCAGGAACTACAGTAACTGATCACTCTAAAATCCATGAGATGCACAATACTATTCAAGTTCTACAAACTGAAAAAGTTGAATCTACAAGAAAGTTGGAGAACTTGAGGATAAAATAAAAGACATAAGTAAAAAATTATCTTCTGCAGAAAATGACAGAGATGTTTTGAGGAAGGAACAAGAACGACTAAGTGTGGAAAACAAACACATGACTGAAGAATGTGAAAGCTTAAAACTGGAATGTAGTAAATTGCAGGAGTATGCTGTGAAGCAGAGTGAAGCTGTGGCAGAGGGGGAGGGCAGCCTTCCTCAGGGGGTACCAGTGGAAGAACTGTTGAGACTGCAGCGAGCACTGTCTGGTAGGAAATGTTTGTAACTTACTGGTTGGTGCGTCGTCGCATTCTAGCTGCTTTTAAGGGACAAACCCTCGGCTAATGTGGAAACGGTGTATTCAGGGAGATGATTGGACTTTGAATACAATGATTTGGTTTAGGTTTAGTTCCCTAATGAATAGATCACAAATAGGAATTTTCTACTAGAATAGGATAAGTGTTAACTAAGTGTCTTTAACCTCCCTCAATCTTTAGGTATTTACATAGAACTCATTGATTTTTGGAAACTATACAGACTTCTGAGAATTGTTTATGTGGACACTTCTTGGGAGGAGTGATGTATATATTTCTGTTAGTCTGAACAAGAACAAATAATTCCTAAAATTCTGAAGGGCTCATACCCTCCAGTTAGGATCTGTAGCCTCACTTCTTTAAAAATCTGTATTACTTTTGGAAATGATCTCCTATATCTAAACAGAGACCTGGGAGATATAAGGCCATTTTCCATGCTTACAATGTTACTGAGTTACCAAACCAGTGTTCTGTTTCACAGAAACAAATATAAATCATACAGCGGTATTCATTTATGATAGGAAAACATAATGGGAGTACTTCACTTAAAAAGATGCATTTTATTTTACTTACTGTCTGCTTCCTACAGTTGAAGCTTTCACTTTATGAACTCATTTTTGTCCCTGCTGTGGCAGTTACCAGACCTTGTGTGAGCTTGTGACCCCTCCACCCTCGAATCTCTGTACTCCTTTGGTAGTTATCTTGCGCTCTTGACCTACTGGGCAACTTTATTAAATTTAAGTTAAAGGTGGATTCAGAGTAAGATCAGCATAACCTCCTCCTCTTCCTTTTTCTACCTTGGTGATAGCACTTACCAGTCCTAACCCCTCCAAACCCCACCCCCGCAGTTTGAAGTTCATGTCCTATAGGTCTTATTAACTTCCCTCTGTTCAGTGATATTGGAGCATCATATCCTCCGGAACCCGGCTAGTCGGGGGCCACAGTCCAGCACGCTGATGGCAGGCAAAGGGAAGACTTTGTGGTGGGTTCTGGACTTCTTTGTTATTTGACTTCAGTCCAGCTAGCTCTGCTTTTTTCAAAATGAGTTTTGTCTTTTCAGCATACTGGATGATCCATTTGAATGTTATTTCCTTAAGAAACAAACCTATGCTTTCCCCTTTTTTCAGTATCTGTTGCCACTAAATAACTTCAGCCCATTGTAATCACTTTTGCCTGGTTGATGATGGCACAGTTCTTAGTAGAACAGAATAGTATAGTGGTTAAGAACTTGACTGAGAAGCAGCCCTTCTCCATCACTAATTAGCTGACCTTGGTTAAGTTAGTTAACATCTCTATGCTTTTGATTTTTAAGATTTTTATTACTTATTTTTGTGTAGAAGAACTGGGGTGAGAGGATTCACCAGGGACCAAGTGGGGAGCAGAACAGGTAGATCTACTGAAATACACTGCTGAGGGGAGCAGCAGATGTGGCAGGAGAGGTCTGCTCCCTGGGCAGGGATGCAACTCTGGCCATTGCTGTGAAACTTAACCCCTAGGCCACCAGGAAGACCCTGCTTTGTTGTTTTGTTTTATCTGTATGATTGAGAGAATACTGTCTTCATAGTTGTGGCTTTTTTTTTTTTAAGATTTTATTTTTTTTTTTTATAGAACTGAGTTGTAAGATTTTATTATTTTTTTTTTTTATAGAACTGAGTTGTAGGTCTGAGGTGTGGATGGTGAGAGGATTCACCAGAGATAGAGACAGATTTCACTGAAATACATTGCTAAGGGGAGGAGCGGCTGAGACAGGCAAGGTCTGCTCTTCCGTATGTGGCCAGAAATCAAAGTCAGGCCAGCGTGGTGATAAAGTGCTGAGGCTTAACATTCACTTAGGCTACCAGGGAGGCTCCTTTGTTGTAGTATTAATGGGAACTTTTAGCAGCAAATTTTTTTTAGTCACTGACTAAGGAGTTTTTTTTTCTCCTTTGGACACTGGCCAAAATTTTCTTTCAGGGAGTGTCTCCCCATCGTATAAACTTTGAGTGTTGGTTGTGTTGTCCTCTAGTCTCAAAGATTCCTTTGTCAACAATTGTTTTCATTCTGCTTGCCAGATGGTTTTTCAGTTACTTCCTACCTTTTCATTTTTGTGACTTTCTGTGAACTTGCAGGATAAAGTCTAACTTCATAGTTAGACATGACATGTCTTTTTTGAGCTGGTCCCGTCAGCTTCAGTGAAGTTGCCTTATCTCTGTTGCATGTGCTGCATTCTCTGAGGAGCGGCATGTTTCTTTCAGCTAACTTGTAGTACATTAACATTTAGCATAGGTGTTGTATCCTCTGGAGGTACCATGTGCTGCAGCTTTTTAGCCTGCTTGGGCCCTCTTCCCTGCCCAGTCTGGCTCAGATGCTGGCCTTTTGCTCAGGTGAGCACCTGTGGTCCTGGTTCACACTGTATGTCATCACTGTTTACTTTGTGTTCCCCACTGAAGTAAGGTCCATGAGACCAAGCACGGACTACACTTTTCCAACTTGTGGTCTTGTAACTGACCTCATAGTAAATGCTCAATATTTTCTGAATGAATGTTGAATGAATTCTTTCAACTGAACCCATGGTATTGTGTCTTTGTGCTTTTCCAGAACCATTTCTATTTGAAGGTCTGTAATACCAGATTAAGTGGCCTTTTTATTAGTAGCCATGTCTAAGTCACTTTAGATAATTGTGAGACTATTGTATTGTGTCAATACATTTTTTCCTTTTAACCTTTCTCCCCTGTTTTTAGTCTTTATTCTGTTTCCTCTACACAGACTAATGAGCTCATTTAGAAACAGAGTAGCTGTATTTTTTTATAAAAGCAGTAACCTGTAATAATTCTTTCTTATATTCTTCCACAGAGTTGAATTTCAACATAGTTTCTGACACTTAGTCTAGGCAAAATGGAAATACATTTCACTAAGAACTGTTTGGTTTGCTAATTATGCTTCTGTTTTAATTGAGTTTCATTTCTGAGTTTGCTATAGGAGGTAATAAGTTATTTTAAGGAATTTTAATGTCAGATTAATTTGTTTTTACAGATGCTGAAAATGAAATAATGAGATTGAGTAATTTAAACCAGGTAAACTCATTTTAAGAGAGAAAACTTTTGGCATTGGTTTACCAAGAAGAAAATATTTTAACTTTTATAGCTGCTGCTTCTGGGATTTTTTTTTTAAATACAATTTCAGATGACTTTATTATAGGATCTTTCCTCTTAGTAATTTATGTTTGCTAATTATGCAAGTATCATCTCATTTTATATTCATTTGAGAAATATCTCATAGAGAGGCAGTGGAAGCAGAGTTTCCACCCAAGTGAGGAAGTCATATGGCTTCCCTTAAGGAATTTGGGGAGTTGGTTCTTTTTTGAATGATTACAGTTATTTTCTAAATACATGTTTCAAATATAATCAACTGTCTAGAAACTACCTATAAAATCAAGTGGTTGACTGTAGATTGTTCATTGTTGAATGTTTACAATCTTTATGTATCATTAAAGAGATACTAAGTGGAAATGCAGTTCTAGCTTCCTTGCTTTTATTGTAAACTTGAAATTTACTGTTCTCTGAAAACACTTTTTTAACATTTTTGTAGGGTAACAATCTCGCTGAAGACAATCTGAAACTTAAAATGCATGTTCAAGTTTTAGAAAAAGAGAATTCATTATTAAGTCAAGAAAAGGTGGGTGCAATAAAGTCTGGGCATACCTAAAATCATTTGAGAGCACCGCTAAGGGTCAGTTTGTATCACAATGGAAAGTTGAGTTCTTCCCAGTCCAGAGTTAGGAAGCTGATCTCATCGCTGCCCACAGGGCCAGGTTGAAGTTCTTGGGCAAGGTTCAGAGTATGAGTCACGTTCAGAGATGGCCAGAGTTCACATTCAGAGATAAGCAGTGGCGAGCAGCTGACATGCATCTCCGCTGTGGTCCTCACAGCAGCAGCATTCCCAGGTGAGGTCTGTGTGGGGAGGATCAGAGCCACTGTGCACCCAGCCGCTGTTTACTGCCCCGGAATGTGTCTGTTGTGGCAGACAGGAACTTCTGAGGGGTGACTGGGAAAGAGAGGCATTCTCTGTGATAGGATTGTGGGGGCTTTTTGGGTATGTCTGTGATGTTGAGTATAGGGAAAAGTACTTTTGTTTATGCCACCTGGGAGTTAATCCTTGGCTTCAGCAGCAGGTGCTTCAGTCTCGGATAGTTTTAAGCTGTGTTGTTTCAACTCAATTGAAAGCATTAACTTTTTTTAAGGTGACACGTGTATCATTGACTGACCTATGTATTAGTAATACATGCTGAAAATATAGAATGAAATGCAGCATGCTTCCTATCAGTATTCCTTGGCCTTTTTCCCAGTGGCATGCTTTCTTACTAATTTCTTGTATATCCTTCCAGACTATTCTTGCATGTATGGTTATTATATAAATAGCCTTTGTAAAAGCACAAGTATTAAAAAATAGTCTGTATAATGTTCATGTGTAACTTAATAATTTATTTTCGACATCTTTCTGTATTAGTCTGTAGTCAGTGCTTCTGAGATGAATGCTATTGGCATTTAGGTGGGAAAATTCTTAGTTGTGTGCTCTGTCCCATGTGTGGTAGAATCCATGCTTTCTCTCTTTTTACCCACCAAAAACTCGTACTGTCTTCCAGTGATTTTTATTTTTTTAGGATAGAGTTCCTCTGTTCCTTTTTGTTCCCAGTGCATTTTGCTCTTGCAGTTATTCACTTCTCTAACTGGCCTAGCTCTGTGTTGGAGTTTGCATATTTGCATATCTCTGACAGTGCCCTTATCCTTCTCCTGCTACTTTTGGGGTCTGCAGCTATCCCTGATAGCTGTTTCTACTGTCTTGGATATTAATTAAGTCATTGTAACTTTTCCTTGAATTATGTCTGCCAAAAGTACCTGTAAATCTCTGCTTTTAAGATCCACCTGAAAAAAAATTGTGACTCTCCTGGTGGACAGATAACCTTAGAAAGGCATAAGAGTGTCCTATTTCTGCACTTCAACTACAGTTCAAAATTAGTTTTTGAATTGCAAGGGAGGAGAAATGAGAATTGTGAGACAGATGTTCCAGTAGTGTTTCCGCTGGTATCAGTTGTAAGGCATATATGTTAGTTGGTAGAATGCTGAGACTTTTTAAAGTAGAGAACATAGAAGTTTCATTTTTAAAAATCCTATCAATGAAAAAAAGCTTTACAATAATATAATTTCACACACATTAAGAGGTTGAAATAATGTTGGACAATAGGGAACTTGTCCCACTTCTGGAATTTTGGAAGAAAAGTGTTGTTAAACACCAGTAAGAGAAAACACAGTGTATTTTTAAAAATCATGTGCACATATAGCTCTAGGAATGTTAGATTTTAGAGAAGGAAACTGAGCTTGTATTCAGGTTAGAAAATTAAAGAGGGGAGGGTATTTGGGGGGGGTCAAGAAAGGTCTCACATTCTGATAGCTTGTAATAAGGGAAATTTCTTTGATGAGGGAACAGAAGTCTTTTATTTTCTAATCAGTGGTTAAAGTGTAGAGTGAGTGAATATTAGTTTCTTGCATTTTAATGTCATCTGTGACTGTTGGTGCCTGGGTATTAAGGAATGGAAATGAAGAGAATCAAGAGACTTGGAATATTTTGAAAAGTATCTGTGTGGCTGGAGGAAGAAGATGGGGAAGAGGTTGTAGGAGTGGAATTTGGGTTGGAAAGGCTTCAGATGGAATGAGTTCTGTATAAAGAAGAAATTGGACTTGTTCGGGCCAACTCAGTCATTGTGGCCTCCTGTCTGCTTATGCAAATGCTCTGCTGCAAATAAAATTTTCTATGAATAAAGGCTGTAGTTTGTTTAAGCTTACATATCCTTGCTGGATATTAATTCAGTGTTTCCAATAAAGAGCATTTAAAATAGATTTTTAAGCTTTTTTATGTTTTTGATCTTTGGATTTGAATTTGTATATGTTTTGTGTTTCTCCCTTTTATCATTAAGGAAGAGCTACAGAAGTCACTTTTAAAATTGAACAATGAATGTGAAGTGATTAAAAATACAGCAACTAAAGAACTACATGAATTAAGACTTAATTTGGAAGCAAAAGAACAAGAGTTCAATCAGAGTAATAAAGAAAAGGAAATACTGATAGCTGAAATAGAAGAGTTGGACAAACAGAACCAAGAAGCCACAAAGGTAACTATGAGGCAGCTCATTCCACTTAGTGAACTAATCTTTAGAGTGACAAATGATTTAATTACATTTTATTTTAGCTCATTGAGAGGTGGCAAACCTTTTCTATAAAATGTTTCATAGTAAATATTTTTGACTTTGTAGACTATCTTGATTATAGCTACTCAATGAACTCTTTAATTGTGGCTGTATTCCAGTAAAACTTTACCTACAAAACGGTGGCATGCCCGATTTGACCCGTTGACTATATAGTCTGGACTCTTGGTCCAGTGTTCGAAAGTTGAAAATAAATAACATATCTTGTTCACCTTATTTAGTTTTAAATTCTGACTCTTAAATGATAAAATAAAATTGATTTATCAGTAATAAATTTATTGGAATTTTTATAAGAGTTATTTTGAAGAGGATTAGGAATATCTGAGTGTAACTATTCTGGATGGTCTTTTAAAAAAAATTTTCTTTAGGTACTGAAATGAAAATGTTTTAAAGCTGTGCACATTTTCTTTCAGCATATGATTTTGATAAAAGATCAGCTATCAAAACAACAAAATGAGGGTGATAGCATCATCGATGAATTGAAAAGAGATCTAAATGATGAAAGAGAGAGAGTTCATCAACTTGAAGATGATAAAATGAGTATCACTGAAGAGTTAAACATGCAAAAAGAAAAGCTAATGCAACATGAACTGGTCCTAAATGATTTGCATCTAACCAAGCAAGAACTTGAGGGTAAAGTTGAAGAGTTAGTAGATCAACTAAATCAATCACAAAATAGTAACTTAAATATCCAGAAGGAAAACTTTGAACTTAAAGAACATATTAAACAAAATGAAGAAGAACTTACTAGAGTCAGGAGTAAGTTAACTCACTCTCCTAATCAAGACTCTAGCAGTAATGTTAATGATTTGCTTAAAGAAAGGGAAGCTGAAGTCAGAAATTTAAAGCAAAATCTTTCAGAAATAGAACAACTTAACGAACATTTTAAAAAGATTGCTTGTGATCTCAAGATGGAAAATGAAAAGCTGGTTTTAGCATGTGAAGATGTAAGACATCAGTTGGAGGAATCTACCACTCACAACAATCAGCTTTCTCTGGAACAAAACACTGTTGTGGAGGCTCTGAAAATAGAAAATGGACAGTTAGAAACAGAATTGTGTCAGGCCAAAATGAGGTTGGCTGAAGAAGTACACAGGTATGAGCAAGCCATTGAAGAACTGTCAGATGCAGGTCATCTGAGAACTTCTGCTGTACAGCTGGAACATGAGCATTTAATTAAACTCAGTCAAGAGAAAGAATTTGAAGTAGCAGAACTCAAAAAAAATATTGAGCAGATGGATACTGCTCATAAAGAGACTAAAAATATTTTGTCATCTAGTTTGGAAGAGCAGAAGCAGTTGACACACCTTATAAATGAAAAAGAAATTTTTATTGAAAAACTTCAGGAAGAAAGTTCAGGGTTGCAAGACAAGTATACTGAGGCCTTAAGGAAAAATGATATTTTAAGGCAAACCATAGAGGAAAAAGACAAAAGTCTTGGATCCATGAAAGAAGAAAATAATCATTTGAAAGAAGAACTGGAAAGATTCAGGGAGCAGCAAAGTCGAACTGCACTGGTTGCTGAGCCTAAAACCATGGATAGCATTACAGAGCTAGAAGCGGAAGTGTCACAGCTGAATATAATAAAGGATAATCTTGAAGAAGAAATAAAGCACCATCAAAAAATAATTGATGACCAAAACCAGAGTAAGATGCAACTACTTCAGTCTTTACAAGAGCAGAAAAAGGAAATGGATGAATTTAAATACCAGCATGAACAAATGAATGTCACACATACCCAGCTTTTTTTAGAGAAAGATGAGGAAATCAAAAATTTGCAGAAAACAATTGAACAAATCAAAACTCAGTTGCATGATGAAAGACAGGACATTCACACAGAAAATTCTGTTATTTTTCAAGAAACGAAAGTGCAGAGCCTTAATATAGAAAATGGAAGTGAAAAACATGATTTATCTAAAGCTGAGACGGAACGATTAGTAAAAGGACTAAAAGAAAGAGAATTAGAGATTAAACTTCTAAATGAAAAGAATAAATCTTTAACTAAACAGATTGATCAGCTATCCAAAGATGAGGTGGGTAAATTAACTCAGATTATACAGCAGAAAGATGTGGAGATTCAAGCTCTTCACGCAAGAATTTCTTCAACTCCCTATACCCAGGATGTTGCTTACCTTCAGCAGCAGCTGCAGACATGTGCTATGGAGAGAGAGCAAATCGTAGCCGTTTTGAATGAGAAAACAAGGGAAAACAGCAAGCTAAAGTCAGAATACCACAAAATGGTGGACATAGTTGCTGCCAAAGAAGCAGCCCTCATTAAGCTGCAAGATGAAAATAAAAAATTGTCAACTAGGTTTGAAAGTAGTGGTCAAGACATGTTTAGAGAAACTGTCCAGAATTTGTCACGTATCATTCGTGAAAAAGACATTGAAATTGATGCATTAACTCAAAAATGTCAGACCTTATTGACAGTGTTGCAAACATCCACCGCTGGTAACGAGGCCGGAGGGGTTAACAGTAATCAATTTGAGGAACTTCTTCAGGAACGTGACAAATTAAAACAGCAAGTAAAGAAAATGGAAGAGTGGAAGCAGCAGGTGATGACCACTGTCCAAAATATGCAGCACGAGTCAGCCCAGCTTCAGGAGGAGCTCCATCTGCTTCAGGCCCAAGTTCTAGTCGACAGTGATAACAACTCTAAGTTACAGGTGGACTATACTGGCCTGATTCAAAGCTATGAGCAGAATGAAACCAAGCTGAAAAATTTTGGGCAGGAGTTAGCACAAGTCCAGCACAGCATAGGCCAGCTTTGTAACACCAAAGATCTTCTCTTAGGAAAACTTGACATCATTTCACCTCAGCTCTCATCTGGGCCATCACTTGCTGTTCAGCCAGCAGAGTCTCTTCAAACAATTAAATGTGATTCATCACCGAGTAACTCTTCTAAATTGTTTCAACAAGAGATAGAAGAGCTAAGAAAGTCCCTGCAAGAAAAAGAGGCAACAATTAGAACTCTCCAGGAAAATAACCACAGATTGTCTGATTCAATCGCTGCTACAACAGAGCTTGAAAGAAAAGAGCATGAACAAACGGACTCAGAAATTAAGCAGCTGAAGGAGAAGCAAGATGTTTTGCAGAAGTCACTTAAAGAAAAAGACCTATTGATCAAAGCCAGAAGTGATCAGTTACTTTCTTTAAATGAAAATTTCACTAACAAAGTTAATGAAAATGAACTCTTAAGGCAAGCAGTAACAAACCTAAAGGAGAGAATATTAATTTTAGAAATGGACATTTGTAAACTAAAAGGAGAAAATGAAAAAATTATAGAAACATTCAAAGGGAAGGAAACAGAGTATCAGGCATTACAAGAGACTAATACAAAGTTTTCTATGATGCTTCGGGAAAAAGAATTTGAGTGTCATTCAATGAAGGAGAAGGCTCTTGCATTTGAGCAACTTCTGAAAGAAAAAGAACAGGTATGTTCTGAATGGAGCACTGTGGGAAGGGAGGAGTGAAGTTGGAGGAGATTTTTAAATGTGTTAGTCACCTTGATGAGGTCTTTAAATAGGAATATGAATTTGTTCATTTAGAAAATAATTATTTCAGGATATTGTGACTTATTTTAAATAAATTTTCCTCAGAGACATTTTGAAATTTCTCCCTCAATATTTTTACTACTAGGTTAATTTATTTTCAGCTTGTTAGGTTGAAAATAGTTTAGTAGCCTCTAATATTTTTCTTTAGAAAATAGAAATATGTTGAAAGATGGAATTTTGAAGGCACTGCAGTTCAACCAAATTTAGGTATGTTTCAAGATAATTGATACTTAGGGGGTCTAAAGGGAAACTTTGTGTGAAATAAACGCTATGTCTTGACAGCAAATTGCAGTAAGTATATGCTTTGTGGCATAGTAAGTAATTGTATGCAGCATTTGTGTATGTAAAACAAAAGTTTCAGGAATCAGAAATTAACCTTACTACATATGATACTCTTTGAAAAAAGAGAAAATGCTGTGGATGAACCATTAAATTGATTTTACAACTTTTATGAATCATCAAGCTACAACCTGGTGTTTGAAAAGTATTATTCTTGAGTAGTGATTGTCTTGTAGGTTCTGGAAATACTCTGATCCCTGCCCTGTCACTGGTGTGACTTTGGATGTGTTTTGACCTTACTGGATTGTTTGTGTGACTGTAAAGTAGAGGAGAGATGTGATAGTTACACCTAAAGTATTGGTCGCTTTTGATATTTTAAAATTTTGACATGAAGTTTATTTTTAAAGATTTCTTTTATTTATGCATACAAGAACTGGGGTGTAGGCCCGAGGTTTGGGGTTGGGGTGAGGAGATTCACCAGCAACTGAGGCAGATCTACTGAAATAGAGAGGGGAACAGTGGGTGAAATAGGAGGGGTATGCTGCGCCATGTGGGTCCGCTCCTTGCCTGGAGATCAGACTCATGCTGCAGTGGCTAGTGATAGCTTCATAGCATTGAGAATTTAACCTGATGAAGTTGATTTTAGATTGTAAGAATATATGGAAGAGGCCTTCCCTGGTGGCAGAGGGGGCTAACGCACAGCATTCAGAAACTGAAGCCGCTTCAGCATGAGTTTGATCCCTGCCCCGGAGGTGACCACATGGCGCTGCAGACTTCTGACCTGCCTGCTGCTCCCCTCAGCAGTGTACTTCGTCGATCTGCTTGTTCTGCTCCCCACTCTGTCTGTGGTGAATCCTCGCATCGCACCTAGGCCTCTGGCCTGTACCCCAGTTCTGTATGCATAAATAAATAAATGTTATTTTAAAAAAAGAATATATGGAAGAACTATGATAGATGCCCTCTTGGACTTTATTGGCAATGTCTTTTTACTACATAGATATAAAAACACATACATAATATATATGACATATATTTAATAGTAAAAATTAGAGTAGAAATGATAAAACTATGGAGTATTCAATAAATGCTTCTCAAATGTTTACACATTGCCAGGCACAAGTTATCAAATGATTGGCTTTTTTTGACAATTACATAGAGCTTTGGGTTAAAGTTTGGGAACAATCAGTTCAGCTTTCACTTGATAAGAGAGGTCTTACCTCGCTTTCCCCTCATTGCCATCTGGTGAAGCAGGACCACTGAGTCTTGCAGTGTCGTCCTCTAGGCGCGCTTCTTAACTTCTTGTGGTCTGCTGTTGCGGTGACACTCTTGGGGAATAGAAATGCCCACTAGCCAGAATTGGGCATAACATCTTCAAGTTGAAAGAGTATAACAAAAGGAATGTAGAACGATGATGTAGTCTGATTTATACTTTTTTTTTTTTTTGCCCCTTTTGCAGTTCTAGCATCTTCTATAATTTAGTTCTACTTCATTGGCATTTATAGGTCTGAAGTGTGCAGATTTTGTTAGAAGTCAGCTATTTTTCAAGATGCTTCCCAGAATTAGTAAAGAAATACTTAGGTATTGCATTGTATTACTTGCAGTTGGTTCATGTAAACTAATTTCTTCCAGTACTCTTATGACTTGAAGAGCACCTTTGGAATATTTTGGAATAGAACAAATACTGTTTATTTATTTATTTATTTTATTAGGGAAAAAGAGAAGTTGTCAACAGGAGAGTTTCAACTCTGTTTCTTTAACATTTGTTCTTTCTCTGTAATATGAGAAAATTTTACCTGAAAAACTATTTGTAAAATATTAACCTCATCTGGGAGGAGGGGAGATGATCAGATAAAAGGAAATGATGATTTTACAACTTGGTTTCTATGATTTGTCCCAGTAACATTATATATTCTTTTTCTTTTTTAAAAGAAAAAGTGACATTATATATTCTTTTTCTTTTTTAAAAGAAAAGGTTTTTTTTAGTTATGCATACAGAGCTGGGGTATATGCCAGAGGTGTGGGGGGTGAGAAGATTCACCAGAGACCAAGTGGGCAGCAGAACAGACCAACTGATGAAATACACTGCCGAGGGGAGCAGCTGGCAGGTCAGGAGAGGTCTGCCATTACTTATGGGTCACTCCCTGGCCAGGAATTGAACTGGTGCTATGGTGGCTGCCATAGCTTCATGGTGCTGTGCCTGAGGTTGTTGCACCACTAGGGAGGGCCCAAGACATTATATATTCTTTTTTTTTCTTTTTTCCCTTTTAATTTTTTTTTATAACAGTTCGTTATATATTCTTAAAGGGGCAGTTTACATGAAAATTTTAAATAACACAAAACTAAATTCCTATGGTATACATACTGAAAATAAAAGAAGAGCCTGCACTTTCTGATGCCTTTTGGAGCTTCAGAGGCCGTTGTAAATTCATCACCCTGCTTCTGCAGGGACGGCTGTGTGCTTCCGGCTGTTGCTGACATATTGTGCTCAGTGGAATGCATTCAGGAATTGGCTTTCACAACCATCAACAAGATACCAATTCGAAAATTGATTTTCATTAACTTGGCAAAAACTTTCTCCTATCAGCCACTTTTACTCTCTCTTAACAACAGTTGCTGGTGCCTGATGGATGGGATCTCAGTTTGTCCCTCTCCTTCCCTCCTGTATCTCTTCCATACTCTCTTGGGTGATTGTGGGGTTTGTGAACACACTGTTCTGTGAGGTAAATTTAAAAAGATTCTGTCTATAGAGTTTAAAAAAAAATTTTGAATAAGCATTTTCTTTAGAATCTATAGTTTTAGATTATTAGAAAAGTTGTTAGATAGCAGAAGAGTTCTAGTCTACCTCATACTCAGTTTCTCTTATTAATATAAATTGATGAACCAGTATTGATCCAGTATTGATCCATAGCTTCATGGTGCTGTGGAAGTTCATCCTATTAAAATTCATCCTATGAACTTTAATTTTTAACCAGATGTTCTTTCCCTGCTCTGGGCAGGAACCACATTATTTGTCATCATGTTTCCTTAGACTCCTTTAGACAGTTTCTCGGTTTTTTCTTGATTCTGAAGACCTGGGTATGGTTACTAGATTTTAAAATTATTGATGAAGAAATTGTTCTCTAAATGTATTTTTTGTCAAATGTATTTTTCTTTAAAGCTAAAGTTGTTTCTTTTCCCAAAAGGGCAAGACTGGGGAGTTAAATCAGCTTTTAAATGCTGTTAAGTCAATGCAGGAGAAGACAGTTGTGTTTCAGCAGGAGAGAGATCAAGTCATGTTGGCTTTGAAGCAGAAGCAAATGGAAAACAGTGCCATCCAGAATGAGGTATATTTTTACTTTAAAGACAGCTGTTTAAACAGGTTTAATAACTGTTAAATAATGGTTCTTAGGTGATTTTGTTTCTTAATCTCATGAACTATAGTAGAATTTTGCTTTCCCAGAGTACATTTTATTTCAACTTCAAAAGGAAAACCAGGGCATATTCTGGATTTAAGAGAAATTTCCTGCACATAAAATACAGTAAAATGAAGTTGACTGAAAAAGTGATTTGTCACATAAAACTTAGTATGTTTTAACATTCTATTTTACATTTTAACCACAGGGTATGATCTTAAAAAGCAAAGCTTCCACATGAGTAGTATGAAAATTAATGTTCACTTTATACACTTGAACATGTGAGAAAAATTTAATAACAAAGTACCTGGTACAGGAAGAAAAGGAGCATTTTATCCATGAAAAATAAAGAAATGTACTCTGCCTAGGTTCAACATTTACGTGACAAAGAAGTACGGTTAAACCAGGAGCTAGAGAGATTGCGTAACCATCTTTTAGAAACAGAAGATTCTTATACCCGGGAAGCTTTGGCTGCAGAAGATAGAGAGGCTAAGCTAACAAAGAAGGTCGCAATACTGGAAGAAAAACTAGCTTCATCCTCCAGTGCAATGGAAAATGCAAGGTAACCTTTTCATTTTTTTAGCATTAATTGGACTTTTTAGTGTTAGGATCAATAAACGCTTTCCATGTTACCTCATTTATTCTCACAAAATTCCTTACCACCTTTATACAAATGAAGAAAATGCGGTTAAAGAAATTTTAGTAACTTGCCCAGGGTCAGGCCTACAAGGTGTGAGGATGGGTTTCACACTTGGGTCTGTCCGTCTTACCCAGGTCTGCCATTCAGTTAAGGTTTCACTGATTCTTAAGCCATTGCTCTAGATAATTTCCACTCATCATTTTAGTCTTTCAGACTTAAATTCTGACTGATTTATTTAATATGGGCTTTCAAAGAGTTGCTTCATGTGATTTAATTTTTAATTACATTATCCTAGGTGGTTTTTTTTTTTCTTCTTAATCTGCTTTTAACATGCTATAGAAGTTTGATCTCCCAGAGTTTGGCTGTTGGAAGGGGAAAGTAAAGGAAGTAACAATGAAGACTTAGGTCAGCATGATTAACTCTTGGCATATTAGCAGTTTTGAGTGACCAAATGCCCACTTATTATTATTATTTTATAACAATTTATTTTTTATATCATTTTGTACATTTTTTTTTCCATCTCAGATGTAATCCCCGTGGGTTTCCCATCACCATGTCACCCATGTGCCATCACCATAATCCCGTGCACTGCGCCCCTCCCCCCCCCCGTTTTTGATCCCATTCTCCACTCCACCCCTGCAAAATGTCTCTGGT
>NW_004567114.1:8162188-8164817 GCF_000260355.1 Condylura cristata
GGGTTTTAGTCTCCACGTGGTAGGTGGGTTTCTTGCCTTCTTCATATGGTTTATTTCTAGTTTGATTCCTTCGTGGTTCGGAGAAAATAGTTGGTATGATTTCCATCTTAGTGTATCTGTTGATGTTTATCTTGTGACCCAGTATGCCCACTTACTATTTTTAACTTTTACTCCTTTTAATAATTTTTTTTTCTTTCTCCACCACTTATTACAAAAACATTTAGTTCAGAAAATTAAAAGGAAATAAAGCCACAACTCTGCCTGTTCAGATATAATCATTTTTCGTTTTTTTCAGTGCTTTTAAATACATACATAAAAGCTTTTGAAAGTAAGTAGTGTGTAAGTGTTTTAAAACAGAACCGAGATAAATTATTCATAGTTTTGCAACCTGCTTCTGTCACTAAATAATGAATACTAGTACACATCAAGCCTTATAATTTTGTAATTATTTGAAGGCTACACTGAATACCTTTATATGAATTTGCCATAATTTCTTTAATCCAGTTATAGAACGTCTCTGAATTACTAGTTAGTACTTACTATCATGGTATCCCAAGATAATGTGTGTTTGTGTTGATGAGAGATGATTTCCTTAGTGTAAATTTTGAGAAATAGAAGTTCTGGTTCAAAGGGCCTGTTCTTAAACTTTTGAGATGTTCTGTAGATAATCCTTGAGAAAAATTACATGCATTTATCCTTTCATTAGTGGTATGTCATCTTTAAACTCTTCACTCTATATGATACTGAGGGAGATATAAGGAGATGATATTCCTATCTACAAAGACAGAAAGAGAGAGAGAGAGAGGCCAGTAGAGAGAATATTTCTGAGGAAGAATGCCTTCCCCATTTTATAGGTGTATTATTTGACCTTCAGACTCAGAAGGGAAACTTCTTTCTCCTGAGAATTGAAACAATGAATGACTGATATGTGTGTGTTTCACACACTGGCGAAATGCCCCAACACTCTCATGCTTTAGATCTCAGCTTCTTATTTTCCCTAATTAAAGTAATTTCTATGTACAAAATGATGTAAAAATAAACTTTTGTAATTAAAAAAAAAAGTAATTTCTAGTTTCTGCCTCCTTTCATTCATCCTTCATAATAATTGCCAGAATAATCCTTATTAATTAGAGCTGTTATTTACTCCTTTCTTTTTCAAAGACCAGGATAGACTCTCAGGATGTAGCCCAAGGCTCTACATTGCTGTCTTGGTTGGCCCTGTTCACCTGGGCCAGCCGGCCTGCCTTACCCAGTACTTCAGACAGTGCTGCTTGTTTCCTGTTTGTTTTAGACTTTTGTCTTTTTCCTGCCCAAAGAATGGACCTGATCCTTAACAGTTTTTCTGTTAATCACATCTACTCCCCAAATAACATTACCACCATAGAAAATATTGTGCACCCTACTCAAATCCAAGAACAAGCCTTGGTATGGTATTTTTTCTCCATTCCAGCTTAATACTTCAGGTTTTATGTTTTACTTTAGGGTACAAGTAATTGTTGACTGGCTGCCTTATACTTTATCCCACAAAGGAAAAGAAATACAAGGTTACTGGGAGCAGGGATGTGTCATTTATTTCATACCTTTCCCATAGCACATATGGGAACTAAATGCTTTCCCATAGCACATAGCTTAAAGGTATTCTCAAATGTATAAACCAGATTATGGTGTTTTGAGCCCTGTAGCACTGGGATTTATTAACTTTCTGGGTGCCATCACAGCTTATTTCATCCTTAGGCTATGAGTGATTTGCTGACAAGTTCAGGAGCATTTGAGGAACACAATCAAATCATCATCCTTCTGATTATCAATTTATTGCTCTTTCCGCTAGAGGGTGCTATTGGTAAGGTCTCTTTACCTTGAGCTGCTTTTGATGGCCTGCTCTTGGATAATGATTAAATTGAAGATTAAAAATGACAAGCTGGCCCTCCCTGGTGGCTCAGCGGGTTAAGCACAGCACTGAGAAATTGAGGCCACTTCCGCATGAGTTCGATCCCCGCCTGCCCCGGAGGTGACCACATGGCACGGCAGACCTCTCCTGGCGCGCCGACTGCTCCCCTCAGCAGTGTACTTCGTGGATCTGCCTGTTCTGCTCCCCACTCTGTCCCTGGTGAATTCTCTCACCCTCCGCATCTCTAGCCTGTACCCCAGTTCTGTGTGAATAAATAAATCTTTTAAAAAAAAAAAAAAGTGCCTAATGTTAAAAAAAAAAAAAAAGACAAGCTATTGCAATATTTTGTTTGAAAAAAAAATTATACATTAAGGAAGTACATGAGTGACCTCAGTATGGAGAGGTACTATATACACATCTCTTAGGGATATCTGATATATTAAGGGGAAGGAGACAGGTATAGGGGTTATTAAAAGTAAGTAAAAAGAAAGATGCTGGTAAGAGATAAGTAACTAATAACCAGAGCAGTTCATGAATGGGATTACCTTCGGAAAGTTGTGAGTTTACCATAGTAAGTATCCAAACAAGGGAGTGTCATAGAATCTGTTGCTTACTAGGTTAGGTTAGAATGACTTTCAAGATCCCTTACAACTTAAAATTTTTTTTTTTTTTAAAGATTTATTTATTTGTACATAGAGAACTGGGGTACAGGCCAGAGGCTCAGGGGTGGCGAGAGGCTTC
>NW_004567114.1:8164917-8167795 GCF_000260355.1 Condylura cristata
GAGGCTTCACCAGAGACAGAGTGGGGAGCAGAACAGGCAGATCGACGAAGTACACTGCTGAGGGGAGCAGCGGGCGGGTCAGGAGAGGTCTGTCGTGCCATGTGGTCACCTCCGGGGCAGGCGGGAATCGAACTCATGTGGAAGTGGCTTTAGTTTATCAGTGCCGTGCTTTAACCCGCTGCGCCACCAGGGAGGGCCCTACAACTTAAATTTTTATGATAATTTGAATCTTAGACTTTAGCTTGGAAACGTGAAAGCTGATTGTTATTTGTACATTTTCCTTATGCTAATATTTCTTACTTAGCCAGTTCTTAGTATTTAAAATAACTATCACTTGTTGAAAGTCATTTTCATAGGGAAGATGATTGAATTAAACAGAAAGGACAGAGATCAGAGCAACTCTTTTAAGTTTCTCTAAAATCTAACCTGGATTTAATGTAATAAAATGTAGAAAAGGTAAAATTCATAGAGACGGAAGATAGAATGGTAGTTACTGGGAGAAGTTGTTTGATGGGTGGAGTTTTAGGTTGGGAAGATGCAGAGAGTTCAGGATATGGCCGCCACGATGGTCATCCATGTGTTACTGTGCTTAGCATCACGGCATTGGACACTTAGGAATGGTTAAAATTGTCAATGTTACATATATTTTGCCACCAAAAAAAAGTAGGAAAGATGTTTCTTCTTGTTAAGGTATCTAAATAGATGGAAAGTTTGACTTCTATTTTTTTCGTCTGAAGCCATCAAGCCAACTTGCAGGTAGAATCATTGCAGGAACAACTGGATGTAATCTCCAAGCAAAGGGACGACACTGCACTGCAGCTCTCTGTCTCTCAGGAACAGGTAAAGCAGTACGCATTGTCACTCTCCAACCTGCAGATGGTGCTGGAGCACTTCCAGCAAGGTAAGTTGTGTGGTCATTGGTGAAGGAAAAAATACTGTCAGTTTGGGGAATTTTGGCTATGTAAGTGCTATTTTAACATCAAGCATGGGGAAATCTGTGAAAGGTTACTTGTGGGGATAAAGATAAGTGAACATCAGCAAGTTCATTTAGACTCCTTGTAATTAAAACTAGATAGCAAAAATACAGCGATCAAATTTTTTGTTTTTTAACTTCAGTGAATCTAATGCCACATGTCAAATATATTTCAATTAACAGTGTTTTAATACCAAAAAGGGGAGAGTTGGGGAAGTGTCAGGGTAATATAGAATAGATGATTACATGATACAGAGGCCCCCCACTGTAAAGAGAAAACATGTAGAAAAGATGCTTAGGTTTCCAGATTATGGCTTGAGATTGAGCCCATTTAACATCAGTAATTACTGCCTTTGAAATGATGACCTTGTTCTTAGCTACTCATTTATACTTTGAGGTAGCTATACCTTTTAGTTCAGGTGAAAAATGCTTTTTTGGAGGGCCCTCCCTGGTTGCGCAGCACTAAGAAGCTAAAGCCACTAAGAAGCTAAAGCCACTTCAGCATGAGCTCGATCCCTGCCCTGGAGCTGACCCACATGGTGTGGCAGACCTCTCCTGACCCGCCCACTGCTCCCCTCAGCAGTGTACGTAATCAGTCGGCCTGTTCTGCTCCTGCTGTCTCTGGTGAAGCCTCTCACCACCCCTGCACCTCTGGCCTGTACCCTAGTTCTGTATACATAAATAATAAATCTTTAAAAAAAATACTTTTTTGGAAACAGTAAAACTAACCAATGTGGTCTCATCTTGAGAACCAATATGCTACCTCCCAGCCTCAAATTTACCCCTTTTAGGTCATCCACAAATCCATTTGTTTGTTCATGTATTCAGTAATTGTTGTCTGTGAATTAACCACTATTGATGATGGTGACTAGGTGCTGTGATGCCTGAAATAACTGGGATTTTAATTTTGTGGTGAAACAAAACTTGTATAGATGTGGATGTCAGCATGATACACACAGTGTGTTTTATAGTATAATAATTATTAGAGTGAATATGTATATAAGATAGTATGGCACTGAAGCCACAAAGAAAGCTTTGTCAAGGGGAGCTGTGTAGATTCTGAGGGAAGAGAATAGTTTGCAAGATGAGACAGAATTAAGCTGAGGATACTGATCTCATTAATTCCAGTTAACGTCACAAAGGTTTACATTATTTCCTTGAGGCATTTGTTTTGTTGAATTATTAAAAATTCAAATGGTTTAAAATTCTGATTCTGTCACAATTGCAAAACATTAATGCAATTCTTTTTTTTCTTTTTTTTCTTTTTAGAGGAAAAAGCTATGTATTCTGCTGAAATTGAAAAGCACAAACAACTTACAACTGAATGGAAGAAAAAGGCAGAAAATCTAGAAGGAAAATTGGTATCATTACAGGTTGGTTGAAATAATTTTCTCTTGTAAGTTTTATTATTCATCAAAAAATACTTGGTAGAGTTAGCACCCTAGAAATAATCTCCTAACAATGTGTTGAGTAAATAATGAGGCTACTCTGCCATACTCCGGAACATAACAGTGAACAGCATGCTGGGATTTCCCCATGTGACTTAATGGACACAGCAAGTGTGACATGGTAGGACACTGTCATTTTCTGCAGAGAGGGATACTTTAGAGCTCTTTGGGGGAAGAAATTAACCTACAGTTTTAATTTTGTGATTTTTCAACCAAATATATTGGGTACTATATTTTACATAGATTAAAATAATACATCTTTTTCTTTTCCAGCAAAATCCTTTAAAGGCTGTATTTAAATTTCCATAAATAATTTCATGTAAGATGTAAATACATCTTTTATATATCACATTTGAATTAGAAATGCATCTTATATTTCTAATTTATATGAGTATATGGTATAAATAAAATGAACTCCTTTGAAGAGACACCAGAGTGATTTGCCTTTTTTTTTTTT
>NW_004567114.1:8167965-8182083 GCF_000260355.1 Condylura cristata
GCAGGCGGGAATCGAACTCATGCGGAAGTGGCTTAAGCTTCTTAGTGCTGTGCTTTAATCCGCAGCGCCACCAGGGAGGGCCCTGATTTGCTTTTTGATGTAGAGTTTAGATTTTAGATTTAGGATAAACTCTGGTGATAGTTGGGAGAAATAGTAAAGGTTATTTAGCTGTAGTCAGTAGTGGATATGCTGCTTTTTAATGAACTGTCTACCCTCAGGAACGCCTGGATGAAGCAAATGTTGCCTTGGATTCAGCATCAAGACTTACAGAACAGTTAGATCTAAAGGAAGAACAAATTGAAGAACTCAAAAAGCAAAGTAGGTTTATTTCCTTTTCCTTTTCCCCTTGGAGTTGATTCAGATGTAGTTGAATCAGGTTGCACTCATGCTTTGGTGCAGTTAAGGGAGACCAACTTCCATTGGTGTGTGACTTCCATTTCCATCTTCTGTGACCAGCTTGCTTCAATTTGATTATTTTAGCGAAACCAGTAGTCCTGGTGAAAAGGAGTGGTGAACTGGGCCTGGCTGCCAAGTTAGCTTGCCTGCAGATCAAAGCAGTCCGTTGTGTTGATTTTGCCCTGCCCGCCAAAAGGGGTTTTTGAGTGTCTGGCTATTTGATTTGACTAGCTTGGCATTTTTATGATTATGACTTCTTCCTGATCAATTCATGCTCATTCTACCTGTTTCATCTAAGGGTTTGGGAGAGCGGTATTTTACATGGGGTGAATGTCTGGGTATAACTGGCTTTTCATGATTGTGCATGGTACTCATCATGTATTTTTGATGCTTCTAAAGTATCTCATTAATCCGGTCAATTCCCCAAGGTGAGCCATGCACTTGTAACTAGGTAATCAGGTATTTCATAGAATTTTGTTGAGTCTTAGCAGCTGGCAAAGATGGCATGTGCTCATATAATCTCTGAGTTAAGGGTTTGTAGAAAATTGAATACTAGGGCTTTATTTAGTTGGTAATGATGTAAGATTATTGAAAGGGACTTAGTGGAGCCTAGAAATATATCAGCTTTTAGGTGTCTGGGTTAGGCACAGAAGTACCAAGGTACATAGTAAAGGAATTAAGAAATACCACCTAACATAAAACAGAAATTAGAAATAGATAAAAATCCACAGGATGTGCCTCAGCAGAAATACTGTCAAACAGTGTGGTGGCCGGCATGTAAGGACCGCTGAAAACTTGGATACCAAAGGGCAAGTCAGAGTCAGCCAACCTGAATCCAGTACAAGACAGAAGATGAATTTTAGGGATCCAAAAGACAAGATAGACCATATAGAGTAGTTCCCAAGTTAACTTGATCCTGAGACAAATTACTTCCCAACTAAAAGTCCTCTGTTTACTTTGTAAGAGTAGGCCAACTTTGGAACTCAAGAAACATAGTAGAGGGACTGGAAATGGACATTAAGGAAACATTATATTATTGAGAATTATGGAACTTTTTACATAACATTAAGGTGGTCTCATATTTTGTGTACATTTCATAAGCAAACCGGAAGTCTTTTATAGCTTAAAGAAACAATTTGAAAATACCCATGACCAAGTCACATGATCCTATCTGGAAAATGTTCTTTATAGTCTGACTTTTATTTTGTTCTCTGTATATCCATCTCCTTTTAAGATAGGTCAGTATCCTGGTAATGTCCTAAATGATGAAATGGTTGCCTTTACCTATGAGCAATATTTATTGGGAAAAACAGCCTAGTTAGGTTGAGGGCCAGTGCAACCACATTATGACCTGGAAGACATGGGCAACCCAGAGGAGATACACTATGCACCCAAGGCATTAACCAAAGAATTGATACCTTAGGGCAGGACTAGACTAATGGAGATGAACAGACAGTATTCCGAAACATTGGTCTGTAACAACTCAGTGCTCTGCCACATCTCCTGTGTCATAAAAGATGGTAGCACAAAAGGTTCACTGGCTTGTTGTATCTAACAAGTACTAGCAGAGTCCCTGCACTGTCTCATCCTTGTTCAGATACCTACCTACACCCGTTAGTAGAGTATTTTCAGATTTTGATTCTCTCTAACAAGGCTAGGTCTTTGTTCATGTAAAAAAATTACAGTATGCATTGTAAATACATAGGAACTTTGACTCATTTTGTGGAATCAAGAATAGCTAAAAAAAAAAAAAACTAATTATGGGCCCTCCCTGGTGGCACAGCGGGTTAAAGCACAGCACTGAGAAGCTAAAGCCACTGCCACATGAGCTCAATTCCCACCTGCCCCGGGGGGGGAGACCACATGGCATGGCAGACCTCTCCTGACCCGCCCGCTGCTCCCCTCAGCAGTGTACTTCGTCGATCTGCCTGTTCTGCTCCCCACTCTGTCTGAATCCTCTCACTTCCTGCACCCCAGTTCTGTATGCATGAATAAATAAATCTTTAAAAAAAAAAAACTCTAATTATGCTTGTAGCACTGGTATTTAGAAAGACAGGCAAGGGTCCAATGTTGCACAGACAGGAAAGTGGAGGAAAGAAACAGTTTTGTCTTTAAGTCATTCTTGCCATTTACAGTTCTTAACAATCTGTTTTCTTTTATTATCTAAGTTCTTAATATTGCTTTTATGTCCCTAAATACAAATGTGATTTTATTTTCTCAAAACTACTCTTGATAATTTAAATAAAACTTTGATTGGCTTGGTTGTTTCAAAAGAATCACTGTATATTTTCTTTCCTAGATCATTGAGTACTTTAAATGGTGATTGATGTTGTAATACTGTACTTTATTTTTAACACAAAACTTGGCCAGACAGCAAAAATATTTGCCAGGAGAAACAATTTTGAAAAAGACAGATTGGCTTTTGTTGCAAGAAAGTACAGAGACTTGAATTGTAGAGACAACGTATTATTTTATTTCTAAGCATCTGTAGACTGTTGATTAGTTGGTACATAGTTTCAACATTTAAACAATATTGGGAAACTCACTTTAAAAAGTAGTATTTTATTCAAATTCTTGATTATGTTATTGCTACCAGAGATGAGATGACTCAGTCTAGTCAAACTTAATGAAAGGGAACAATAATGCCAGTGTTAAAGTAGTAGGTAGCCGTTTTTAAAGTAATTGTGCTGTGGGTATGCAACTGTGTTAGGAGTTCAGGGGAGTTAACAGGCCTTGTCTTAGAAGTGCATTATCAGGCTTTAAGAACTTATGAGAACCAGCTGCTCACCCTCATACTAGATGCTATATGAGATACTAGATAAGAGCCCTTTTTTTTTCCAAGGAGCTCATTAGAAAAGGAAATAATATGCTGCATACAGGCCACAGTTCTGTAGCTTAATACAGCGGCACACAGCGGCAATCACAAGCAGTGCGTGTGCAGTTCCCCATGGATCCCAGGGGCCTGCAAGGAGCTTGAGCCAAAAGCATGATTTCACTGTGAACATGTAGGAACCTGTCTTCCTCTCCCACCCTTTCTCCCTCTGCCCTCCTCCCCATTTCACCCGCCATGGGAAAGTAACAATAAAGGGAAACCCTAAGATCTCACAGATGCTATCAGACTTTAATAGTGTTGACTGCTAAAAGAATTACTAATCCTTTTAGAAATTCTTTCAACATTTTACCTGAATATAATTCAATATAGTTCTGAAAACCTATTTCTCATGCCATCCTGTGTTTTGATTGACTTCAAACTTAAGACATTAGTCTTCTGTGAAGCAGATAGGGCGTTATCTGCATTGATCAGAGTTCAGCATTTATAAGAAGCTGTCATTCATGGGAAAATACGCACCTGTGGGAACCTAGACTGCGGCTGAACTGTTAAAATTGAAATAGAAAACAAAATACTGTTTTAATAACTCGTTCAGGAGAGTGCAGAATTTCATGATAGGTAAAAGAAAATAAGTTCATAAAAAATACAAGTTTAGACTCTAGCACTAGGAATTTCTTTTGGTGTGTTTGCCAGTTTATAATAGTATCTTAAAGGAGCCCATAACTGATTTTTCAAAAATGAGTTTTTAAGGCTTTAAAAGTTCTTCTATGAATTGGGATTGGAAAATTTCCTTAGACTGTTTTTTAAAGAAAATCTAGAACATATAAAATGAGTCCCAGTCAACCTACTGTAATATGAAGCATAAAAACATTTTAAAGTTACAAATATAAAAGAAGTTTATATGTTTTTCATGGAACTGCTTTTATGGTGCTGGATGGTAAGAGTTTTTATTTTAAATAAAGACATTCCGTTTTCCAGGACATGATTTATACAAGAAAACATATAATGTCCTGTTGAACTCAGTCCAGATACATTCCCAGACGCTTTGTTACTCAAACCTTTTGAGGGATTTCTTTATAGATGTTTTTGGCAGAAGTGGTGATTTTAGAGGAAATGTATAAGAAATACCAGATGCAGTTTTCTGAATTGCCTTAAATGGTTAAAAAATTATTTATGATGTTATAAACATCTGGGTATACCAGACAGTGCCATAATTTAAGTGGGGGAAAAGTCGATCTATCATTCAGGTAAATAATTATGCCTTTTTCAACTTGTTCTGGTCTTCCTAGGTACGCTTCTCTTCCCAGAAAAAATTAATCATTTTTTCATTTATTTATCATGCATCACTGTATGCTGTTTCCCAGGTGTTAAAATAGGCACTGGAGATCATAGATAGTGGACCTAGGATCTTACTTTCAGAAGGTTTGCAGCCAGGCAGGAAGGGGGAAATGACATGGAGTCACATATACACAACCACTGTTTTGAAAGAAAAGTGCAGATTGTGCTTCTCTTTGGTTTTATGGAAAGGGAGCAAAGACTGGCGAGGGTATACTAAGCTCACTTGAATGATAAATAGGTACAACTAAGTAGCAGGGAGCTGAAAGAGCATTCTAGATAGAGGGCTGAATTCACGTATGGAAAATGGTCGAAGATCTGGTGGTAGTGACGAGGATGTTGGGGCTGGGGGAGGGTTGTGAAATGCTGAGAAGTTGGAGGTGGGAGTGGGTGGCTTCATGGAGAAATTAAGCTCTTAAGTAGGGATGCTAAGCACACATCATAAGCTGGCGCCTAAATGATAACATAAAAAAGCAAACAGAACTGAGACTGGTAACTGGGCGTTCCTTATAAAGAACAGCACGTTCTCAGCTCTGTCCAAGCACTGCCAAATCTTCATGCCTTTCAAGAGATTGGAAATTGGGACTTTATGAGGAATATGCTAGTTTTTTAATGACACCTAATTTAAGTATTTTATTTTATTTTTTGCAATAGAAGAACCAGGTACAGGTCAGAGGTGTGAAGGGTAAGAGAAGATTCACCATATACGGAGTGGGGAACAGAATAGGCGGATTCACTGAAATACACTGCTGAGGGGAGCAGTGGGCCAGGCAGGATAGGTCTGCTGCATCATATGATAGGGATCAAACAGGCTGTAGAGGTGAAGGAGGCCCCTAATTTAAGTTTTTCTGAAAGCTCTTTGTGGGTTGAGCAACACTTCATTAGGTCAGATGTAGTCTATGCTGATTTTCAACAGGGAGTTTTTAGAAATCAGTAGAGGTTCAGTCTGCAGCCTAGAAAGAAAGCCATTTGTCATTGGTATTTTTTCTTTAAAGATTTACTTATTTATGAATACAGAACTGGGGTACAGCCAGAGGTGCATGGGCGATAAGAGGGTTCACCAGAGACAGAGAGAGGGGAGCAGAACAGGCCGACTGAGGAGGCACACTGCTGAGGGGAGCAGTGGGGAGTCAGGAGAGGTCTGCCATGCCATGTGGGTCACTTCCGGGGTGAGGATCAAAACTCATGAGGAAGTGGCCTTACTGTCTTAGTGCTATGCTTTCAACCAACTGCGCCACCAGGGAGGCCCTGTCATTGGTTTTTTTACAGTGATATTCAGTGTCAATAATTATTGTCATTGACAAAATCACACCTTTTAGAATATGGTTGGTCTATTTACCTTTTAAAATAAAACATATAACTTGATTTATGATGTTCAGTCTTTTTAACAATTTTTCTTTAAATAATGGAAAAAATGCATTACAAATTATTAGAATTCATACAAGGCAATGAGGGAGGAAGAATAGGGAAAATTTACCTGACCTGATTACATTAAAATACTTACATGACATGTCTTTCAAATGCCACAGCCACTGTAGTTTAACTAGAAAAGTATCCAGCAGACCTCAGCCTAACTCAGCTTTATCACAAATTCTGATCTAGTAAAATTTAAGTTAATAAAGCTATACTCAAGTAATGTTCTCTTTTCCTGAAAGTTCATTGCTAGGAAATGGAATTTCACAAATTACTTTACCTATGAAATAAGAAAGCATTTACCATATATACTGTGGACCTTTAAATTCTAATATAGTTGAAAAGAATTGAGTTAAAAGGTAATGTTGTTAGGGGCCCCTCCCTGGTGGCACAATGGGTTAGAGGGCAGCACTGCAACCAGCCACAGCCACTTCAGTGCAAGTTCGATCCCTTGCCTCGGAGGTGACCCACATGGTGTGGCAGACCTCATAAAAGACCACTAATTTCTAGCTTGTTTTGATTACATTTAACAAAATAGCCTAAAATTACTTATGTTAGGTTTAATGTATAGATTTAAATTTACCTTTAAGGCAGCCAGTGCACATCATACAGTAATTCAACTTAATTGCTGATACAGCTATAAAATAAATCACCTAGAACATTTTTCTTTCCTTCTGTTAACTCCTTTGCCTTCTATTATAGAGATGGCAAGTAAGGGAAAACGTTGACCAATGTGGTATTTGATATTGGTTAGGACCAGGTTGAAAGTTGAAGTCTTAGTTACTTTAAGAAATCAGATGAATGAGCACTAGTGCTTCGTATAGGAGCACTTGACTAGATAGAACACCCATGTTTAATTGTTCGGCAGGTTCTCTCAAAAATCCTTTGAGATATGGGAAGTAAAGTCTCACTCTGGTGACAGGAGCATGATTCATATCCAGGTCTGTGGCTGGTCAGGTCTTCTGACCCTAAAGTCCTGCGCCAACCAATCTTATCTCATTCAGGTGACAATTCTACTTAGATGGCGTTTCAGTTGAGTTTCTTTCTAAGGGACCTGAATTATGAAATAGCCAAATCACTTTGTAAGAAAAGTAGATTAATTTTATAATGTTCTGTGAAGACATCTGTGTTACAGTGCAATGTTACTAATCACAAATGAAATGTAAAATTGTATGTGCTGACTTGGAATCAGTTACATTTCATATTCAATTTTTATTTTAAATCAGTGTTGAAGACTATGCCACCTTCTCTCTGGTCCTATAGACGGGGCTCTGATATGACAGGTTTTAGGATGTAATATATTTCTAGTAGCTCTTCCTCCAAACTAGGCTAGATCTCAGCTCCTTAATTACTCAACTTCAAATAAACCCAACTCCTCCACTCCCATCTATTGTCTTCAAATTCCAGAAGTATTTTGGCATGTTAGATTATTTCATAGAGGTATTATATTTAGCATAAAACTCATTTCTGAATAATGAATTTTCCTGCCCATGTACATACAGTTCTAATTTCAAATTGTGATTTGAGTTAATCTTGTTTCTATGGAAAAATACTTGTTATCTATGATGGGAGAAAATAAGGTGCCTAGAGAAAAAAGAAATCTGTAGGGAGCTTTGAACTCAGTATTTGACATTTCCCCTCTCCTGGTTAATATCCTTTTAAACCTCTCCCCCAGATTCTGAGCACCTTTTTCCCTCTGGACTCCATTATCACACTTAGACTTAAACTACCATTAAATTTGAACTAGCCCTCTGTACGCTTGCAGGGGTAGGTGGAGTTTGTCAGTTCCAATTAACTATATGTTCTGATAGTTTAGAAATTTTAACACAGTTATTTTAATCCTACCTTGCGAGATAGATTTTAATCAGTATCCCAATAATAATGAACTGTCTTAAAGAAAATATTTTGACTTAAACTTTTTTTAATTGTTATGCATACAAGAACTGGGTACAGACCAGAGGTATGGGGGAATGAGAGGATTCATCAGAGACAGAGTGGGGAGCAGAACAGGCAGATTTTTACTGAAATACACTGCTGAGGGCGCAGCAGATGAGACAGGAGAGGTCTGCCGCACCATGTGGCCACCTCCCTGGCCAGCTGGGAATAGAACTTGTGCTGCAGGGGCTGCTGACTGCCTCATAATTCGGTGCTTTACTTTATTTAGCCCATTGTACCACCAAGGAGGCCCCTTTTGACTTGAACTTTTTAAAGACAGACTTCTTGCTGAGTTTTTCGCATAGTGCTATTAAATTTTTCTGATTTATTTCATTAAAATCATTTTATCTGAGTGAATTCTATTTTGTGACTATTACCCTAAGAATTGTCATTCAGTATTGTCTTTTTTATTTAAGGGACAGGATAAGTGGCAATAGCTTGGTTAGATACCAGAGTAGTACTAACCAACAAAAATAAAGTCCAAGTCACCTGCACACTTTAAATTTCTTAGTAGCCATATTTAAATAAAATTAATTTTAATAATATACACAGAATTTTATTATTTCGACATGTAATCTAGGTCAAAAATCATTCATTGTAGAAGATGACAGATAAATGAAGGGCTATCTCAGAATAAGGGGAGGCTGGGTAGTGCAACCTGGAGCTGTTCTCCGTTTCCTTTTGGTAGTAATGGAGTGGGTGGAAGAAGAGGAAGAAAAGGCCTTGCTCCTCCTTTCTCCGACTTTTACTCACGAGTGAGTTGGTTAATTCAGAACATCAAAAGGAGATGGACTCACTTGCTATTCTTCTGAATAATTGAGAGTTCTATTTATATGCAGAATGTAGTACATTCTTGGGAAGGCCCAAGCAATACCCTGTGTCATGCTATATATATGCACATAAAGAATATAAAATGTGTCTTCCTGACTTCGACCTTTAATAAAAATAATCTTGTTTCTTCTCTTTCATTTAAAAAAAAATTTTTTTAATGTCATGTCCAAGCTTAAATTCCACTGGAAAGACAGGAAAGGAAACATTTATAGTAGATTTTCCAAACACAAACCTTGCTTTTATAATATGGTTATGGCAACCATTTCTGTTTTGGTAAAGTTAGCCTATTAGATGAATTGCACTTTGCAATTTAAATTTTTAAGATTTAGAACAACCACAAGCAATTGCAGTAGTTAAACGGGGCATTTTGTGTACACATTTAGTATTTTAAATTAGGATTCTAGACAACACACAAAGCAGAATGGAAACCAAACAGACAGACCTGGCATACTCTATATGGCTCACAGAAAACTTCTTTGAGGAAGTACCAAGGAGCTGAAATATGAAGAGTAAATGGGAATTGTTAATGGGCAGCTGTTAGGAGATGGAAACGAATTTTCCATACAGAAGAAAAAAACATTTGTAAGTGAAGTCTTGCATTGGGAATTGAGAGTCCAGGAATAAACCATTTATTTATGGTCAGTTGATTTTCAATAGGGACAGTTGTTCAGGAACAGTTTTTCATTATATGGTGCTGAAACTCACTGGGTATCCAGTGCATAAGAACAGAACTGGAACCCTTCCTCACCCCCCCCACAAAAGCTAAAATGGATCATAGTCCTAAATTGTAGAGTTAAAACTGTAAAACTTCTATGAGTAAGTCTTTGTGATGTTGAATTAAGCAGTGGTTCCTTAGACATGACACTGAGAGCGCCGGCAACAAGAGAAGAAATAAACTGGACTTTATCAAAATTCAGAAGTTTTGTGTTTCAGTGGCTACCATCAAAAAATAGAAAAAGGACAACCCACAGAATAGGAGAGAATATTTGCAAGTAATTTGGGAAGGGAATTATAGCCTGCTATTACTGGGAGAAGGCAGCATGAATAGGTTTGTGGAAAGAAGTTCGGTAGAGTACAGTTGGGGTGAGGGTTCCTTGATCTGAAAGCAGCTCCGTTGCACAGCATCTCCTCTCCATTTCCTTCAGAACAAAATATGTAGCCTCTCTTGCAGCTCAAACTTCAGTTTCTGAAGTAACAGGTGCGAAGTTCATGGATGTGCCTGAGAGTTCCACGAAATTTGTTGTGATTTTAGATTTTATAAAAACTTAAAATGTCTCAAATTCCAACTATTCGAATATTTCACAGATTTTGCTTCCTTTTAAAGGAGTTTTAAAATAAAGTAGTATAAACACAGTAATGTCTAAGTCATACTCTGTTGTGGTTGGTACTTTAGAGCCAGTGATCTGAATTGCATTTTGGAATTTAGTCACCCCAGAATACTTTGCCGTTTACTGCATCCTGAGCCATGGTCTTAATTGTGTTAGATACTCTTGTTAGTTCACAAAAATCAGAAACCAGCCAGGAAAATGGATAAAGGGAATGTAAATTGTCCTTTCTGTTTCTTTCCATTAAAGGGTGGGTCTGGAAGTATTTCATGCAAGGATGCAGTGGTGAAAATCTCTTTTTTGCTGTTTTCTCTGAAGAGCGTGAAATTTTGGGGGGCAGGGGAGAGGGGTTAAGTTTCTTGTTAAGGATTTGATTATTCTTTTGGGAGCAAAGCATGTGAATTAATTTCTGGCATATAGGTAATTTCTGTATCAGAATTTCTATTTCCCAGAATTAAAGGAGAGATGGGAGTAATTGAATATTCCTAATAAGCGCAAGTGCCTATTGCTAGACTTCATGGTAAAGGTAACATCAGTATGATATAGTAATTCACACTATTTTAATCAGTTAATGACTATCTTTATTCATGTTTTAAAACAGATGCACTTCGACAAGAAATGCTGGATGATGTACAAAAGAAATTGATGAATTTAGTAAACAGTACAGAAGGAAAAGTAGACAAGTATGTTCTGTCTTTTCACGTCTGTGTATTTTGTGGAGTTATTTTTATAGTAAAAACTACTTCTACCTGTAGATGTGTGTGTGTGTGTATACTTAAAAGAGTAAAGTAGCATTTTGTTCTGTCCATTAATGACTAATATTTGAGAACATTTAAAACAACAAGTAAACTTAATCTAAAAGAAGCTCAACTTCTTTACATTTCAGTGCTCAGTTACTAGTAAGATTCAAAATAAATGTCCCAAAATTACATCAAAATCTTACAGTTGCTGGTGTTAGTCTACATATAATTCAGTTTGGCTGCAAGAAAGAGCATTTGGTTTGCTTCACTAATCGGAGTATCTCTTAGTGGTGGGACGGTATTTCTTCTGTTGATTTTTAGCATAGTTATCTGGGATTGTATGAATGGAGTTGCACTGGAGTGGTACTCATCATGTTTATTCAAAAAAAGTGCATAAAGCCAATTACTACAGTAACAAGGAGCTAGAAGGCAAGGCAGCTCTGCCCACTGTTCTTGAGGCCAGCAGGTTAAGCCTGAGGAATTCTGCCAAGTTTCAGGAATAAATGCCCCTATAAGATAGAGTATGAATTTTCTTAAGTTGGGAATTCAAGAAAAGGACAAGACTATTAATCACTATTTCTGGCAGTGGTGATGGTGAATTTTCCTCCTGCCTTGTGATAATCTCTGGTTCTTCTTGGCACTCACGTGAGCCCCTCCTGACACTCTACCACCTTGGTGCAGTCCCACACTTAACGGAGCACGGGCCAGGGGCTGCAGAGGGAACTGGAGAGAAGAAACTGCAGAAGGGCCTGGTCACCAGATCGCCCTATGCTACCCTTTTCTTTACATGGTGTTGAGTTGTAGGTAGTTTAATGAAGGGTGGGTAGAATAGCAACTCTTTTCTTGGGCTTTTAAATAGATTTTTCCAGCTCAAATTCTTTATCTTAAAACACATGGAAGAGTCAGAACAGCCACAGTATGAAGTATCAGAAAACAAAACATTTACTCTTAGCATTCTTTTTAATTTTCTTTACTGTCCTTAAATGAACATAATTTGCTCACATATATTAGGTTGAAACTAGAGAGATAGATATGTAATAATATTTGAAAAGTTTAAACAAATTTTTATAAACATGAATGGGGAAGTATAAACATAACTATTAAACATAAGAACTGTCATCACTGTTTATGGTGGGAATGGAAAGATCTGGAGTGTCTCTTTAAGATGGACATCTACCCAGATAGGCAATGAGAATTACTCTTAATGAGCGATTATATTGACTGATAAATTTTTTGGTTGAAGAAAGTCAGTGATTAATAAGTAATATTTTTTAATGTGTATATTATGAGTTGTTTGAAATTGTCTTAATTAGACTTATCAATGATTTAATAAAGTTACTATAAAATAAATGTTTTTGATAATTAAGTATAACTGTATGTTCAGTGTTTATTGTTGAGCCCCTTAGTATTGAAATAATTTGAACTGTTTCCACTTTCAATTTCATAGGGTTTTAATGAGAAACCTCTTCATCGGACATTTCCATACACCAAAAAATCAGCGTCATGAAGTTTTACGACTAATGGGAAGCATCCTGGGTATCAAAAGGGAGGAAATGGAGCAGGTAACTGAGTGATGAAAGTCATTTGCAATATTGTTTATAAAAAAAAACAGTGGTCTCAGAGGACAGTGTTACTACTATTGTTTGTAACTTTGCCTGAGTATATAACTTTTTCATTGTGGAAATGGAATCTGTGAAGAGGTGAATTTTTTCAATTTGTATACTTTAAAAAGTATTTTGTAATCTGTAATCCCCCTCTCACTTGAGAATGCTGAAATTTGAGGTATGATACTGCCAGGCATGACATGTTGATTGTATTAGTAGGCCTCAGTCGGCAGGAAACATTTACTGGAAATTAGACTTGAAAAACATGGCTTGTTGCTACCTGAAACCATGTTATTTTTATCTTTTCTTATATTGATGATTTTGTTTTATAATAAACTTGCAGCTGTTTAATGAAGACCAGGGCATTGTTACCAGGTGGATGACCGGGTGGCTTGGAGGAGGATCCAAAAGTGTCCCCAACACACCTCTGAGACCAAGCCAGCAGTCTATGCTGAATAGTGTAAGAACCGTTTTATTTCTGAATATGAATGGTGAAATGATTGTACATCACATTTGTTTATAAGATTTATTTTATACAACCATTTTATTTTGGAGTGTGAAAACTAAGACCCAGAAGGGTGGTTAGCTTAAGAATAATAATCCAGTTTTAATAATTTTATTGTATGTAGTTTTTACTTTAACTTTTTATTACATAGTATTTCTGCTTTTCCAAGTATTAACTGTTCCTTTTGTTGTACTTGATCATGCTGCTGTAGAGAGTTATTTGTCTATCTTACTGTTACATATGAGAAAGGTGGAAGTTTATTTTACACATTTCTGTGTCTTCTCAGTCACTGAGCTTTGGGTACTCACTGAGCACCAGCTGGGCTCGGGACTGTTGCGCGCAGTAGGCACACTGCAGCAGACCAGCGGAGCGCTTCACCCACTGAGCTGACATTCCGGTGGGAGGAGGCAGTTCATTACTCGAAAACACAGTTCCTGATACATAGTAGGCTTAAAATGAATGCTGATTGAGTTGAGGAGCACTAAGCGCTAGCGTGTGGGGTTTACTTCTGTGTTTTTAAATAAAGATGAAACTGAGGATAGTTTATCCAGATCTGGTTAAAGATAAACCCTATTTTAAATTGGATAATTTCTTTTTTAAGATTTATTTTATTTATTGATGCATACAATAACAGGGGTGTAGGCCAGAGGTGCCGTGGGCAGGTGTGAAAGGTTCACCAGAGACAGAATGAAGAGCCGAACAGGCAGATCCATGGCTGGGGATTGAACTCCTGCCTCAGCAGCTGGCATTAGCTTAATAGCACTGTGACTTTAACCTCTGTGCTACCAGGGAGGCCCTAAATTGGATAAATTTTAAGTTAACTGTGTTTAACCTGATACTATTGGTGCATTTTTGTTATAGTCATTGTGTCTTAAGAAAAATAGGACTTTTGATTCTTATTTTTCTGTTGGTATAGTTTTTTGTGTCTATGTAAAGTGACGTCACTAAAGTGGTTTAAGGCTTACAGTCTTGTATGTCATTGATGGCAAGAAATCTAATCTTAGCAGGTGGCTGTAAGTGAGGTTAAGGTTTGTAATGAGTGTTGTCATTAACAATTTTTTTTTTCACATTTTTTTTTATTAAAAAGTTTATTTTTACATCATTTTGCACTTTTTTTTTTTTCATCTCAATTGTAATCCCCACGGGTTTCCCATCACCAAATCACCCCTGTGCCACCACCATAGTCCCGTGCATTTCCCTCCCT
>NW_004567114.1:8182707-8209909 GCF_000260355.1 Condylura cristata
ACATTTTTTCATATGCCTGTTGGCCATCTGCATTTCCTCTTTGGAGAAGTGTCTTTTTAGCTCTACCTCCCATTTTTTGATGGGGTTGTTTACTTCATTTTTGTTGAGTTTCATCAGTTCTCCGTATGTCATTAACAATTTTTGATTAAATTAACATTTTGTGGCTGATGCCCCTTGTAGCTGAAGCTCTGGTGCTTTAACTGATCATAAAAGTTATTTATAAGGAAGTAGTTTTTCATATTCAGTGAATAACTGGTAAAATTTCTAAGCTGTAAGAAATCTAGTTTTAATATGACCAATTATTTTTCCTTATTTAGTCCTTTTCAGAACTTTTTGTTAAATTTCTGGAAACAGAATCTCATCCATCTATTCCACCACCAAAGCTCTCTGTTCATGATCTGAAACCTCTAGATTCACCGGGAAGGAGAAAACTAGATACAAGTATACCAGAGAGTTTTAAAGGTAAAATCAGAAATTTTTTCCTGCAATTTAAAATGGAGTGTTTAATTTATGATTATTTTACAATGTTATTAACTTGGTTTTTAGTGTTATTGAAAATAGCTAATGATTTGTTACAAAATTCTGATAAAGCATTGACTTTTTACTTCCTATATATTTTTTTTTTTTAGCAACCTGATACTTAATTGGTTTAGATTAAATAGCATGAAATACTTTCCCTTTATATATCAGAAGAATTCCTTTCTTCACCAGTCACTTTTGAATTATTCTTGGGGAAAGGGTGATGACCTGATGAGCCTTTGGCCACTACTTTCCTTTCTCACCGGTGGTGCTTATCAGAGTTGGTTTAGTGAACTGCCTCGGTAGTCCAAGAATGTTGTAAGGCATTTTCGCTTCTGTTGAAAGCCTGCCAGTAAGTAAGTGCTTTAGTGGTTCTATGATGTGTGGACATGGTTTTCTAACTCACGAGGGTTTTTTTCTTTTAAGATTTATTTATGCATAGAAGAACTGGGGTGTAGGCTAGAAGTGTAAGGGTTCACTAGAGACAAAGTGGACAAAGTGGGGAGCAGAACAGGCAGATTCCCTAAAATCTACTCTAAAGGGAGCAGCCCACAAGACAGCAGCTGCGCCATGTGTGGAACCCAGCTCAGGCCATAGCAGCAGTCACAGTGCTGAGACTTGACCCTTAGGCTACCGGGGAGACCCCTTTCACTAAACTTTTTTTTTTTTAATAACAGTTATTTTTACATCATTTTGTGCCTTTTTCCATCTCAGTTGTAATACCCATGGGCTTCCCACCACCAGATCATCCCTGTGCCACCACCATAGTCCAGTGCACTACCCCACCTGACCCCCCATTTTTGATCCCATTCTCCACTCCACCCCCCGTAAAATGTCTCTGGTATATAGTTGTTCATTATTATTATTATTTTCTCCCTGGTCCTTTATACTCCTGGTATGATTCCCTTTCACTAAACTTTTATAGAAGATAGTAAAGTTTATTTATTGTTTAGATAACAGGTTTGATGTTAAGTTTATTGAAAGTTTTAGCTTCACCTAATAGACTATACTACAAACACTTCTTTCTTGTTACTTTAGTTTGTAGAATCTTGAGATCTACATCAAGATTTGCTAAGGCAACATTGACCACCCCCCCTCTTACTCTCCCCTCCTTATTCCCCCTCCCCCCTCCCCTCTCTCCAGGGATGACAACCCCCCCCCCCCCAATCCACTGCACTGCTACCTTTTGTTGCATTGATCAGAGAGGAAGGCCAGTGATGGTCTGATTTGGCAGGTATTTGCCTGAAAATAGCAGGCTTGCTCTTTAATCCTGGATTTGAAGATGAGAGTCAGAGCTTATTAAGTACTACTAGAAGCTTTTTCAGAGTTTGGAAAATTGTCACTCACAGCAAAGTACAGCTTGGGGGCCCGAGGGTGTTCCAGGATAAGTGCAATCTATGGATTTACCTCAGCGCCTGCTTTGTTGTAGAGGCCTCTTTTGTTTGAGTTTCCCATAGCTGAAGTGGGTGCCTTGGTAGGGTTCCTTGTGTATTAACAATGAAGTTGTTAGTGGTCTTGGGTAATAAAGCAGAGTTCTATTCAGTAAGACATTAGGGCGTAAGCTAAATGCCTATTCCAATAAAAACATTGTTTAACCTAACTTTACAGAGAAACAATTGAGCATTGTTTGCAAAATTTGAATGTCTCAAAGATGATTAGATATGCAATGCATTTATGTTTCTTATTTTGGTAAACCAGTGTTACACTGATTGTTACTGTAATATAGGGGCCTGGTTTTTTTTCCCAATGGCTGTCATAGTTATTTGGAGAAAACAGTTTCTCACATCCTTCTTTCAGACAAATAGTTATGTTTATCATGTAACATGAAAAGTACCTTTTTAAGTTACTATAATAAGTGAAGTTTTCAATTTTATATAACTGGTATCTAAGCCTAAAACAGCAGTTATTAATATATTTGATAAAGTATATCTATACAAATACCTTCCTTTCTTACTGCTTTGTCCTCTTTCTCTTCTCATAAACCCTGCCTGTCAGATCCACAGTAGAGCAGCTTGTGAACTGAAGATTTATTTATTTGGGGCCAAATCTGGGAACCTAAAGCACATATACAGTGTTTTTGTTTTTTTTTTTAACTGAAAATGTTTCGAATTACTGGGAGTGAACTTTGATCAGATTTCAGCAATATGTATTAGCATTTATTTGTATTTAGTGACCAGTGTCTACTTGTGCCTTTGTTTTGAATGACTGACAGCACTCCAGGTATGCACCCGATCCCATGGTGTGATGACCAGCAAGGCAGGCTTTCACATTTGCCAGTGGTAGTTAATTGATTATTCGTGAATATTATACTGTTATTTATATGCAAAGCGTGTTTCTATCTGACTTCTTTGTGAAGGTTAGTAGACTAAATGATTCATATTTTATCATTTAGATACAACAGAATCCAGGACTGGTAGAAGGACAGATGTGAGCCCATTCCTGGCTCCCCGTTCTGCAGCTGTGCCTCTTATTCACCCCGCTGGACATGGACCTGGTGGGCCTGGTCATCTTCTTTTGAAACCCATCTCAGATGTGTTGCCCACGTTTACACCCTTGCCAGTGTCACCTGACAACAGTGCTGGTGTGGTGTTGAAAGACCTTTTAAAGCAATAGGTGATTCTGAAGCCAGAGATGACATACAGAGCACTTTATGGAAACCCACAAACACTATGTGTATAAACTTTATCACAAAGTGGCCTTTTGGGAAGAGTCATGTTTGTCGCATTGTATATTCTCTAATATAAAGTATTCTTAGGACTTGTAAAAATTGCAGGTATCATGGGAGGAAGCAGTTGCTATAGTACCTGCTTCCATCCCCCTCCCCCTTGGATTTGATCTAATTTAAGCTAGAGAAGCATTTGGTCATCTATCTTAATTTACAAAATAAGTAAAATAAAAGCAAAATACAGTAACAATATATTAGCTCTTTAGTTCCTTCTCTGATTTTCAAGCTCACTTAAGCTAGAAACATGGTTTGGTTTAAAGAGAATAGAGATTTACAGAAAAGAAAATAATTGTAGTGGCTTCTGTGCATACTGAAGAAAATTGACTTGAAGCAGGAATTGGTCACCTGTGGAGGCCTCGGTGGAGGTTGCAGGAGCGGGAGACCCGGCGTGGGCTGGTGTGTGTCTGTTTCTGTGCACTGTGATCACATGAGCAGGCTCGTGCGTCCACCATAGTCCAGATGCCAAGCGGCGTCCTCACACGGCGTCCCCCGTGACACCCTTCTGTAATCACGGCAGCTCTCCGGCCACCTGCAGGAGCCACCTGCCCCTTCACAGCTGCCGATCAGTAACTCCCCTCCATCTTTATGATGTTGACATTTCAGGAGTGCTGTGTGTGGACGCATGCAGCATACAGCACATTCTGTGTTGAGACGGCCTCGGTTCCACTCACCACACTTCCCCACGTTGCAGCACGTCTGGGTAATTTGTCGCAGTTTTGTTGAATTTGTAGTGCAGGTGTGCTTTTGTTTTAAGAGCTGAGGTGTATTTTCTAAAGATATTTTTAAACAAAGTTTCCTTACATTTGCACAAGTTTTATGTACAGGAAAGTGTTAAATCAACCATACAGCTGCGTTTTTATGACTAAGTAGCAATACCACTAAGCACGACTCCGCCTGCCTCTGTCTGAGCTGTGAGAGTTCCATTAACCCAGGAGCATCATTCTCGTCGTGGTCACTGGAGCCGTGAAGTCACTTCAGCAGCACCAGCACCAGGCATTTGATACTAAGGACAGCACTTTAGTTTTTTATCAACCTGTCATAAAAAATTAACTTGTAATTTAATTATATTGGGATGCTCATGATTGATTCGTTGTTGAAGATACACATTTAAAGACAGTTCTTAAAATTTTGTGAATTTCAGTATGCCTTTATTAAAATAGAAACATCTTTATAACAGAGAAAGGTGAAAATGACACTAATCCAAATGTGTAAATAGGCCTGGCTCTGCCAAGGGTAAATTTGGTTCTCTGTGAATTTTGCTGTGAGTGACTGTGGATTTTCTACTGTATTTAGAAAATTGGATGTCTTGATGTGTTGGTGGATAAAACTTGTTTTTCTGAAGAATTTTGGAACTGAGACATTGCTGCCTCAAAACATCACCTCCCCTTGGTTAATTTATTTATGTTGCCACTCTGTATTTAATACCTTTTAGAGGAAGTTGTACAAGTTCTATATTAGAACTGCCAACCTGCCTCTTGTCTACATTTTGTCCTTATTATTTCTCTATGAAATCATTACTTAGAGATTTTTATATGATCCTTTCAAAGATACTTTCATTGATCAGCCTAAATTATTTGCTGCTTGCCGTTGAAGTTACATTTCGGTGTGGGAGCATCTGAAAAAGAAGTTCCTAAGCTTAAAAATAAGAGACGCATGATCCTTCATTTTGAAGAAGCAAAACATGCCAAAAAATTTTTCTCTTACAATTTTGCGAAAGGAAATGCATGGTGGGCATGTAACTTTCATATCATCATATTTTAATTACTTTTTATGACATCTTGAGTTTTTCTTTTCCTGCTCAGAACAGTCTGTCCCTCCTCCTCCTCCTGTAGATTAATGGAAGTGTGAAAGCTGTTATGGGTGTATTGTGAATCCAAACAGCATGTGACCTTCCGGGCTGCTGTTTAAATGAGTACGTGCCCTGGCCCCAAGCCTCACGTCTCAGTTTTACCGCCATCGAGATAGAGCCGACTAGTTTGCATACTAGTGTTGGTTGATCTAAAAAACAAACATCTGCGTTTTTGAGACTTAAGTTGTATCAGGTGAACCATCTGCTCAAGGGATTTTCTTGGTGACGGTTCCCAGCGGAAGCATATCTGACACAGTAACGTTAGCAGGGGGACATCACCAACAGAATTTACTGCAGTATTTACTACGGTCATTCTGCTGTTTACTGCTCAATAAACTTACTAGAATCTGGCTGAATTCTGCCTTAGTGCCACAGCCTTTCACGACATTCCTAATGGTTCTCAGCCACTCTATGTGATAGAAAATCCAGCCATTGAATTTGATGTTGGTGTAGTATCTTATCATGTGGTTGTGTTTTTGTCCCTGTCATTGGTTTAAAAGGGGGGGGGGGAGATAAAAGCAAAATTTAAGCAACAATATACGTGGGGAAAGCATGACTTTAATAAACCAAATAACTAAAATAGTAAACATTCCCCCAAATAATAACTTCAGTTTATTTTTCAACCTTTTAATGGTTAATTGAAGGGAGGGGAAGACTCAGTGCTTATCCAGTCAGTAGGTAGGAAATCAGGTTTGTCTTCAGAATGGAAGTGGTGAAAATTACTGAGAAAGTGATTATTGCCCATCAAGCTCAGAGCATTGACTTTTAAAGCTAATATTTTTCATATCAAAGTATTTAAAATAACAACAAAAATTCATCTTGTACATTCATTTTGTAAATATTAATAATTTTGTAAATATTAAGTGATATTCCTATGGAAAAAATAATGCACTTTTAATTCTAAGTTCTGACATTGGTGATTATTTGCCAGTTTTTACTTTTCAACTTACTGAGGATTCTTTACTTAAAATTGACAAATTGAATCTATGTGTGGGAAATTTACAAACCAAACTTAATAATGGGCTGTCTTTTATAGAGCTGAAGTCAACGCATTTCTGTATTTCTCAGGAGCGCCGCAAGGAATAGGAAAAAAAAAACCTTCCAAATAAAAATGATATATGTAAGTTGGCAGTGTTTCATCCACAATAAAAATTTTTTTTTTTTTAGCAAACAGCTGCTGACTTTTTCTTTAGAAGGGAGAGAAATGACTTACACATGTTGTTTATAGCAGCAGTTGATGAACTACTGAAGCTAATATGTTTAAGTGTTCACCGGATGTCTGCTGTTAGGAGACCATTTGAGTTTTGGAAATGTTAAGAATGGACAACTGAGTAGATGCTCAAGATTGTGTATGAACTGGGGTCTGAGAGATGTTCGCCAACCTTTGGTGGTGGTTTTTTCTTCTTCAGAGGTGGTATTACACATTGCTGGTGTCTTAACCTTTCTGCAAGATAATCAGTTATGTCTTCATTTTTTTCTTAGCTGTGGTGTGGTACTTGTATGCTTTGAACTGTTCATATGATGGCAGTATTGAAAAGAACCTGGGCCATAAAGCTGAAAGATGGATTGGAATGCTGATGTTGACCATTCCTGTGACTTTTAACAAAATACTTTGACATGGAACTTTTTTCTCATCGCTGAAATGATACCCATCCAGTAAACGTAAGGGGTACTACAGGTCAAATGACTCATCCATTCATAACAGTAAATGAATGTACTGTTTGTGGAAATGTGAAGTCTGTAGTTGTACACTGCTGAGTTGTCATTATTAATCTACCGAAAGTGGCTGAGAATATGAAGAGAGGACGATGTTACTGAAGCCAAGAGTTGTTTCAGGAAGGTAAGGAGAGGTCAGAGCATGGCGCGAGTTTACTGTGCTCATGAGACATTTTAAGAATAGTCCTCCGGATTTGGGGGGTAGGAGGTTGTTGGCTCTGACTTGGAGAGTTGGTAGGACGTGAGAGGAAAGCCCTGTTAAATGCCTCGAGGAGGTAGTGAGTAGGTAGAGGACGAGTTTGTAGGCAACTCTTGTGAGAAGAAATGGGAAGGGAAGGCATTAGTAGAGGCCAGTGGGGTGGAGGGAGGGTTGTTTTAAGCTGGGAGACTTGCGCTTGTGTAAATGCCTTCCGAGTATAACACAGTCTGGATGGAGATGTGAGGAGGATGGAGAGAGGAATTCCCGAGAAGGGTCTCGAGAAGGGTCTCGGAGGGCTTGACCTTCGACGGGAGGAGCTCCTTTGTTGGGATGGGCCTAATGGGAGAAGGCTTGGAAGATGGCAGAGGGCAGGTCGACTTGGGCTGAGGGTGAGGTGGGTGTCCCGCTTGTTGGTGTCCTGCTTGTTCTGCTAAAAAACGAGGTGGGCTGAGGGATCAGAACTGAGAAATGCTTGGTTGGGTGGGAGGGGCAGATGCTCGTCCATCACTGGGAAGTGGGAGAAGCGCTGACGGGCGCTTGCCCAGTGCCGGCGGCCTGATTGGGCCTGGCGGGCAGCTGCGCTGGGCCTGGCGGCGCCGCACAGGTACAGGGCGCGGCACTTGCACGCCGAGGTGGACGCTCGCGAACTGGCGGGCGTCGAGCAGCTCTCGCGCTAACCTATTGGAACTTAAAACATTTTTTTGTTTTATATGTATTTTATTTTCCCTTTTTGTGCACTGCGTAGTTTCTCTTCTCAGGTGTAGTCCCTGCAAAATTCCCACCACCAGTTCACCCGCATGCCACCACATAGTCCCCGGTGTACGAACCCCGCCCGTTCCCCTGCAGTGCCTCTGATTGATAGTTGCCTGTTAATTTTGTTTTTTGATTTATTATATTTTTCCCCTGGTCCCTTATTTGGCTCTCCCACATTCCTTCTTTGAGTGAAACCATCCAGTATTTTTCTTTTTCCTTCTGGTTTATTTCACTGAGCATAATCCCTTCCAGCTCCATCCATGTTGCGTTATTAACCTGAACTTTGTTTTCCTGTTCTTGGCACTTCAGTCATGTAAATAGATGCTGTTTTTTACGAAATGATTCAGCTAACTTCCCTTTTTCTCTCAAGTTTTTTTTTTTTTTTTAAGATTTATTTATTTTTTCATAAGAAGTGGGGTACAGGCCAGAGATGCGGAGGGTGAGAGGATTCACCAGGGACGGAGTGGGGAGCAGAACAGGCAGATCGACGAAGTACACTGCTGAGGGGAGCAGGTGGGTGGGTCAGGAGAGGTCTGCCACGCCATGTGGATCTCCTCCAGGGCAGGCGGGAATCGAACTCATGCAGTAGTGGCTTTAGATTCTCAGTGCTGTGCTTTAAACCCGCTGACCACCAGGAAGGGCCTCAAGTTTGTTTTTGTTTTTTTTAATAATATAACAGTTTATTTTTACATCATTTTGTACATTTTTTAAAAGTATTTATTTTAAAGGTTTATTTATTCATATGGAACTGGGGTACAGGCCAGAGATGTGGAAGGTAAGAGGATTCCACAGAGACAGAGAGGGGAGCAGAACAGGCAGATCGATGAAGTACACTGCTGAGGGGAGCAGCAGGTGGGTCAGGAGAGGTCTGCCACGCCATGTGGATCTCCTCCAGGGCAGGCGGGAATCGAACTCATGCAGTAGTGGCTTTAGCTTTTTAGTGCTGTGCTTTAACCCACTGCGCCATCAGGGAGGGCCCTGCACATTTTTTTTTTTAATCTCAATTGTAATCCCCGTGTAACTCCCTTTTAAGATTCTATATAGAAGAATTGGGGTATAGGCCAGAGGTCGGGGAAAGGGGAGGTGCTGGTGAAAGGATTTACCAGAGACAAAGTGAGGAGCAGATCTACTGATATACACTGCTGAGGGGAGCGGCAGGGAGATGGGAGAGGTCTGTGCCATGTAGTTGAACTCTGGCCACACGGTGATAGCACTGAGACTTAACCTTCAGCCACCAGGGAGACCCCTGACCTGAGGGTTTTATTGCTTTTGTCATAGTTTAATACATCCAGTAAATAATCTGTTATAATTGCAACAATATTTGTCTTGGAGATAAAGAAAAATTAGTATTAATAAATGATCACATGAGGCAAATATTTGAACCCTAAGTTGGTTTTCTGCCTGGCTGTTACTATGCTGTTACCAGTTTTTTAGCCCTTCTGGGGTTGAGGAGTTAATGATTTACACTACAATGACAATTTATCTGTGATGGCTTTCAGCTGTGATTTTTTTTTTTTTTAAACAAGCACACTTTCCTTCTTAGCTCTAATTATCTTTGGTGAACTCATTGTTCCTGACGCTCAAAAATTAAATGTTAATGACTGAAAATATTTGTGAACTTTAGGAGTTTGGTAAACGTGTTTCCTTGATAGTCTGGGATTCTGTTAAAAACACAAGCTACATTATTCTGTCCGGGGAAAAGCAGAGGCGTTTATCTGTAGCAGGACAATTTGAGAAGTTCCCTCTGACAATGGTGGGTCATCTCAAGCCTGGGAGCCATGTGTATGTGAAATGTGTGTATGTTCTCAAGTGCACACATCTCCATGGAACAAAGCCCATCCCAGATGGCATAGGAAAGCACAGTTTCTTTCAAAGAAAAAACTGTCAGAATAATGTTAGTTTATCCAGGTCTCCCGTGCAGCTCCATGGAATTAGGAGCATTTAGGGACCCCAGCATCAGCTGTGAGTGATGCTGTAAAGGTTGTTTCACTCACCCTGAGGGAAAGGGAAGGTGGAGAGAAAAGTTACAAGTCTGGACCACTGAGGTGATTTTTTATTTTTGAAAATATATGGAATATATCATCTTCAAACATTTCTTGAATCATTTCAAAGTCATCTCCCAAAAACATCTGTGTCAACTTGCTACCCGGTAGGTATATGAAATGAGCCTGCCTTAGGACTGCACTTGCTGATGTGCTCTTCTGTTGAAAAATATTGATGATAAAAATCGTCTCTCTACAAAGTTGGTACTTGAGAAGTTCACCATTTTTTATGAGTCTTTTCACTTATTTTTTTCAAACATCAACTTACTTAGTGAAAGAAGTTTTCCTTCTGCTGTCATCCTTTAATTTGTATGTGTGTCAGAGATTTATTAATCAACAATAGCGATGCGGTGGAGAGGTCAGCCAGTCCTCCCTGCAAAAAGAAAGTATAAACTAAAATTATTCAACCATTTGGGAACTCTGATTATTACCAAAAGCAAACGCATTCAAATTTGTTGATCTTTGAAAAACTTCCAGAACTTCAGGTAAGAACTGTTGGCATTGGCATCTGTAAACTTGCTGCCTGGAGCCACCCGCCCCCCCAACCCCCAAAACCCACCTGTTTTTTCCAGTACCAAGTTACATGCAAACCCTCAACCATGCCTGAGGGGCAGACTCAGTGGCAGGGGAGCAACCCATAGCTTCTCTTTCAGTTAAACATAGTGAACTTGAAGAAAACTCAGCTTGGACCTATACAAAAGAAATTATAAAGCATTGCTAAAAGAAATAGAAGTCACACAGAAATGGAAAGGCATCCCCTGCTCACGGAGTGGAAGAATTAACATCAAAATGGCCATCCTACCAAAAGCAGTTTACAGATTCAATGCTATTCCAATAAAAATTTCAATGACATTCTTCAAAGAAATACAACAAATATTGATGAAATTCATATGGGGCCACAAAAACCCTCGAATAGCCAAAGGAGAATGAAGGTATCACACTTCCAAGGTTCAAACTATACTACAAAGCCATAATAATTGACACTGTATAATAACAAAAAACAGACACACAAGCCAATGGAATGGAATAGAAAACCCAGAAATAAACCCACATATTAATGGACAACTAATCTTTGACAAAAGAGCAAGGAATATGCAATGGAACAAGAACAGTTTGTTCAGTAAATGGTGCTGAGGAAACTGGACTGCTACATGCAAAAGAATGAAGCTGTACTAACTACCTCATATACCATGTGCAAAAAACAAAATGGATAAGAGGGTTGGACATAAGACCTGAAACAAATATGTAGAAGAAAATATAGGCAAAAGAAATACATGACATCGCTAACATCTTTAAAGACACATTTCCCAAGGCAAAGAAAGTGAAGGAAAAGATGAACAGCTGCGATTACATCAAACTAAAAAGCTTCTGGACAGCAAAAGAAACATTAACCCAGCTTTAGCAGTCATCTTGTCAGTTCAGGACCATCAACTCTTGCCTCATTTTGTACCCACACCTACTTCTGCTTTTATGGGGAAAACATTTTCTCTTAGCACCTCCTAAAAGCGTCCCAGGGAACACTCTTGTTCATTTTGTAGGGCAAATGACGTGTGCCTTTCCTGTTCCCAAGTCTCCAGAATGTGGCTGATGTCTGTCATCCCATCTGGAGACATAGAGAAACTTCCGTGGTCTTTGGCCAGTGAGAGCGCAGGAGGAGTGAACTGTCCTGGACGCCCTGAGCTGCTGTCTGTGGCAGCCACCTGGGCCCAGGGTATCTCTACTGCTTGTCGTGATGTGTCACCACCACTCCCCGCCCCATGGTGCAAGGGCATCTGTACCTCTCACGTACAAAGCAGGGACCCCATGAAGCTGAGTTCTCAATCTTTTCTACTTCCTTCTGGTCTGCAGGGAAATAGAGCCCAAAATTTCTTTGATTTTCTGTAGCTTAACTGGGGTTCCTGTCATGACACAGTCTCAACTCTCAGGTTTGAGGTCTGAGGTGGGGGTGCTGAGTTCCTTCTTGGAGAGCCAGGCAATTTCTTAGTCATTTTATTCCCTGATCCATCGTACCTCCTGACTCCTGTCCCCAGTTAGTTTTCCTAGGCATAGAAACATCGTGAAACTCCCCTAACCCTGTGACCTTCTAACACCCTTTCTGCTCTAGGACAATAAGCTGAAACCTTACTCTGCTTAACAAAGGGAGCGTTGAAGATCTGGCACAGAAGCTGCAACTCTCTCTGGCCCTTTGGGCTTGCGCCATTGCTGTTGGAGGATTGCCCCATTGCTGATGGAGGATTGCCCACGTGGGTTCCACAGGCCAGCTTTTCTTGACATCCTAACCAATGGACTGAAAGTCCAATTTGAAATTAAATCTCAGTCATTCATTTGCTTGGTGATTCTTATCCCAAGGAAATCAAGATACCTTTTGTAAGGTCGTGGTGGCCCAGCATGGCTGGGGCCGGAACCTTGAATTTGGGGCAGTTACTATCTGCATTCCGGGAGCCTTCTAAATTCTGGGACCCACCTGCATTCCGGGAATCAACTCTGCCCAGCTGGCATACTGATAAGCTTCACTGAGTAGTCGTCTTTAAAAAAAAGCAAAGCAACTTCCATGCCCCATAGAAGCTTACTTGTGTTCTCCATGGAAATCCTGGGCCAATTTCTCTGACCACCATGGGGGTAGGTGAACCTCACCCTCCCGAGAGCACAATAAATTTCCTGCCTGTTAACTGCCCCAAACCTTTTGCCTTTATGACAATTCAGAATAGAATGTTCTTTAGAGAAATCGCCGGTGGTTTAGTTTAGGGTGAGATCCATAGATGAGGCTGGCAGCGGAGTCACCAGAGCCTCTGGCCACAGGTGTCCTAAGGGAAAGAATGGGTCAAAGGGGGAGGGAGATACAGGGAAAAGGAGATAACAGAGTAAGGACACATTCACTATTGCCAGACCTCACAAAATTAACACGCATTCCTGATGATTCTCCAACACCCAGAACATACTCAGTCTCCCTGTTCAAATCAGAGGTCAAGTCTTCCGTCTTTGGACCAGTTCAAATCAGGATGCGAACACCATGCAAACATGGCGGGATGGTGATGCTTCAGGGGCAGGAGCTGGCTTCTGTGGTCATGTCCACTCACTGCCCTCTGCCGCCTCCACCTTCTCAGCCTCCTTTGCTGTCTGGCCTCCCATTGAAAGGAAGCACTTATGGGCGGTTTGAGGGGTGGCAGGAGGCTGTGGCCGGGCTATTTTCCCCTCATCTCTGCCCATGGCAGTGCCTTTGTTACATTGGTGATGCCAGCTCCCTCCAGTCAGCCTCACTGGGACTCCAGTTCTTAGAGGTTGGCCCCGGCTCCTGGGTCCTGGCAGGACCATCTTGTCCCTTGTTCTCTCAAGCATGAGGGGGTCCCTTACTGATGTCATCTCTGGGTGGCCTCCTCATTCCTTTTGTCTCTTCAGCATGTTGGGCACCCATCCCTTGTACCCAATTCTTCTGTTGAACTGCCTGCCGTGGGCGGAACATGATTAAGGAAGACAAAACATTGTCTTACATTCTTTTTTCTTTTGTAAATGTTATAACATTGATTCTTCTCATGAGTTTATTATTTTTTCTTACATTTGTTGGCAAACTGGCCATCTAAAGTCATGGCGATGGCCACCAATTACATGTGGCTATTTAGGTTTAAATAACAATTTAAATAACAATTAAGTAAAAATGCATCTCAATAGTACAGATCATAGTTCAAGGAGCTGGACACCACCTGGAAGTTGCTCCCATGTTGACAACACCGACATCAAGAATAGTCTCATCATGGCAGGAAGTTCCATTGGACTTCACTGGTCTCAAGGTCTGATGAGATTCAGTTTCAATACTTTAGCAAGAGTACTTGGAAGGGAAGACTTGGGCAAATGTCTCATGTCCATGTCCTTGTGTTTAAAAGAGCTGAAAATTAATTTTCTCTTCATAACCATCTGGTGTATCTGTTACAGTGTAGTAGACTCCTTGTCCATCTCCACCTTCACTGGATCAAAATCTGAGGCTAGATCCCGTTGCTTCTTAAGTAATTCTGTTGCACGATGACTTCTGAAAGCATTAAAATACAAGACATGGAGGTGACTTGTAGACATTTGTTTTTTAAAGATTATTTATTCATACAGAACTGGGGTACAGGCCAGAGATGTAGAGGGTGAGAGGATTCACCAGAGACAGAGTGGGGAGCAGAACAGGCAGATCGATGAAGTACACTGCTGAGGGGAGCAGCGGGCCGGTCAGGAGAGGTCTCCTGTGCCATGTGGGTCACCTCCTGGGCGGGGATGGAACTCATGCTGAAGTGACTTTAGCTTCTTAGTGCTGTGCTTTAACCCACTGCGCCACCAGGGAGGGCCCTGACATTTGTATTTGGAAATAGAACTAGGGAGGGAGGGGAGCCCTGTGTAGTAAACTGACTTAGGTAGCCAAAGTTTGGGAGAAGAATAAGCCTGTATCCAGAGAACAGTTGATACATTTAGAACAAAGTTTACTGTTTATGTCTAACTGTTCTAAAATTTGCTCGCATGCAAGTCTGTGATGATTTTCACCCGCCCACATGCAAGCTTGAGATTCTGCCTCTGCTACATTTGATATTAAATCCTTTCTTTTGTTCAATATGATGGTGTGGTATATGAGAGTTGTATATATTTTCATTCTTGTGCAGCAAAATTAAAAGTTCACAATTGGAGGTTGATTTTGTTCATCTGGTAAATTCAAGAATATGGGAGCCACCAAAATTATATGTGAGTTGTAGTTAAGAATGAGGTCATTAGGGGCCTCCCTGGTGACCCAAGGGGTTAAAGTACAGCACTGTGAAGCTATCTACAGCCACTGCAGCATGAGTTCGATCCCCTACCAAGGAGGTGACCCATATGGCACAGCAGACCTCTCCTGTTTCACCCATTGCTTCCCTCAGCAGTGTATTTCAGTCATTCTGGCTGTTCTGTTCCCCACTCTGGTGAATCCTCTCACCATCTGTACCCCAGTATTTGTATGCATAAGTAAATAAATCTTTAAAAAAAGTGAGGTCATGACATAGCATATTATTTTAAGTTCATGTTAAGTATATTAAAGTTTGCCTCAAATATTAATCTGTATTAAGTCTTAACAAACAGACAAAAACCAGAGCAGCACAGAGAAGGATGTCATTTGCTCTTTTCTTTGAGTGCAGCCTGAAGCTCCAGGCAGTCTGTTGCTGAGAGTAAAGCTCCCATATTTTATACGTGGTTATATACTGAAATCACAGTCAGTTCAAACAATGTATAAGAAAAGCCCAGGTGTTTTCATAATTCACTGAATTTCCTGAGAATTCCAAGTATGTGCAGAAAATCCTGACATCCCCAAAGTTGGCTGCATTAAATACAGTCAGAAATCACATGTAAAGGAGAAAAAATTCTGGAGAACTTAGAAAACCTGGGTTCTAATCCCTGTTTTCTTCTCATTTCTTTGAGGAAATCAATTTTGGGGGGCCTTGGTTTTCACATTTATACAGTTCAGGACTCAGTCACCAACTCCTGGCAATGTCTTTTTATTTATTTATTTTAAAGATGTATTTATTTATGCATACAAGAACTGGGGTACAGGCCAGAGGTGTGGGGTGAGAGGCTTCACCAGAGTCAGAGTGGGGAGCAGAACAGGAGGACTGACCGAAATACACTGCTGAGGGGAGCAGCGGGCTGTCAGGAGAGGTCTGCTGAGCCCTGTGGGTCAGGGGTGAGGAGCTTCAAAGTGCTGCGCTTTAACCCCTTGCGCCACCAGGGAGGCCAGGCAATGTCCTTTTACAATATTCCCAAGACCCTGATGGCCCTCCCTTAGCCTGTGCACTGACCTGCACTAGTGTCCAGTCACCGCCTCCTGGTTAAATACGCTCATAGTGACATTTCCTGACCTTTGCTGAGGGCCGGCTGTGTGTGCCATGGCACCTGCTCGGTCTATGAACACCAGCTCCTTTTTTCTTTTTTTTTTTAAGATTTATTTCTTGATGCATACAAAACTGGGGAACAGGCCAGAGGTGCAGGGACGGCAAGGATTCTCCAGAGACAGGGTGGGGAGCAGAACAAGCAGCCAGCGGTGAGGGCCGGTCAGGAGAGGTCTGCTGCGCCATGTGGGTCACCTCCTGGGCTGGGGATCCAACTTGCACTGAGGCAGCTGTGGCTAGCTTGCAGTGCAGCAACCTAGCCATTGGCCACCAGGGAGGGCCCCACATAAATAGATTTTTCAATTGCGTGAAGCTCTTGTCAAGTTGGTAACTGATGCTCCTGGTACAAAATCCCACTTACACTCAGAGGTGGGCAGCTAGTTCTCTCCACCTGCTCCCCAGCCACCACCCTCTCCTTACTGGGAGACAACGGGGAGGGGCCTCCGAAGCACTTTTCCAGCTGCAGGTGGGGTCTTGCCAGGGGTCCAAGGCGAGGAAGACGGGCCTGGGACTGGAGCCAAGCCCCTTAGCCTTTCCCAGAAAAGTGTTAAGATTTCACTTGATAAAGGCTTCAATGAGAGGGAGCGGGCTCATGCCTGGAGGTTGTTACCATCATTCTGCCTGGTCAACGGTCACATTCTCACTACCAAAATCACTTTTGAGCAAGACTTTTAAATTAAAACTTGCCCAACGTCACTTCCCTGGGATTGCCCTCCAAGGCTGCCTAAGTGTCAGCTGCACCCAGGGATGGACTGACAGATGCCATTTTCCACTTCAAGCGAGCGGGCGCCCGCGTCGGGACCAGGGCGCGTCGGGGAGCGCGTCCCGGGGAGGTTCGCTGCCAGGCCGACGCCTCCCAGGAGCCCCGGCCAGATCCCGCTGCCCCCCACCCCCAGCGCTCCCGCTCCCCACCCCATCTGGAAAACCGTGCGTCTCTGGGCGGCCGCCGCCTTCGCTCCCCTGCCCCTGCCCCCCGGCTCCCCTGAGCTCTGGTCCGGGTCGCGGGGTGTGTGCGGGCTCCGAGAACCGTCTCGCGCCGGGGAGCAACTCCAGGGGGTGACCGGACACCACCGCGGGCTGGCGCGTCAGGCTCCCCCCGCCGCGGCCGCGACCGCCGGCCCAGGTTAAGCGCCCCCGGAGGGAAATAAAGGGTCAACAGCCCCTCCCAGCCTCCGCACCCCACCCTCCTGCACTTGCCCGCCCTTCGCCTCCAGTAGGGATGGTGGGAGCGCGAGTGCGGCTGCTCGGCCCCGGGGAAAGGGTTCTCCTCCCAGCCGAGCCCTTGGTCCTGGCAGACGCCCCAAGATTGTTGTGAGGAGTCTAGCCAGTTGGTGAGCGCTGTAATCTGAACCAGCTGTGTCCAGACTGAGGCCCCATTTGCATTGTTTAACATACTTAGAAAATGAAGTGTTCATTTTTAACATTCCTCCTCCAATTGGTTTAATGCTGAATTACTGAAGAGGGATAAGCAAAACCAGGTGCTTTCTCTGCGGGCTCTCCAGTGGCTCAGAGCACCCGGCTGTTCCTCGTCCTCGCCACTCGCGAGCCCCCCGGGCCCAGAAGAGGTCGAAGTTCAGGAGCTGCTCCGAGGGTCCCGCGGAGGGAGCACTTTTTTTTTTTTTTTTCCCTCACTTTGCTTTCGCCTCGCATCTCGGATATGCCAGGACTAAAAAGGTAGGTTCCACGCGCCAGACTTTTTCGTCCAGGGTCTGGAGCCCTCACTGAAAACCTGATGGGTGGAAAATGGCAATGGCCGTGATTCAGGCTGTGTCAGGATATTGGAAAAGGCATTAGCTAGTGATGCAATGATACTGTTAATTATAAAAAGCTGCGCCTCTGTAATTTCCATCTTGAAGCCTTGCTTCAGGAGTGGGTATTTTATAATACAGTTTCAGAAGTCGGCATCCAGAGCGCTCTGCAAAGACTCCAGAGCTGGTTCTGCTTTCTTTTTTGGAAAAGGCAGCAAATCTGCATGCCTTTAATATATATATATATATATACGTATATACTTTTTAATTTGCGAGACCAGTCACTGGTTCACTAGCAATTACTTTTGCTGCGTTGGCTGCTGGACAAGAGATCCGGCTAGGTGAACATCCCTGGGCTGGATTTGCTCTATGTCTGTCTGGGATTCACAGAGGGCATGCAACCCCGAAGTTTCAAGCCAATGAAAAGTGGGGACTGCCGACAGAAATACATGTAAGCAAATGTTTTGCTGTTCTTTAAGGAAATTGCAATTCCAGTAAAGAAATCCTTAAACCTTGAAGCACTTTGTCTAGATCACAGCTGTAGGGTCTTTCTCCAGCAATCTTGAAAATGTAGCTGCTTTGAACAGATGAACTGTGTGTGTGCATGTGCTGAAAACTACACCGTAATAATGTCATCCGGGACGGAGGATCCGCACTTTCTGACAGCCCTCAGATTCCGCTGGTCTCCTGGTTCTTGTCACCGAGTGGGATGATGCATATGTTGGGTGGACCTCCTTCTTTCAAAAGCCTGGGGAACAGATATGACAGCAAAAGCTCCCCCAGTGTTCCTGCAGTTTTTGGAGTTTTTAGTTTTTGGAGTTGTCTAGGGTTTCTCATGACAAGGTGTGACTATTTATGACATTGTAAGAACAGCCAATATGCCTGGGCATTATTTCATCTTCAGAACCTTTTCAGTTAGTCTGGAATTTTCTTAGCCCCCAGGTCCAGGACCCAGCTGTGGCTCTTCTAGGAGGTTGGGCTGAGGCTGGACCTCTTGTAGGAGACCTGTCTCTGGGCTGCCCTGCAGCCAACGGGAATTGGGGAGTCGGGGGAGAAATGGGGTTAGCATGTCTTTTCCACTGGCTCTTGAGGCTCACTGCATTGTCAGCCTGTTCTGTCTCCAACATAAACGAGACAGAGTTTTATAACCACCTGAAAGGAAACTTCATGTGAGGAAACAGGAAAACATTGAAATTCATAATATACAGCCTGGAAAATAAATTTGTTATTGTTCTTTCATTCCTCCCAGCTATAAACCTGGCTTTTGCAACTATCAAATCAAATATCAAAAGCCCTGGGATTTGGCTCTGTGCTTTATAAGGTCAGAGCTGTCTCGAGCCCTGGAGAACCTGGCTTCTGCAGTCACTTGGACGAAATGAAAACCTGTGGACTCTTGGGGGTGTCTTTATGTTTTGGATGGAGGATTAGATGAAGGAAGAGGCTTGTATCTTCCTAGCACACATCGAATTTCACTCCCTCTGATTATCGCCTTTACTTGCTGGCCACCAAGCCTCAGGGCTGCTGATTTAGATGATCCTTGGATCATGGAATTGAGAGTTTTGTAATCTCTTACACATAGTTTTTATAAAGGGAGTGATTATGAGACAGAGGTGTATATTGGGCACAACAGGCCATGAATCCAGCACCGTCTCCAGGTTTATGGTTCTACTAAAGAAGTCATCAAGGTCACCTCCTCCAGGAAGCTTCCCTTCCTGACCTACCCACAGCTCGGCTCTCAGGGCACTCACTGTGTACTTCTGTCAGTCTTTTTACCAGTGTGCAGACACTGATTCATGTAGCTCATCCTAGTTTTGTAGCTGTTCTCATCCTAGTTTTGTAGCTGTTCTAGGGTCATTTCAGAATAAAGGACTTCAAAACTCAGGGTCATGCATGCAAGGAGTTGTTGTTGCTCTGAGATATTGTTCTTGAACTGAATAATAATAGTCAAATAAAGCACTGCATTTGCAAAGCTTTTGTTCTTTTTTTTCCATCATTGTTAAATGTTTAATACCTTTCACACTGTGAGGGAACCAATCTCTAAAGCTCTTTCATCTTGCCAAACTGCAGCTCTGTACCCATTAAACAACAATCCCTACCTCCCTGACCCTCAGCCCTAGGACAGCCACCCTTCATCCTGCTTCTTCTGTGATTCTAACTGCCACGTCCCTCCTACAAGTGGAATCATATAGTATTTGTCTTTTGGCGACTGGCTATTTCTTTAGGAAAATGTCTTCAAAGTTATCCATGTTGTCATAGGTATCAGAATTTCCTTCTTTTGTAAGGCTAAATAATATTCCAAGTACACATGTACCTCATTTTACTCAGCCATTCTTCCATCAACACTTGCGCTTCTTCTATGATACCTTTGTCCGTTGTGTTTATTAATGTTAGGAACACAGGTGAGCAAATACTCCATTAAGATCCTGTATTCAATTCTTTTGACTGTCTACCCAGAAGTGGAATTGCTGAATCATGAGAGAAACCTACTTTTAATCTTTTAAGGTCTCTCCATCCCATTTTTCACAGCAACTTGAACCACTGTCAACAGTGTACAGGGTCCCAGTCTCTCCATAGGCTCACCAACACTTGTTATTTTACTTGCTTTTCCCACTACCTCTGTCTCAATGCATGTGATGTTGCAACCATTTTGTATTTTTTAAACAGTTTGGCCATCTTAGGTCTGAGCTTTTGAGCAAGGAGGTAGAACACCCAGGCGCAGGTTATGTTGGCGTTTCTGGATGGCAGCGCCTGTTATTTCTCGATTCTTCCTCCAGGGTCTGGTGCTGTGTCTCTTCTTCACTGGGCTGCCCAGATCCCCTGGGCCGCACTCTGTCATTGGGATGAGGTACTTCCCAAGATGCATTTCTTCAGTGGACAAAAGTGCTTCACGTTTGCGCGTTTCTTTTATCATCTGAGAGCTTGATGGCTCGTTCATTCTGCAATCATTTCTGAATAAAGGCCTCAAAAACTCAGGCAGCCCTCCCATGCAAGAAGCAAAGACCAGCACCGCTGGTCCAGATTTTTGATACCACAGAGCTCGTTTTTTAGACTCTTTCTGTGACACAGCAAAACCCCTTATTTAGAAAAGGCCATTCAATGTGTAGATGAGCTGTTTGGTCTGGGAGGGAGGGTTGGGGTATCAGGAACCTCCCCGGCCTCTTCCCGTGTGCTCCCTCTTCCCCACACCGCTTTAGGGGCACAGGGGGAAGCACCCTCCAAAAGCAGGGCATGCAGGAGCTCCGTGCTGCCCCCAAGACGTTCATGCTGGCAGTATCTTGGGCTCTCACAGGGGCTTCTGTCTCTCCACAGGCTTCTCACCGTTACCATTCTGGCTCTCTGTCTTCCAAGTCCTGGAAATGCACAGGTAAGCTATTACTTATGTTCATTATCTAGAAGTATGTGAAAACCTAGAAGGTGTCCAGTCACATACTGCAAATCCTAGGATTGTGGCGGAGGGCGGGGGCACACCTAAACGCAGGTGTCGGATATGACTCCGTCCTTTATTAGGGCTGGCACCTCGATGTCCTGACTCCCAACCTCGGCCCCTTTCACGACACGATGCTGCCTCATCTGTGTCCCTCAGGGACTTGGAGTCAAAGGTACTCCAGTGTTTCTGGATGGCGGGACCCCTGTGACACCTGCAGGAGGCTCACGGGATGGGGGAGGGGGACGCCAGGAAGTGGAAGGAAACGGGCCCAGTGCATTGTGGGCCACAGCCGCCCTGACCTGGAAGCCCCACCTGAGGTGAGTGAGGCGAGTGAGGTGAGGTGAGTAAGGTGAGCCCCCTCAAAGGACTGTGTGAGGGGAGTTGCTGCTCCCATCTCCGCACACAGCGTCAGGGACTTTATAGAATCTAGGTTTGCGGGTTTGTCTCTGCGCCAGGACAAGGTGGGCCGAGCTCCCCTCAAGCTCAGATCCTTCCTCCTCCGAAGAGGGTCCTCCTAAGATTAACAAAGACGTTAGGCCTTGGCAGGACCTTGGTGACCTCTAACCCAGGTCTGGGTGACAGGAGGCATGTATGCCTGGAGGGCAGTGGTCACTCACTGGCCTACATGGACACTTTCTGCCTTTACAGCACAAGAAGTACTGTCACCCCATTTGTCAGGGGAGAAGACTGAGGCCTAGATAAAATGTGGCTCAGAAAGAGCTCAGTGAGAATTTGAAGCCAGGCCCCCACCTGGTCTCCGTCCCCTGGCTTCTGGGCTTTGTGGCACAGCTTCTTGGCTCAACTGCTTACTTTTGCCTGAATGCCCTAAGGCACCTGCACCCCTTCCCAGGAATGTAGACAAAATCCAGGGACAACTCAGGGGAGCCTGACCCCTGAGGGAAAAGCCAGGGAGAGGCTCCCACAGTCAGAAATACACTTCTGGGCTTATTTCTATAAACCATCAGTCTCTACGGTTTTCCCAAAAGGCTCACAGATTTTCTACTTTCAAGACAGTACTTTTAAAAAATGACAGAATTTTTTAAATGCACGACATTTAACTTAAGTTGTATAGTCCTAGGAGACTGTTGAGATCTATTTCTGGAAGCATCTTTGTGTAATTGTCTTGCTGAGGTTCACAAAGGAATTTCTGCAATTCTACTTTTCGTCAAAAACTGTCTGCGTCACCATGGAACTTTTTCTAGACAGACCTCAGAGTCAGGTAGTGGAATTTATAGGGGGCATGGGCTTCATCTGGGGCCCTGAGAAAGTGAGGTTAAAAAGCACCCAAAGAAAAAGAGATAATGCCTTAAAAATCAGTCATATGCATTTCCAGAAGGGACGAACTGAGGCTGGCTGGAGGGGCAGATCAGACATGGTCATTTTCCTTTGTAACTAGAGCATTAAAAAGCCCTAATAACCATGGGCCACAGATGGGGGTTTCGAGCAGTGGTGCAAGGAACTTTCAAAATAGCAGCAAGTTTTAAATGGCTGTGTGAAAATTCAAAAGGAAAAAAGGGCAAATAGGGGTTATACTAGAGGTGTTTGTGTGACTGATGCTTTTCTTACTTTCCTCCATTTTCCAAAATTTCTATGATGCAGTTATAATACTTTTATAGTATAAAAAAACTACCTAAAATGACCTTGCCTCTTTCTTCTTCCTCCAGCAACAGTGCACCAACGGTTTTGACCTGGACCGCGCTTCGGGGCAGTGTTTAGGTAGGAGGCTCTGTGGACCCTTGGGGGTGGGCTTTCAGTGTGACCTCACAGCAGGGCCGTTTCTCTCTGGCTTTGGTTCACCATGGTCAAGTCTGTATTCACTATGGAAGACAGCAGTGACGGGGAGGGGGGGGGGATTGAAAAGGGGGCACCTTTTTTTGTGGCTAGCGCCTGACTGAGCAGGGTCAGGGGTTGAAGATGTGGCACTCAATTGCTGTCCTCAAGGAAATCTGCATCTCTGTGTCCTATGATTATCATAACAAATTGGCACAACTGTGGTGACTGAAGCAACACAAATTTATCATCTCACAGGTCTGAAGGTCGAAGGTCCATAGGGATCAGCCAGGCCCAAGTCGGGGTGCTGGGAGAGATGCATCCCTTTCCAGAGGACCTCGGAGTAAATCCATGTCCTCGCTGGTGGGCATTGCTGGCAGAGTTCAGCCTCTTTCATTTTTTTAAAAACTGAGACATGCCTAAGGACTGGCTTGATGCATGAACGGGAGGAGTGTAGGGAGGCAGTGTGGTTCAGCGGTAGTATTTGCTGAGAGCCCTGTTATGCCACATAGTTACTGTTTGTTTTTGGTGGTAAGAGCATGGAACATCCTTCTCTTAGCATCATTCTTCTTTTATTTTTTAAAAGTTTATTCATATATGCATACTAGGTCAGAGATGTAGGACGTGGGGGATGGGTTGTGTGTGAGAGGATTCACTAGACAGAGTCGGGAGCAGAACAGGCAGATCAGTGAAGCTCACTGGTGAGGGGAGCAGCCGGGAGACAGGAGAGGTCTGCCGCGCCATGTGGGTCACTCCCTGTCCCAGTATCAAACTGCTGCAGTAGCTGTGGACAGCTTCACAGTGCTGTGCTTTAACCCCTGCACCACCAGGGAGGGCCCTTCTTTTAGCATCTGTCACAGCTCAGCATTGTTAAGGCTAATCTCAGCGCTGTGCACTAGACCCCAGAACTTAGTCCCCTTTTAACTGGAAGATTTTACTGTTGAGCCGGCATCTCCCAACTTCCCCACCTTCCTGACCCTGGGAACCACTTTCCTGCTCTCTGCAAGTTCAACCCTATTAAGTTCCACATATAAGTGACTTTCTATTTGTCTTTCTCTGTCTGACTTCTTTCAATTAGCCTCATGCCTTCAGGGCCCATCCATGCTGCTATAGATGGCAGGATTACCTTCTTTCTCTTGACTGAATAATAATAATAATAATCCATCTTAGGATGTTTCCATATCTTGACTAATGTGAATAAAGCTGAAACTTGAGAATGCAGATATTTCTTCAAGATTCAGTTTCATTTCCTGTGGCTATATACCCAGAGGTGGAATTGTTGGATCCTATGGCAGTTCTATTTTTAAAATGTTGAGGAACTTCCATACTGTTTTTCACCATGGCTGCACACGTAGCATTCCATAGAATTCAGTCTCCTGCAGTTTGGGAGCTGAGGCCTGTTTCCTTACTGAGGGCTGTTGCCAGTCTCCAGAGGCCGCCCTCATTCCTTGGCTCCTGGCCTCCTCTTCAAAGCCAGCAGTTCAGGCCTATCACATGGGTGAAACGCTGCCCTTTCTGCTGTTGCGTCTGTCTGACCAGCCTTCTGCCTTTCCTCCTTTCACATAAGGGATTCTTTTGCTCACACTGAGCCCACCCAGACAATCTCCCCATCCTCAGCTCAGCTGATTAGCTACTTTAATCCCAATTGCTACCTTGCTGCTTTTTGTCATGTAATTTAACATGGTTGCAGATTCCAAGAGTTAGGATGAAGATGTTTTGTGCTAAGGTGGGGGTGCTGTTCTCCTAGCACGCTGTCTCACGGGAGAAGCACACCAAGGTAAAGTGAACTCTGTGGGGCGGAATGAAATCATTGCCAAGTGGGGGGTGAAGGCAGTGGCTCCTATAAAAGTGGGGGAGAGAGTGATACCTTCTGTCTGGGGCCTGTAAAGAAACCCTTCAGGGAGGTTACATTTGAATTTTTTTAAAATTTATTTATTTATGCATACAGAACTGGGGTACAGGCCAGAGGGGGGAGGCAGTGAGAGGACTCACCAGAGACCGAGTGGGGAGCAGAACAAGCAGTGCAGTACACTGCTGAGGGGAGCAGCAGGCAGGTGAGGAGAGGTCTGCTGCACCATGTGGATCACTTGCCTGGCTGGGATCGAACTTGTGCTGAAGCAGCTGCAGCAAGCTTCACAGTGCTGCGCTTTAACCTTTGTGCCGCTAGGGAGGCCCTATTTCCTAACTTTTTGAAAGAGGTCTGACCTACCCACTTGAACCATGACTTTAGGCTAATTGCCAAGGAAGGGGGTATTCTGAGCCTCAGTTTTTTTCCTCTTCCAAGTTGAGCGTTGGCATGAGGTCTGATGTGAAGGGTTGGGGTGAGCTGTCAGGACCTTGGCAGATGCCCCCCAGCCTCTATCCAACATGGCTCAGGCCCTGGGGCTGGTGAGCTGGCCCAGAGTGTGGGTTCGGGTGGCCTCCCCTGTCTCCAGCCCGGCAAGGCTGATTTTCTAAGGAAAATCAGACCTCTGCTCCAGGTCTGACAAGCGGAGCACCGGCCTGGCTGGCAACGGGCCCTGCTTGCTGGCACGGTGCTCGCTGGCTTCCCAGTCAGGCTCCGCTGTCTCAACAAGCATCTGACTTTTGGCTAAGCCTGTCTTTCTAGTTTCAGGGGACTCTTCCCTGCCCAGCGGTCACTAAGCGTAGATGTGGGATGGGTCTTACCGCCATCCTTGTGTGCCCACAGTGCAGTTGGGGCACAGAACGACATGCCCACAGATAGGTATTTTGTTACCTTCTTTTACGAAGTTGATAGTGTTTTTCCCTAGGTGTTATCATAGGAAATTAAAGAAATACTCTTCCTTGGTTTTCAAAAGCGAGCTCATCTAAAGAGAAGAATTAAGATTCTGTGGCTTATGGCCCTGGTGGCGATGGTGGCATTTGAGTGACTGATGTTTGGGGTGTCGCGGGTCAGCGTGGCTCGGGGCAGCCAACATTCGGGATTCCCTGCTGGTGTTGGGGAGCAGGGCCTGTGCTCAGACACCGCCCCCCAGAGTGTCCCTGCAGCCTGCGTGGCACCCTGGCTGCAGAGCTCTGCTGAATGTGTGCCACGCACGCGTGGACGCTAATGCTCCCTTCTCTGTGGCTTCCAGATATCGACGAATGCCGGACCATCCCTGAGGCCTGCCGGGGAGACATGATGTGTGTTAACCAAAATGGCGGCTACCTGTGCATCCCCCGGACAAACCCGGTGTACCGAGGGCCCTACTCCAGCGGCTCCTCCTACTCGACACCCTACTCAGGGCCGTACCCAGCTGCTGCCCCGCCGCTCTCACCTTCAGCCTCAAACTACCCCACGATCTCCAGGCCTCTCATGTGCCGCTTTGGATACCAGATGGATGAGGGCAACCAGTGTGTGGGTGAGTGCCCCGGCCCCGGAGGTTCCCCTCCACTGAGCCCTGGTGAAGGCGCGTCCTCCCCCAGCAGGCCCACCCAGAGGGGACAGCAGCTGCCACCCAACACGCAAATGAAGTGACTTCCTTTGGAGTGAGCCTTTCACCCAGCAGCCGGTGTCTCTGGGGGCCTCCATCTGGGGCGTTTGGCTCGCTGTTTCATTCTCAGTTCTCCAGTAAACCCACTTGCTTTTCTTGATTGTCACCTACCTGTGGATTCATCTATCTATGAGCTCCACTGAGTCCATCTATTTCATGGATCCGTTAACTGTACATGTTATAATAATAAATGCATCTGGTCAAACATAGTACATAGAGCTCAGAGAGAAGATCTAGAAAGGACCAGAGCTTTCTCTTCAGGACTTCTCTTCCTTGACCAGAACAGATGCTCTTGTTAAAAAAAAAAAAAAAAAAAAAGGAGTCCTAAGGCCTTGTGTCTTGTGTTCTGGAAAGAAAGAGGGCTGCAAAGGAGCCTTGCTGGTGGGGGCGAGCAGTGAATCAGACCGCAGCTCAGGGAGCTGCAGACGGTGCACCCAGTGCCCAGAAGGATCCGGTGTCCCCCGCTTTGCGGCCTCCAGAAGGGGAGGGGTACCCGAGCTCCTCCCTGGTCCCTGGTTGTGGCTGGGCCTGAACCTTGGGTCTGTCTCTAGCTTGGGAAATGGTCTAGAGCGAGCATTCTAGATGAACGTCTTTGATGGTGTACCCCATCTGCAAAATATTTTTACCCTTGGATTCTCCTTATATTCATGTTTGTAGATCACACACCTATCTTGTTCTGTGGCTTGATGCGCATAAAACATTCATAAGAGATAGAAAAAATTGAAACGATGTGATAAACATAAATACGAATTGAAATTCTAGTATTTCTTTTCTGTCCTCCCCAAGCTTGCAAGAACATTGGCCTCATTAGTGAGATGTTTTCTGTTATGTTTCAGGGCTCTGGAGTGTTGAGCTGGTTGTTTTGTAACATTTTCTATGTGTTTGTGCAGATTTGTGTTTATTTCTACCTGGATATATAAGTCACATGCTAGCACACCTGAACCTATCTTTCTCCAAGGATGGTGTGTGTGGTGGGGGGGGCGTGTTGAGAAGACAAAAAATGAGCAAATGTTACCAACCCAATGCACTGGACAATAAACTCACTTCCAGGGTCAAATTCCAGGGCCAGTTACTA
>NW_004567114.1:8210009-8232818 GCF_000260355.1 Condylura cristata
GCTGCAAGCTTGGGACCCGGAGAGCATGTGCTAAAGCTTTGGGGAGAGAGTTACATGCTCCCCTCACTTCCTTACACCAAGCAGCAGAACCAGTGTAACTGGAAGGGACTTTAGCAACCCTTCACTTCAGCCTTTATTTTATTTTATTTTTAAAAAAGATTTGTTTATTCATGCATACAGGCCAGAGGTGCAGTGACTGAGAGGCTCCACCAGAGACAGAGTGGGGAGCAGAACTGAGTTACGCTGCTGAGGGGAGCAGCGGGCGAGACAGGAGAGGTCTGCTGTGCCATGTGGGTCAGCTCTGGGGCCAGGGATCATTGCTTCTTAGTGCTGAGACAACTCCCTCACCACCAGCAAGGCCCCTCAGCCTCTTATTTTATAGAGAAGGGAACATGGACTCCACCAAGTCATGTAAGTGCAGAGGTGGGGTGGGGGTCCAGCTATCCAATTCCTCTGATCCTCCCGAGACCCCCTTACTCACTAGGCAAGAGGTCATTCCCAAAGGCCCTGCAGAGAGGAGCAGCTGGACGACGCTGCTCTCCCAGGGCGTCCGTGGGCAGGATGCACAGAGGGACCAAGGCGCCACACTTGGAGGTGAGGTGGTGATGACGCGGGGCCCGCCAGCTGAGGAGAGTCCTGGGGGGCTGAGATGTTTGGGCCCTTGGGTGGAACTAGTAGAAATGACTGCAGGGCTCTCCCCAGCGCCCCTCCCGCCCTCAGACCTCTTTCAAGGACCCCAGTGACCTTGAGAATAAGGACACATGGCTGGGAAACCGATTCAGCTCCTGGTCCCTGTGACATCATGCAGTTTTATGGCTCCAAACCTGTCACACGGGAGATGCCGAGCCTTCATAATGGGCCTTTTGTAAGAAGAATACAATCTAGGAACCCTGGTGAGGACTGGCGCGGGGCCCGTCCATTTCCAAAAAGTTCAGCATTATGCATTCATAAGTCTCGAGCTCTTTCTGACTTCCCTTCACTCCACCCCACTTCCTGATTTCCAGAGGTCCTTCTGGGCATTGTAAGAGGTGGCGTCATGGCATGGGGCAAGAGGAAGGAGAGAAAGGGAGTCTCTTTGCCGCATTCTCTCCGGGGAGCAGGGCAGCAGGGCACAGAGGCGCTCAGGTGGGGTTGTTGAGAAAAGGGGACATACGTGTGAGGTCTGGGGGAGGCGAATGTGTTTCCAGAGCTTTGTCTGAGCCTGTGGAGGCAACAGAAGATGAGCTGTGTGTGATGGGAGGGAAATGGGGGGCTTTCTGGAACTTCAGTGTTCCGGGGGGAGGACACCCCCAATGCAGTCTTTCCATCATCAAAAACGTCAGCAGCTGTGGCACAGGAGTAAGGGAAACGCTCCCCCGTGCTGTGAGCCAGCATCTTCACGTGAGCACAGGAAATCCTCTGGGCCGTCACCATCTGGTTGTTCCAGGAGGACTCGAAGCACAGAGAGGTTGAGACCCGTACGGAGGCACACAGCAAACAGCCAGGGGCTGAGCTGGGATTTGAACCTGGGGCTGGAGAGGGCGGGGCGGGGCGTGCCACAGTGGGCAGGATCTTCACGTGCAGCTCAGGCGGCAAGCACCGTCCACGTGGCCTGTTTGCTTCAAGCCAGACTCTTTCTAAACTGAGAGTCTTGTTCCGATGATGCCCGGGTGAGCTGGTCACCCGCCTGCGATTCTCAGCAAAGACCTGACCTGGCTTCCTCTCTGCCCTCACCCAGTGGGTTAATTAATTAATAGCAGATGTTATTGATCTGCCATGCCTGACGTCACACCTCCACCTGTGCACAAACTGCCACAAACCTCCCCGGCGGGCCCCTCCCTCCACGCCTCTAGTAACCCCGGTAGTTTTCAGTCTGAGTTATTTCTGTTGTTTGGCCGGTCTCTCTGGTTATTTATATTCCACAGATGAGTGAAATCATCCGGTAATTGTCTTTCCCTTTCTGACTTATTTCTCAGTGGATTAATTTAAAGCAAATCCCAGGCACATTGCATTTTATCCTTAAATATGTATGTCTCCCCGAGACATAGATTCTTTAAAAAAAAAAACAAAAAACAAAACTCACCATAGCATTATCAAATGTGCAAAACCCAACAACGCCAGTTTTTCATTAAATATCCCAGTAGTGTTCATTTCCCTGGGCCTTTCCTAAATGTCTTGTTTTCCTGTTGCATTCTTTGCCTCTGTGCCCCTGGCATTTGGTTGACACGTCTCTTTAACATAAAAACACTGTCCTGTTTTCTTTGCCATTTACTTACTGAAGTGGCTGAGTCGTTTGACCTGTAGAAGTCCCTGCCTCAGCATTCTGGCTGTGTACTGAGTATATTTCCTCATCTCCTGTATTTTTCTGTAAACTTGTCATACTTTTAGCTAGAAACTGGATCCAATGCAGGCTTAACCGATTCCATAGTGGCCTGAATTCCGTTGTCCTCTCCCTGTGCGGGGGTCTTTGTATTTGAGTCTGCTTTCTAGAAGCCCGTGGACACTTCTTTTCCTGTGGTTGACTTTTCCTGGGTTTGGGACTCAATTTTAGGGGGACAGTCCCTTATGTCCAAATTAGACTGTGCCCTATTCCTTCAGGACCAGCGTCCAGGGACCCCATGTCTCAGAGTTTATTTTTAGACTTTTCTATTTTAGTTTCTACATGCTGTTCCTTCTGGAACAAAATTTAGCCTCAGTTTTGTGTCCACAGGCACCTAGATCATTGGAGGAACTCATAGAGCACGCAGCTACCCAAGAGTTATCGCCCATGGGACAAGAAACTTTTGTGTCATTAAGCAAACTGGCATCTTGACTTGCTCAAGATTAAGGCAACTTCCCCAAGGACACTGGGACTCTGGTGAGAATGCATTCCCCAGGTCCTGGTCCCTTGGAAGACCTGGTGACCAGCTTTTCCGGGGATCGAGAGCCAGATGGACATAGTTTACTGGCAAAGAAGGAGTTACTGGAGAGAAGACTTGGCTACCTAGAATACAAACAGAAAAATAAGGCTTTGAGCTGATCAAGACATTTCAGAAGCAGGGAGGTGTAGGCTGGAGCTGGAGCTGTAGGGAGAGGGGTGACTTGAGCTGAGGGGTCGGGGCACCTGGGATTTGGATCCCCATCAGGAGCCTCACTGTCATAGCACTCTGTTTCTGAGCAAAGGGCCTTTGGCTGGGTCCCTTAATATGGGTGCCACTTTTATATTTGTGCCCTTTGGGGCTCAACTTGGCATTTCTCTGGGTGGACATTCTAAGTTCTGGCTTTGCTTATCCACTTAGCTGAGTGGCAAAGTTTGGGACTTTACCAATAACTAATGCTCATGAAATGTTTTGCGGTAAAGAAAGCAATCTTTTACCAGAGCCGTGCTGCACCAGGGACTGTAGAAATTCTTCCAGTCATTTGTGAAATTACAAGCAATATCTTTACTCTCCCCTCCTGGCTTGGAGTTTTCTCATTGATCAAAGTGCCTGAGTGGGCAGAGGGAAACACATATGGATCCTTTTGGAAGATGAATGGTGTTGGCGTGAGGCTTTCTCGTGAGTTATTTTTCCTGAGTGCTAGCCAATATTTATTCAACCAATGTTTACCAATGTTGTTGGTGCCAGATTCTGTCCTAGGTATTGAGGGAGCCTGGAAATTGCCATAGGATTCTCTCCAGAGTATTGTCAAGGAAGGGAGATTAGACACAAAACCAACAGCTGAAATACTAGGTGGTCACTGCTAGGTACCAGGAAAAAGCAGGCCTAGAAAGGGTGGCTGCTTGGCATGGAGAGGTTGGGAAAGTGAAGTCAGGTAACCTGGACTCTCACCTTGGTTTAGCTACTTCCTGGCTGTGAGGCCTTGGTCTTGGTAAAACGGGTAAAACCTCATCTGTAAAACGGGTGTAACAATGCCTGTCTCACAGGCCTCAGATACAAACATCTTGCCCATAAATGTTAATTGTGAAAGACTCAAGAAGGAGGCGAGGTGGGTCTTGAGATGATGACTTGTGGAAAGATTCTGAGTCTGAAAAATGTGGGAGAGGCCTAATTCTTCAAGATCTTAACCTAAAACTGAGCATGGTTCATTCTCACCTTCAGGCTTGAGGGCTTTCCCAGCTCAGTCCTTTATGAGTCTCCAGGCACTGCTTCAAGATGCCAGCACAGCTTGGGTTTATTTAAATCGTGGAATGAAACAATTGGGAAGTCAGTCCAGTGTGGTATTTGTTTCAGTGGATAAAATAGGGTAAGAATACACAGAAACCTCAGCCCTGATGTGGCAGTTTCCTGCAGGTTTTTCTTCTTTCTTTCTTTTTTTTTGTATAGACTTGGGTTGTAACTTAAAACCATGTTCTCAGGATGAGACCAGAAAGAAGCAGGAAGCAAAGATCACTTTTTTTTTTTTTTAAACTGCTGAGAGCATTGAGACCAAGTAGACCAGGGGAGGAGAGAGGATCCAGGATTGGGGTGGGAGGGGTCGCAGTTGGGTTTGCTCTGATGTCTGTGCTAACGGGCGCCCGAGAAGTCATTTGTGTGCATCGCCCTCTTAAGTTTTCCTAGCTTGCTTTCTCTTTCTCAGTCATTAGCTGGAACAGTGAGCAAGTAGTTTAGCTTCTCTGAATCTCAGTTTTTCCACCTGTAAACAGGGATAACAGAACCAAATTCTATAGAATATTTATGAGGATTATATGCTGAAAGACTTTTTCAGATATGAGGAAGAAATAAGGCCTTCCCAGGGCGTTGTAGGGCTAAGCTCTACAAGAAATGTTGAAAGAAAATCCACCAAAAATTGAATAAGGAAATAGAACCAGAAAACTGAAGATGAAGTAACAGTAGCATATCCTTAATATCAATAATCACTGTAAATGAACTCACAGTTATAACACAGAAGGCACAGGATGGTTGCTTGGATCAGAAGACAACACCCAACTTTCTGCTGTTTCCAGGACTTTGAGATCCAAAAATAAACAGGCTCAAAGTAAATGGTAGTAAAGCAATCCTTCAAGCAAAAGGGACTCAAAAAAAGGTAAGGGCAGCCATATTTTCAGCTAAAATAGGTAACAAGAGAAAGGGTTGAACAAACACTGTGTGATGGTTAAGGGATGAGCTCACCAGGAAGATATAAGAATATATATACCCCAAATAAAGGAGCATCAAAATCTATAAGGCAACTATTAACAAGTCTAAAAATAGACATTGACAGCAACACAATGATAGTAGGTGACTTTAGCACCCCATTTCATCAAGGGCAGATAGTTAGCTAGAAGCTCAACAATGAAATCATAGCCTTACCTGAGGAACAATGAAATCATAGCCTTACCTGAGGAATTAAACCATATATGATAGACATTTACAGGATATTTGGGAGAATTAAATGAGACGATTCATGTAAATTACCTAATGTGGAGGTTAGCTTCTCCTGGTGAGGACTACCTTTGGTTAAAAACAAAAAGCCCCGGCCCTCTCTGGTGGCTCAGCGGGTTAAAGCACTGCACTAAGAAGCTTAAGTCAGTTCCCCATGAGTTCGATTCCCGCCTGCCCCGAGGAGACCACAGGGCGTGGCAGACCTCTCCTGACCCGCCCACTGCTCCCCTCAGCAGTGTACTTCGTAGATCTGCCTGTTCTGCTCCCCTCTCTGTCTCTCGTGAATCCTCTCACCCTCCGCATCTCTGGCCTGTACCCCAGTTCTGTACGAATAAATAAATCTTTAAAAAAAAAAAACAAACAAAAAGCCCAAAAGAAAGTTTTTCAAAGCCTGAATGAGCAGCATGCTGTAGTGGCTTGAGGACTAGGTAGCACATCCATGAAAACTGGACTTTAACTCCAGGTTTGCCATTCATTAGCCATGTGTTGTTAAAAAAGTCACTGAGCCTCAGTAAAAGAAGAGTTACTAAGATTAGAGAGCAAAATCTAGGGTTTGTAGCTAGAACACGGGTATCCATTTTCATGACTTTTTTCCCAATTCTAATGAAACTCATTGTTATCTTCCCTTATGTTGACAGTAACTCCAAGGATTATAGCAGTGCCTGTGACCTTGTTACCAAGAAAAATACAGCTATTTATACATTGTATTACAGCTGTAGCAATTATTTTGAAGTTCTGAATGTAACATGAAATGTTATTCGGAAATATCATTCATTCATACTATCACTTTAAAATTGCAGAAAATGTTAGATCTGCTGCTCCATGTTGTTATCTGATGCCCCTATAAAGAAGTGCATATATTATCATATCACACATTAGTTTTGATAACTATTTGGATGCCTGTCCTTTAGTAGGATTGGTTTCTTTTGTAAACCTATGAGTTTAATTTTATGCTATTGAAGGCATTACTTTGAGAAGGGCTGACGGCTGTCAACCCTCTGCAAAACAGGTTGAGGTCATGTACGCAAACGGCTTCGGTTTCCTGGACCAAATGACTTCTCAGGCCCCCTCCAATTCAAGAGTAGTCTACTGTACTAAATCTTCTCAGGCTTTCAGGAAGATGACGATTGTGTCCAGACAGTCTGGATGTTCTGTAAACTCTCTCTCACCTGACTGCTCAGCGATGCAAACTTCTCCCCTGGTCTGTTTCATCCACATGCTCAGTGACATCTGCAGCCAGGCTCTGGTTGATTCTCTGTGTAAGGAAACTTCACACATTGGGGATGTGGCCTGTGGCTTGGGAAGTGCATTGTGTGGCAGGACCAGTGCACTGACCGGTCTGGGTGCTGGGGGGGAACCCGGGGACCACGCCCCACTCCCGCAGCCTCTGTGTGGCAGGCACTGCCCAGCACGGCAGTTTTCTCAATGATCTTCGAATTTTTCTTGGCTTTCACCTTATGTAGCTTGGTCTGGTCGTGTTTCTTTTAATCTGTTGCTTTCTGAAAGTAGTCGGTTGTGTCGGGAAAGCAAGTGGTGTTGGAAGAGGATGAAAGAACTGAAAGAACTTCTCACAGCAGGATGACTCAGCTTTACTCTGGAGGGTTCTGGCCTAGGTGGTCGCCTGACCTGGTCTCTTGAAAGTGCCTGCTGGAGGGCAGCAGGTTGCAGTTACCCAGCAGGTTGCAAATAGCCTCAAACACCAGGCCATTTAGCAGACCAGGTCACTTTGTGAATTTTAAATTAGCGGGAGGTGCACTTTCTGGTGTTTCTCAAAGCAGCCTGAAGGTTCCGGAGGGTTGAAATGGAGGCAGTGATTGTACATTCTCATTTGTCTTCAAGGCTTATTAGAGATTTCCTTTCAAACAGAAGCTGGGGTTTTAAGTGCTGGGCATGCCCCATCTACAAGATGACTTAGGGGTTGTTCTGAGGCTCAGTGATGGATTTGGGGGGGGGGTCTGATAGTTAAGTCTCTTCCCTGAACAATCAGTGTCCTTTCTCCCCTACCGAGTGGCTCTATGCCCTTAATGTCATAGGGGCAGCTGCTCCTTTGACTTTTGCTTCACTTCTTATGGGTCCTGCCCAGGCTCTTGGCGTCAGCTTGTTGACTCTATCCCAGGTGGGCAGGTGTCATTGGGGAGCCTGAAAGGAGAACAGAATTTTGCCTTTCACTGGCCCAGTGGCCCCACCCCTTAAAGAGGCTCTGGACTTACTTTCCCCCATCCAAGGCCAGTGTCTCTCTCCTTAGCAGCAGAAAGGCTTCGTTTCCTGGGAGCCGCTAGGTGTGTGGCGAGACCAGCAGGTGCTCATAGGCCGGGGGTGTCTGGCCTGGGGCAGTGGGTGGGTGTCCTGGCTGGGCGGTCTTTGGACTCCAGTACTAGCCCAGTATTCACAGCATCTGGCCGTGCACACCCTTCCTGAGTGATTAAAAATGAGTGGAAAGGTGACCACGAGCTTGAAGGGAAGGAAGCGTGGTATGTGCCTTTTTGACCCTGGCAAGTGAGAAGGGCACTTTCACTCACTTCCACGCCCGGTCGCTCATCCTCCCTCAAAGCCCCCCCCCCCTCCTGTTCCCACAGTGCTGGGTGCTAAGAGTGGACCAGCGTGACCGGACTCTCCTTGCCTGAGAGCCCCGGGGGCCAGGCTGTGGGGCCCTCAGCCCTGCTCCGCGCTGCTGACGCTCGCTGAGTGTGGACCTGACACAGGAACTGTGGGCCGATGGGCGAGGCTGTGAAGACCGGTGTGGTCAGGTGGACTTAGAGATCCTCCCCACTGTCCTTGACCCTTGGGGCTGCAAAGGGGTATCTGTGGTAAGGAGTTTCTCGCCCTGAAATCAGGGTTTCTTTTCTGTGCCAGGAGAACACTTGGCTCCCACGGATCCACCTCCAGACAGGACAAGTTCCTTAAACGACTCCAAGGGGCCCTGTTTGGTTGCGTGGCATGTCCCTAACACCCCAGCAGCCAGCCTGAGGCCCCTGTTGCTTTTGGAAGCAGAGGAACATGCTTGGGGAAGGGTCCCCGGGCCATCTCCTTGGGGGCTGGCAGGGAAAGGACATTCACAGGATTCCTTCCCTCCAGAGAGCCTCAGACATCAGGATGTCAAGGACTGACCTCCCATTCCCCTCCGGCTTGTGGGAGTTGGGCCAGAGGGGAGATGGGGACAGCGAGTCCTGGGCGCTGCCCAGGCAGCCAGCGTCCACACTCTCCAGGGGACAGCGGGCGGGTGGGGCTGGGGAAGCTGGCGGCTGGGGGGACTTGTCAGTGCTGTCTGACTTTCCTTCACACTGAAGCATTTGCAGAAACCCAGCCAGAGTTGATTTATGAGCTCCACATATTTCACGGGTCTTAACACATCCCCCAGGAATCAGTGAGGTCAGACAGAACAGACGTTGCATCCGGATTCAGTATGAAATTGGCATCTTCAACAGTTCCCGTGGGAAGGGGGATAATAATTTGAGGGAGAGTATTATTAAACAGTGCAGAGATACAAGAAAGCCAGACTCGGCTTCATCCCCATTGGGGAGAAACAAAGTCATCTGTTTTCTGCATCTGAGCAGGGTGAGGGGTGGCCACTGGGAGCATGAGGGGACAGGGCACCGGGGCGAGCGGTGACTTCAGTGGGGAACTTTGTGACTGCAGTGTCCTGTGCACGCCTGACACATGTGATAAATAGACCTTTGTGAATTTTTATGTGACATCTCTCTTGCCAGCAGGCACTTCCTGTCCTGCGCACCGTGGCATTGTTAGCGCCTGAGGAATATTTGCTGAATAAGCGTGGAAACTGCAGGTGATGAAGTGCGTGCATAGATTTCAAAGGCGCCAGGGAAACTGATTCTGTCTCAGGTGCTGTTGTCCAGTTAGGCTAATGAATTAGCATTACCGAACCCCATTTACCTGCCATTCATGGACGGGTCTGTGCTGGGCACATAGATGGATCAGTCAGCATCCCTGCCTCGGCAGGAGTTGGGGTGCGTTGGTAGGAAACAGGAACTTCACACATTTGTGGGTGTAGCCCCAGGTAAAGGCCAGGAGCAAGAGCAGGTGGGCGCCCGCACGGGCCCTGCTGGGTGTCACAGCCATGGTCACGGGGCAGGTGTTACACACCGGAGCACCTCTGCACTGCCAGGCGCACAGTAAGGAGGAAGGAAGGAAGAGTAAGGCTTGTCTCTCCTCTCTGGATTTCGCAGCCGAGTGGACGTGAGGGCAGCTGAGTCAGGTACAGTCGGGGTGCCATGAGCGAGAAGAGGCATCTGCTGCCGTGAGTGAGTCTGGGAGGACTGAACGGGGCCTTCCTGTGGGCGATGGAAGAGGGCTTGCTGGGATGAGAGTGAATGGGCAAAGACGTGGAGGCGAGAAATTTCATGGCATGTTGCAGATTAGTGGAGATGGCCAGCCTTGGGCACCTGCTGGCTTGTGAGGTCCAGCTCCTGGCTGCAGTGTGGACCGCGGCTGGGTGTGGAACCGGCATGGTGGAGAGAGGCGCCTGAGAGAGTGGGCAGGAATCAAACCAGGGGTCCTGGAGTGCCGCATCGAGGGCTTTATTCTGCGAACACATTCTTTGGGTAGATACCAGGAGTGGGATTGCTGGACCAGATGATAGATCTGTTTTAGTGATTTTTTAAAAATATAATAGTTTATTTTTACATCATTTTGTGCCTTTTTCCATCTCACTTGTAATCCCCGTGGGCTTCCCACCACCAGTTCACCCTGTGGCATCACCATCGTCCAGTGTATAGATCCATTTTCAATCTACCGTGTCATCTCTCCATATATATGGAGGGAGCGAGCGTGACCGAGAGAGAAGGGAAGCGAGAAGGAGAGTTAGAGGCAGGGAGGGGTCGTGGACTGCCGTGCCACATCCGCATAGGTTCACGCTCTTACAGTGCACGCTGTTACACCACCCCAGCCCCGGAGCCCCATTAACCTTCCCCCACAGTCCTTTGGGCCCCCCACCATACCCTGCCTCTCTTTGCCTCAACTCTGCAGTCGGATTTCAAGGTTTATTTTGGTTTAGTTTTGTCTGTTTCTTTTGTTTCTTTATATTCTCATATGAGTGAAGTCATCTAGCATTTGCCGTTCTCCTGGCTTATTTCCCCTAGCCTCGTCCCCTCCAGCTCCATCCTTGTGGTCAAAATCGCCGGAGCCCCTCTCTCTGTACAAGTGTCACATTCCACACACACCTGCTCGTCCTCATTCACATCTCTGCAGCGGGCCTTCGGGCTTCCTCAGTTGGCTGTCGTAAATAGTGGGCAGTGAGCTTAGCCATGCATATAGCCTTTGAACGAACGTTCTTATGTTCTTTGGGTAGATACCTAGGCTGGACTGTAGGTCCGTCTTTAAGGTTTTGAGGAACCGCAGTACTATTTTTCAATAGTATTGAAAAAACTGGGCTGGCCTAGTTTACTTTCCCACCAACAGGAACACTGGTTTTTGAGTGGTGGCATAATTTGAAGAAAATTCCTGATTCTGGGCCCCGTGGATGGAGTCTTGGGCCAATCTTAGCACTACAAGAAGCTCCACGGGGGCCCTGCCAGGTGGTGCACTGGGTTAAAGCACAGGACTGTAAGCGAGCCACAGCTGCTTCAGTGTGAGTTCAATCCTCAGCCCCGTAGCTGACCCACATGGCGCAGCAATCTCTCCTGACCTGCCCGCTGCTCCCCTCAGCAGTGTACTTTGTCAATCTGCCTGTTCTGCTCCCCACTCTGTCTCTGGTGAGTCTTCTTACCACTCCTGCACCTCTGACCTGTACCTCAGTTCTGTATGCATAAATAGATAAATCTTTAAAAAAAAAAGGCAATAAAAAAGAAGCTCCATGGGTGGCGTGGCTCCTGGCCCTCCTCTTTCTGGGCTGGCCCACAGTCTCCAGGCTCTGTCCAGCCATGACTGCTCAGGATGAGAGAAGACTCATGACCACGAGGTGAAGGTCACTCCAATCCTGGACAGCGTTGACTTCAGTTGAGATTTTGCATTTAATTTAAGCTCTGGGGGCTTATTCCTGGGCCACCTCATGACAGTGTCACCTCTAGGTTCTCAGAGTCCTCATCAGAACCTTTACTCAATCTTCCATCTCTCCTGGAGGCAAAGAGACATCCGTTTCCAAGGCCCCCCAGGAAGGGGGCATCTGTGGCAGGATGAATGGGCCCTGGCAGTGTTAACAGCACTTGGCCCAGTTCCGAGAGACATCTGGTGCTGCCTCACAACACCTGGAAGTGTGTGTTCATAGCTGGAGGAAAACAAGTTCCTGGCAAAGCTAAGAAGCCTCCTGGGTTGACCAGTAGGGCAGAAACATGAGTTTCACCATCAGACCTTTCTGGAAACCCCCCGCCCACCTCAAGCCTCTTAAACACCCCTTGTAATGAAGGATTCACTCAGTCTCCTCCAGCCCCAGACAGCGGTGCTGGCCAGGGACCAGGAGGCGCTGGCCTGTGCTCTGTTAGCCTCTCGCTGTGGGAGGCTGGCCCTGTGGTCACATCCTTAACTGACTCCCGTGGTTGTATTGAATCCCTTTGAACGCTGCCTCTTGGTTTTCCTTTTAACTCACTGAGTTCTCCATTAGCCTGGTAGGCGGGCTCAATCTTGTTCCCCCCATTTTGGAGCACACGCTCTGTGGAGTCCCCAAACACTTGCTGATACTTAGCATCTCCTTCGCCTTCCAGGAGATGCCCCAGAGGGGCTGTGTGGTTGACAGCTCCGCTGACCTCTTCTTTCCTCTCAGGTGTGCCAGGCTCCTCCCCACCTCAGGCCTCAGCAGCTGTTCCTGCTGTTTGGAACTCTCTTCTAGCTCTTCCCATTGCTGGCTCGTCCTCTGTCACTTCCGCTCACAGATGTCACCTTCTTAGAGCCCCGACCTTCCTGTCTAGAGTAACCGCAATCACGGCCCATTGTGGTCCTAATCTCTGCCCACCACAGACTTGAGCATGAATGAAATCACGTGGAGGACTTTAGCGCAGAGGGAGTGCCCCTCCTCCCTCCCCCACCAGTCAGTGTCTGACTCATAGGTCTGGGCTGGTCCCTGCATTTTCATGTGATGCTGATACTTCTGGTCTGTGGACCACACTTCTGAGAGCCACTGATTGAGAACTAGTAATGGGTGTTTGTTGCCTGTCCTGTGTGTCATTTCTGCTGTGTCCCCAAGGCCCAGCCTGTCTTTGGTGCTTGACAAGCATCTTTCAAATGAGTGTCCCTGAAACCAATAGCAAATCCTAGAAATCTGTATTGCTGAGGCAACCAGAGAGTCAGGGAAGGGAGAGAATAAAATGGGAGGGAACACAATGGACTATGGTGGAGAACTTTGGGTGCCTGGGTGGGTGTGGTGTGGTAACAACACCTGAAGCGGTGTTCCTGTATCTCTAAATCATACAGATGTATGATTCGTACATACAAATGAGGTAATCAAATGTTACCTCAATTTAAAAAATGAGTGTTGACTGAAGACTCAGCCTTGTTTGGTAGTCACTTCACTCCCGAAGAGGAAGAAAGTTAAGCATGGACACAAGCTCTAGGAGTTATTTGGTCTGATTCCTTTTCCCACTTATCTTTTTCTTGAACTTTTTCATGCTCAAGCTGTCTTTCAGGGTCCTTATCAACTTAGTGTATAGACTGCATGGTCGATTTTCATAAAATACATTGGACTCCATGGTTGTCAGAAATTCTTCCAAGTCATAGGACACATGGTCAAGTGTGGGTTCCTGAATCTGTCCCATATCCCTGCTGCTTACCTCACATGTTAGCAGGGAGGGAAGAGCAGACACAAACCTACTGTCTCCCTGGGGACAGCGGCAGGTAGTTATTGGAGGGCTAGCTGAGGTGTAGGTGGAGGGAGTGCAGGTAGTGACCAGGACACAGGGTTTTTCTCTGTGACTAGCAGGTTGGCTTCATTTATTCTTCTTTTTCTAGTTCCTTAAGGTTTAAGGTTGGCTTATTTATTTGAGCTCATTTTTATTGATGTGGTTTTGTATTGCTATACATTTCCCTCATAGTACTGCTTTTACTGCACCCCGTAGGTTGGTAGGAAGGAAAGAAACCTTGATTTGGGCTTGCTGGCTCTATGGTCTAACAATCTGTGCAGCCAGCCCAGATGCCACAGCTGTCATCCTCTTGGGAAATATCTAGATGAGTAATGAGCTTTTTATGACCGGGGTGCACAGAGCATTTCTCATAATTCCCAAAGTGGTACTTTCAAAACCCTTAAGTGTCTGAGACCTCCTCCTTCCCATTGGTTTCAAGAGAACAAAGTTGAGATTCTGCCAGACTGGAATTGGCTTTTCACTGTAAACTTTGATCTTTCCTGGCAAAGGGAGTTGAAGACAAGGTCTGAGGTGATTATAGATTCCTCAAAACTATTGCTGAGGCCAGAGGGAAGACGAAGAGTGAAGCTGGCCAGCACCTCACCCTCCAGGGAGACAGGACTCTTTCCAGAACTCACAGAAAATGGAGTGTGTGTGTGTGTGTGTGTGTGTGTGTGTGCAGGAAGTCGCCAGTGTTTGTAAAGATCACCACCATGGCTATTGTGGAAGCAACTAATTCTTCTTGAGGAAGTTAGGGAACTTTACACAGAGAAGGGACTTTTACATTTTAGTTGGGAAGCCTGGAGTCCAGGCATGAGATGACATTTGTCCAAGGTCACCTTAAAGGTCATTCACAAAGCTAAGATAAAGCCCATAGTCTCTGAATTCCTCATCCCAAGACCTAATATGATGTTGGGGAAAGAGACTGAATAGGGGTGCTGGATGACCTTGGCCAAGTCATTTCTGTATGGCTTCCCTTCCCTTCTCAGTAAGAGGAAGATGATCTGTATTGCTTCAAACACTTAATTCTTGTGAGACATGCTGATATCACATGAACAATAGAGGATCTCAGATCCACAATCTGGTATCTCTGCCTCTGTGGCCTGTGTTGAGTTTTATGGTTTGTCAGGGGTAAAATAGAACTATCTTTTTAAAATGGGCTCTTGGCCTTGGCTCCTTACACTTCAAGGAGTCTGTTTTCACTAAAATTCTCTCCCAACTCAGCTGGATGGTCATGACAAGATTAATCTTCTTTATAAGTCAAAGAGTTCTGTTCTTTCCACACTCAAGCTCAATTCAAGCTTCCAAAAGAATTGTAAGTTGAATAAAATTGACTTTGAGGGCCTTCTGAAGATGCAAAGAACGAGGAAGGAGACCCTGGGACCTCAGCAGAGAAGCCATACATGGGTTAATAAAATAGAAAATGATTAAGTCAACAGGAGATAGTGCAACTTGGCTTCTAGCTCTCATGGGGAGGGAGCACTTGCCAGGATTGCATTCCAGTGCAGCCTACTGACTATGAAGACAGCGTGTGGGGTTCCAGAACCAAGCCCAGCGAGCCACACGCATACTAATAGGGTCTCATCAACAAGGACCCTGAGACCAGATGACTTGGGTGCGGGGGGGGGGGCAGAGATGAGTGGAGAGACGAAGGGGAGGTTGTCCATTTCGTTTATGAAGATCGGTTGCATTGTCCAGGTGGGAGGTGCCCAGGGCTGGGGGCACTCCAGAATGTATGGAGCTACTGGGGCTGCTACAATGTGTGGGGGTAAAGAGTTGGGGGGCACTGGAGAAGTTTAAACAACAGACATTTATTTTCTACAATTCTGGGGGCCAGAAGTCCGGGATCAGAGTTGGCTCCTCCTAGGGTGACAGGGAGGCTTCTTTCCCCAGCATGTAGATGGCTGTCTTCATGTCCTTTCCCCACTGATGTGTGTCTCCTGTCCATGTCCCTGTTCTTACAGGACACCAGTCACAATGGAGGGAGATTCACTGTTATAGCTTTATTCTAAACTAATGGCCTCTTTAAAGATCCTTTCTCCAACTACAGTCACATTGTGAGGTACCAGGGGTTAGGTTGTCAACATATGAATTTGGGGTTCACAGTTTGATGCCAGTATATAAATTGGGGGGCACATTTCAGCCCGCCACACAGGACACAGTCCTGTCCTGCTAGCAGGGACCCTTCTCTAGTCAGAGACTACTGGAAATGCCATTCTTTTTTTCATTGCCTTGATGACCCAGTCAATGGGTGACTCCTGGCAAGCCACCCTGACCATCTCCACCCAAACCCATCAGATTTCTCTCCTGCCTCACGGTGGGCTTCCTGAACACTTTGCTTGTACCCCTATTGGGGCATTTATCCTCATCATCCTTAGAGCTCATTGGAGATGTCTCTGTTTTCTGATTTTTAAAGCCTTGTTTTGTGGGACTCTGTAACTCTCACACCCTTGTCTCCTGTCTAGCACTGAGAGTGGGTTCCATGTTTTCTAGCTTGTTGATGGGTCAGCTGTCCAAGAAGGTTGGGTAATAGCGCTGGATAAACAGGAAGAGGTGGCTGTTCATAAAACAGTAACAGCGCACATCTCTCCATAGATTCTTTGCAATCACCCACAAAATTGAGTCCCTGGATTTATAAAGGAAAGAAGCTCTTTTCACCCTTCTATACTTGTTTGACCACAACGGGTCAACAGAAGAATCTGCAGGCGGAGTGTTCAGCATTCTTAAACCCCCAGAGTTCAAAGAGAATGACTCCTTTGGCCAATCTTGAAGAAACTCTTCAATCATTTCTTGAATACTGACATTCTTTTGGTCCAGCTCGATGGTTACTCCTCCCTCTACCCCCAATCTGGTGACCTTCTGTCCCCTTGTTTCTTGGCTGAATGTCTGGGTCTGCTGTAGAGAGCAAAAGCAGCTTCAGCAGAGCAAGGGTCCTTCCCACGAATTCAGAGCCACACACGCCAGAAAACCTGACTGTGCCGAAACAGCTGGGGTTTGGCAGGCTGATTTCGAAAAACACTGCTAATAATTTAAAAGCACTTTGTTCCAGAATGGCATATGGAGAATGTACTGTCAGATAAGGCAGCTCACCCTTCTTGGTAAGAGGAGACTTAGTCAAGGATTTGCTCTCAACCAGATTCCCTTACTTTCCACCTTTATGTTTCTCTTGTAAAGCTTCCCAACCAGCACCTGAGAGGGGGCTGTGCCTGGGGGCTGTTCCCATCAGCGTTGGGGATGGCTGGCCGGACTTGGGATATCATGCCTGGGCTCTTGGGTCAATTGCCTTTGCTCTTAATTGTCTTTGCTCAGTGTGCCTTACGTACTTCTAGAACTTTCTGTGTGTATCTGGACATGGAGAAGGTTAGGAAGGGCTATGTTAGCCTGATGAGCTCCTCAGAGATTTCTAAGAACACAGAGTGGGTTTCTCAGTATTTGCTTTTAAAATGAAACACATTCACTTATTACTCTTGGTGCGTGCTGTGGATAATGTGGATGCCAGCCATGGACCTCGGCTTCAATAATGCAGCAGGCGACTTGGCTACATTTGGCATGTTAATCATCAGGAGTCTTTTGGTCCTAAGTAACAGTGACCCAGCTTGGAGTGGCTTAAACAAACAAACAAACAACAGTGAAACACAAGAATAAAAAGTTACATGTCCACATAATTTTTTCGCAACCGAAAAGTCTGTAAGTAGATGAGCCTCAGATATGGCTGGTTCCTAGGGCCCAAGAGGTGTCCTACGGGGTTTGGGTTTTCCCTCTGTCTATTCTCAGTCTCCATTACAAAGGCTTCTTCCTTCTCAGAGAATGCTCTCTCGAGCATGGGCCTGACAGTTCTAGCTTTTCTCTTAGCAGGTTAGGAACCTAGAGAGTGTCCACTAACCCTTAGAGCTCTGGCAGAAGGACATGGCTGGGCTCTCATGTCCGTCTCTGAGCTTAGCGCCACGGCAGCAACGTGTGGGGCTTTGACCCACCCTGCGCCCTGGGTCCAGTTCGGGAGCCTGCAGTGGGCTGAAGCTGCCTGGACACACACTCTGAAAGTGAGGAAGGTGATTCCTCAAAGGAATCACCTTGCCAGCTCTGCTCCTCGGTGACTGTGTCACCTTAGGTAAACATCTAAAACACTTTCATCTTCATTTTACCATTATCTGTAAATAGACTAACAGTCCCTGCCTTGCCTGATGCACAGTGGATTATGAGTGAGGAACAGAGCCTTCAGTTCCAATGAACCTGCACAACCAGAGCTTTTTATTGTTATAGACTTATTTTATTTATTTTCTCATACAAGAGCTGGGTGTAGGCCAGAGATGGAGTGTGGGGGTGAGAGGATTCACCAGGGGCAGAGTGGGGAGCAGAAAGGCAGATTGACTGAAACATACTGGTGAGGGGAGCAGTGGGAGACAGAAGAGATCTGCTGCGGCCTGTGGGTCACCTCCCCGGCGGGGTACTGAGCTCATGCTGCAGTGGCTGCAGTTAGCTTCATATCTGAGTCTTTACCCCTTGTGACAGGTGGAGCCCAACCAGAGCTTTTAAAAACTTGCTCCTTTATAATGTTAATTGGCATGTTGTAGATCTCTCAGTACTGTTGCTGAACTGTGGAAGGGCCGTAGGCAGTATTTGGGACATACACAAATTTCTATACAATTTATATGTCAGCCAGACGCTTACTCACCTTGCCCTTGGGAGAACCCAGCACCGGGCACTCTCTGAGCTTCTCCGAGGCCTTCTGAGAGCTGGTTCATTGGATGTCGCATTTCAAAGCTTCCCATGCTACCCATGTTAGGGGTAGCTGGAGTTTTCTTTTTTCCCCTGTGTTCTTTTCTACTGTGATACTACCCCATTCCACAACTTACTGATTTGTTCTTTTTTCAAAAGACTGAGTCACTTTACAAAGAACCATGCGGTGCCTTTTCTGGATGCCACACAGCTATACAGCAAGGTACAGGAATTTCACCTTTACAAAAGAATTCTTTATTATTTCCTCAAGTAGTTGTCCAGACTGCTCAGCAATGAAGGGTTTCTTGATGTACAGTCTCAATAACACTTGGTACTGAGAGGCATGCTAGTTTCTCTCAATCTGATGGTTGTAATGTGTTTTCTTCGCTGAATTGTTCAGGCAACTAATGAAGCTAGTCCATCTTTTCATATATCTTTTTTTTAAGATTTATTTATTTATGCATACAGAACTGGGGTACAGGCCAGAGGTGCAGGGGAAGTGAGAGGATTCACCAAAGACAGAGCGGGGATCAGAACAGGCAGACTCATGAAGTACACTGCTGAGGGGAGCAGCGGGCAGGTCAGGAGAGGTCTGCTGTGCCCTGTGGTCAACTCCAGCGCGGGGATCAAACTCATGCAGAAGTGGCTTTAGCTTCTTAGTGCTGTGCTTTAACCTGCTGTGCCACCAGGGAGGGCCCCTTTAAAATATCTTAATGTATTTATTGGCTATTTGTGTTTTGTCTTTTGTGGAATTGACCATATATTTTGCTGTTGGCTTTTCTGTCTCCCTGTGCTTGTGATTTGTATGAAATTTTTATATATCTTATTTTAAAAATATATCTAAATTCTTATCCAGTTGCATGGTGGCTGATATCTCCTCCCAACTTGTGGCTTCTCTTTTCAGAATCTTTCAGTATGAGGCTATTTTGAACAGTAGACAATTCTGCTTTAAATGTAGCTGAAAATACTCATCATTTATTTTGTAGTTAGTGTTTTCGTGGGGATTTGTTTAAGAGATTTTCCCCTACTTTCAAATCATGTCTTTTTGTTTGTCTTAAGACTTCTTTTTAGATATGACCAGGAAACTGTTTGGAATTTACTTGTGCAGACAAGGCCCAGCTACCTCAACACCGTGTGCTGAATAAAACCTCCTTTCCACACCTGGGCTGTAGCTGTCTCTGCTCTCTGTTCCTTTCCACTAGCCACTCAAGCTTAATTATTACTACAGTGTCTTATTAGTCTAGTAAGACAGTGTCAAATAAGACACTTTCCTCTGTGTTCTTCTACAGGGGCCTCTTGGCTATTCCTGGAACACGTGTCTTAAACCAATGAAACAAGCAAACAAAAACCCTATTGAGATTTTGGTTGTAATTCATTGAATCTTTAGATAAATTTGAAGAGCACTGGCCTCTATATACTTGAACATTACATCTCCTCCTTTTATAAGATCTCCTTCACTGACTTGCAGTAAGTTTCTAGAATGTTCTCTAACCAAGTCTCGCACATCTTTGTCTAGAATAGTTTCTATATGCTTTAGATTTTTGGTGGCTATGTGAATGGTATCTTAAAAAAAATTTAGTGTTCTTTTGTTATTGGTATATAGAAATTCAGTTTATTTTTTGAATATTGTTCTTATATCCAGATGGCTTGTGAAATTCTCTTGTTTACAGTGCTTTGCTGGTAGTATCATTTGATTTATTCTGGCAACCAAGCTCTCTGTGAATGTGCTTTGTTTCTCCTTTGAGTTTTACATCTTTCATTTCGTACTGCGTTCCTATGTTACGTTGAACGTAGGAAGTGGCAGTGGACAGTCTGTTTGGTTCATGAGATAATGGAGCTGTTTCTAAAGTTTCATTATTAAGATCATGTTTGCTGAGTTTTCTTTCTTTTTTAAAAAAATCATTTGTGGGTAGTGACTTTATCAAATGTGTTTTCTTTTTTCTAAAAAGGATTATTATCATTTCATCTTTTTTTAAAAGATTTATTTATGCATAGAAGAACTGGAGCATAGGTTAGAGATGCAGGGGGTGAGAGGATTCACCAGAGACAGAGTGGGGAGCAGTACAGGCAGATCCACTGAAATATACTGCTGAGGGGAGCAGCAAGGAGACAGGAGAGGTCTGCTGCTCCATGTGGGTCACCTTCCTGGCCAGGGATCAAACTCATGCTGCAGTGACTGTGATAGCTTCATAGTTTCGTGCTTTAACCTGGGAGCAACTGCTTTTTTTACAACTATGGAGATAATTATATAATTTTAAAAATCTGCTATTGCAAGGAATCACACAGTATTTTTCTCATTAAACCACCCTTTATTCATTTCTATGATAACCATCTTAGCCATGATATGATATATGATATACTGCTAGATTTGGCTAATATTTTGTTTAGGAATTATTTCATCAGTGTCTGCATGATATCCTAAATGGCCTCTCACATTTCTTTTTTAAACTACTGTTGTTTGCTGGGTTTGGCATCAACACATTCGCTTGGTAGAGTGAGAGATTCTTCCTTTTCTAGTCTCTGGAAGACTGAAATGATCTACTCATGGAAAATGTATTGGACTTTGACTATAAGATTACTAGAAAGAGACACATGGAGGAGGAGGGGGCTTGCTTCTCAGCTTTGGACTTGCATCAGGGACTTGGGGTGGGAAAAGCATGGGAGGAGACACGTAGAGGAGAGACATGTGAGGTGTACGTGAGGAGGCCGGCATGGCAGCTGTTATCTTGGTCTGTGCTTTGATTTTCTCCTTTTGAGCCAGACTTGCCTGGCCCTTTCAGCCCCTTCAGATGGTTCCACCAGAAGGTCCCCTGGACTGGGGGCAGTTTTCAGGCCTCAGTGTTCCCTCCTCAGGCTGGGCGCTTACTCATGAGAGGATGGATAGTTTGGGGGTTTCACTGGGAAATTATGATCCTTTCTCCTTTTCCATCTCTATATAGAGCCATAAGTCTATATGGTTCTACTACACTTAAAAAAAAAAAAAGATAATTGAAGTCTTTGGTTTCTTTGTGGGAAGATTTAAAAAAAAATAATATAATAGTTTATTTTTACATCGTTTTGTGCCTTTTTCCATCTCAGTTCTCCCCGTGAATTTCCCATTGCCAAATCACTCATGTGCCATCACCATAGTCCAGTACATTTACCCCCGGCTCCCGTTTTTGACCCTGTTCCCCATTCCACCCCCATAAAATGTCTCTGTTACATAGTTGTTCATTATTATTATTATTATTTTTCCTGTGGGAAGAGTTTTAACTACCGATGAAATTTCTCTAATAGCTATGGAACTACTCTGGCCTTTTACTCCTTCTTAAGTCCTCTTTGCAGTTATGATTTTCTTTTCTTTTTATTTAAAAAATATTTATTTATTTATGCATACAAGAACTGGGGTACAGGAAAGAAGTGGGAGGCGTAGTGAGAGGATTCACCAGAGACAGAGTGGGGAGCAGAACAGGCACATTGGCTGAGATACACTGCTGAGGGGAGCAGTGGATAGGACAGATGAGATGTTGCCATGGGCGTCACCCCCCTGGCCAGATCAAACTCGTGCGGCAGTGGCTATGGAGAGCTTCACAGTGCTGTGCTTTAACCTGTTGTACCATCAGGAAGGGCCCAGTAGTTCTGATTTTCTAAGAACATTCTTAGAAGTTAAATCTCTTAAATTCCATTTAAGTTTTCAGATTTATTTACATGAATTTTAAAGCATTTTTTGTATTATCTTTTAAATCTCTGCTTAATCTATAGTTATATTGCTCTCTCATTCCTAATATTATGGTGTCTCCTAAAAAATCTTAGTCATATCCATTTTATTATCCATTTCCAAAGAACAAATTTTTAAATTTTGTTTATCTCACTTTTTACATATTATTTTATTAATTTCTGCTCTTATCTTTATTATCTTCTAATTTTTAAAATGTCTTTGTTACTTTCTCACTTTCTTAAGCTTGGTGGTTACCAGTTCATATATTTTAAAGCTTTCTTTTTTCCTAATACTAGCATTTGACTGCGGATTTCTCTCTCTGCCCTGTAAGTTTGGATATGTATTATTTCACTGCCAGTAAGCACTAAGACTTTCCTGATATATTTCAGTTCTTATGACCCATGATTTATTTCGTGACGAGTTTTTAAATTGCACACGTTTATAGGCTTTATGTTTTTTGTCGTTGATTTCTAACTTAATTGCTTTGTATCTGGGAAGATGATCTGCGTGATAATGATTCTGTGAAATGTGTTTGGAACGTGTTTTATTCACTTTGGATCCACACTGCTTAGAAGGAGGCCAAGAATGTAGACGTCTTTTGGTAAATGTTTGCTGACCTAATGAATGACAGATGAATGACTGTCTAGTGACCAGGCATTAGAGGAATTATCTCTTTCTGCTCAGCCACGCTGTCCTGCCAGCTCCGTAATAAAAACACATGACCACCAGAAGCATAAGGCTCTCTTTGCCCATAGCACGAGAGTGTAATGACCATCCACAGTTGCCTGCTCCTCTTTCTCCTCTGGTCTGGGAACCAGATGCTGAGTGGGTGGATGAGAGGCTGCTTGCCACACTTGTCATGTGAGACCACCAGACCCCAGTCTCGAAGCGGTCTTGATAGATTTAGGTAATTGCATTCCTACTTTTTTTAATAATCTGGAGAAAAGTTAGAAAAATTACTGTTCCCAAGTAGTAATAGTCTCTGAAAATACTATGGTGGCATTTCCTGCACAGGAAATACTAATCTCATTAAATCCCTAAAGGTAATTAGCCATGATAACCCCATTTTAAAAGGGGTTTAAGAGAAATTGAGCCCTCCCTGGTGGCACAATGGGTTAGGATGTAGCACTGCAAGCTGGCTGCAGTTGTTTCAATGCGGGTTCGATCCCCAGCCCCAGAGGTGATCCACATGGCATGCAGACCTTTCCTGTCTTGCCTGCTGCTCCCCTCAGCAGTGTACTTTGTTGATCTGCCTGTTCTGCTCCCCACTCTGACTCTGGTGAAGCCTCTC